>NC_081851.1:17719956-18030030 GCF_963259705.1 Myotis daubentonii | reverse complement strand
GATGCCAGGTCCCTAATTTTAACCAAGTCCCACAACTCCAGCTGGCACTGCTCCGAGGGCACCCACCGTTTCCTCTGCTTGCCCCTCTGCCCCCAAGAGGTAATGGCTTCCCACTGTTCCAACAACAGCCCCTGCTGTTTCCTTAACTTGCCTGCAGCCCTGTGTCTGACCCTTCACCAAACTCTTTGCTTGAACCATCAGGCATGCATTCCTTTTCCTGCTGGGACCCAGACGCAGATTCTCTTCACGACTCAAGATAAATTAATCAACTGCCCATCAGTGACCCTCCACATTTTTCTCAGATGCCGCTGATTACCTCTGCCATAATCATTCTATTTTTATTGGTCTCCCCATTAGCCTATGGCAGCCATGGGCAAACTACGGCCTGCAGGCCGAATCCGGCCCATTTGAAATGAATAAAACTATTGAAAAAAAAGACCGTACCCTTTTATGTAATGATGTTTACTTTGAATTTATATTAGTTCACACAAACACTCCATCCATGCTTTTGTTCTGGCCCTCCGGTCCAGTTTAAGAACCCATTGTGGCCCTCAAGTCAAAAAGTTTGCCCACCCCTGGCCTATGGGCTCCCTGAGGGCTCCGACTGACCTAGTACACTATCTGTTAACTGATGCTGCTTGAATGAACACGTAATTGTAGGGCAAACAAATTGGGTCTAAATGCTCTTCTGAGACAAACAACATACACTTTACTTCTTACTTTCGTTAAGCACCCACTACATGCGGCCCTGTGCTAGGTGATCGCGACAAAAACCTTGAACAAGACAGACACACTCGCGAACCTGGAGGAATTCATAACCTAAGGGCGTGCTGAGGGAGCTGACAAGAAGCGGACTGGCACAGCAGTGTGTGTGTGACAAGTGCCGTGACTAGGGGCGGGAAGGGTGCTTGGTCAACTCCCAAGAAGAACCCAATCCACGTTGGGAGTGGGCAGTAAGGGCCATCAAGCCAGGGTTGGCAACCTCAAATGCCCACAGGGCGAAATGGGCCATATCATGAGTTAATCCATCCAGGTGAAAACTGAATGGGCTGGACAGAGCAAGCCTTGTCTAAAGTGGCTACTGTCTTCAGCTTGAGCAAATGGAGTCCTGTGGCCAGGCGGGGCAGATACCCCAACCAAAGTCAGAGTCTGGCAGGCTGACACATTTAGTGTAACTGAAGAACAGAATGTGAGAGAGACGTGGCCGAGAGGAGGCTGGGAAGGCAAACAGGGCCGGATGCTGAAGGGTCTCACAGGCCTGGTGTGGGGCAGCACTGATTGCCATGCCACCCGCCTTCCTTCGGTGCTCCTGGAAACTCTATGCTGTTCAGCTACTAGGCAGCATGTGACTGAGAGGAGGGAAAGCCCCTCCCAGACCAGGATCTGAGCCAATCACAGCAATCTCAGTCCTTTTCCAGAACGAAATACTTGCCAGTGAGACAGGGAGGAGAGAGGGTTGTACACAGGTTTTCTTGGTCATTGAAAGAGTCACATAGAAACAAACACACCCTTCCCCTTTTCATGGTATTTTCCCTGTGGCTATACCCTGGCTGCCACCTGGGGATCCAAAGTAAAACCAACCCTGGAAGACAAACCAGTGAGCTGGGAGGACAGAGCAGCCCAATGGGAGACCTACACCCAGGATGAGGTCACTGAGCCCATGCAGGCACCAGGCTGGGACTTGGTATTATGTGAGCTATTCTGATTGTTGGCCCCTGGGACTGCGGTGTCTCTCGTCATTACCGCGGGAAGTGCATGACTGCGTCACCACCTCAGGGGGTGGGAGCCTGATTCTGAGGGTACTGGGAAGCCACTGGAGGGCTTGGAGGACAGTAGTGTCGCGGGAAGATCTCAGTTTTGGCGGGATCACTCTGGCTGCAATCAAGATAAATGATTGGTGACCGGGAGGAAACTGTGTTCTCATTTTGCCCAGGAAACTCTAGGATCCTTGAGACGAGGAATCATGTTTCATCTGTCACAGTGCTTTTCGTATGGTGGACACTCAGTGTTCGCTCAGTGAATGAGGTCAACTGCTGCTCAGCCCCCAGCTGGGTCGCATAGAAAACACCTACAGGTTGTTGCTAAGAGTGGCCAGTGAACTTTACCATTGTTGTTGTAAGGCATGCATATTCCTGCAGTCACACCAGCTGCGTCAGTTACAGGGCAGACTGCAAACTGAACACGTAGAGCCCTTTGTCCCAAAACAAAGGGACCGGTGGTTAACAGCACTACACTTTAAAGGTTTATCCTTTCCCACATGCATCTCCTCTGCTCACGCATATGCTCCATTGGACTTCACTTATAAAACACAAGTTCTAAGAACTGTTAAGACTGGAAAGATGGTGAGACCGGAGCATTAAATCTCAAGCAGGGGACCCCTCTGAGCGTGGGTCTCTGAGAGGCACAGGCCTCAGCCCATGAAGCCAGTGTTGCCTGGAGCTGAGAGTCCAGGCTGTGGGGTACACAGTGTGATAAGGGGGGGCTAGTGCAGAGGGACACTCAGGGGAGGGTCTCTAGAGCTCTAACTACATTCCAGTTATGATTTTAGTGGCTTTATAATTAAAAGTCACTGCAAATGTATGTTTTTATGCACTCTATTTATATGTATTACTAGAAGCCCGTTGCACGAAGATTCCCGCAATAGGCCTGCCTTCCCCTGGCTGGCGGTACCAGTTTTCCTCTGGCACCGGGGACCCAGGCCTTTGGTCCGGCTGCAGCGGAGAAGCCAAGCCTGAGGCTGTTCCAGGAGCGGGATTAGAGACCTAGTTCTTGACCTCGCTGAAAATATAGGTTCTTGGTCAGGTAAAAAATGCAAAAGCTTAGGGAGAACGGTGACAGCAGAATCTGAGCAGCAGCATCTGATCTAAACTCTACCGGCAAGTCACTGTGCCCCGCTGGGCATCACCTGTAAAGGCGAGAGGTTTGAATTAAACCTCTGAGGCCCTTATTCCTTTTCTGCATCCATGGAAATAAACAAAATATAATAAAAGCGAGGCATCAAAGGATGTAGCAGAGACGGTGCACATGTGCCCCTCAAATGGTCCTGAACTGCATTTCCCAGTGTCCCCAGCGGATAAGTGGGGCCAGGTGACTGACGTGTTCAAGCCACCATGGTCACTCAGTATTCCCCGTGGGGCCTCAAAAAATGCTCCCCGAAACAAAAACCTTTGTGCGGTCAGAAATTAGGCTGTGCCCCCTCAGGGCTGGCCCCTGAAACCTCCCCCTCTCTGCGCATCCACGGCCCTCGGAGGCCAGGGTTGAAGACGGCTGTGCCAGGAACGGCCGTGTTTCGTTCCTGGAGGCCGTCTGGAGAGGCTGCTCAGCCCCCGTGACTGTGATGTGACAAGAACTGCATCGTCAGGGTTAAGCTGCTCAGATTTTGTTTATTTGAGTAATTAGCCTACCTCGAAAAACACAAAAAGCAAAGTATGAATTCAGTAACAATTCTTTAGACCTAAAAAGATCAGAGGAGAGATCACTGACATGGGCCTGAGGTGCAGACAAAAGAAAAGACAGGCCTTCCAGCCGGCCTCTGGATTCGGCATTTGGAGATGTGGATGGGGTTTGTTTCGAGAGCTGAGATGAGTGTTTGAGTAACCCACCTCCAGGTCCCCTGGGGCACACACATCCAAAGTTCTCCATCATCCGTAGCGTCACCAGAAAACATGCAGGCACTCTGCGGGGACCCGGTACCCTGGAAATCAGATGCGCAGCGCTGCAAGGAGCTGAGGCACGTACCGCGGGCGCATTACCTGTGCAGGGGCTGGGTTAGCGCCCACCTGAGAGCCATCTGCAATCAGAGGCCAGCAAGCCCGAGGATGGGCGGATGGAATGGCCATGGTGCCTCTGGAGAGTGTTGTGTTGCGTGGCTCCTCCCAGGAAGGAGGGGAGGGTGAATTCCTAGGCCCCCACCTCCAGGGGGACAGGCAGTTTCGGGCTGAGGAGCAGACACCATGCTCACCAGCCGCTGGGAAGACCCCCACCCCAAAGCTGGGTCACTGCATTCATCCCAGGGTGTGGGGTAGGGTGAGGGAGGGGAGACCAACTGGGAGGGAGGGAGGAGAGTTAGTCAAGAGGAGGGGACTTAACTTGGTAGAGGGAAGCTCCTTAAAAATTCTAAAGAATGCGCAAAACCTCCCTAAAAGGCTCAGGAGAAAATGTCCAACAGGTCAGCTATCCCTTCTTCGTGATCCCCTTACTTTAGGAAGAAGGGTCAACATTTGGGTGGAAAGCAAACAAGAGGCTGTTTTCTGAATCCATACAGCTTCTAGGAGGGATGGCCGCCATCTCAACCACACACTCCCAGCCCTGCTGGGACCCTGGGCCCAGAGACACGGGAGAAGGAAGGGCGCTTTTGCAGGTGAGCAATGACTGTGCAAGGAGTGGCCTTGGCCCAGAGTGGGAAGTGGGATGGGCCGCAGATTGGAGGCAGGCAGGGGGCGAGGACAGCAAACAGCCAGGCGCCCACCCCAGGGCCTTTGCACTTGCTAGTCCCGCTGCCTAGAAGAATCCTCCCCGCTGCCGACTGCTGGGCTGGCTGCCTCGCGTTTCTCGGCTGTCTTCTCTGACCACCACCAGCAGAATGACTCCCTCCGGATGCGCCATCTTCTTGCGTTGCTTTAATTTTCCTTGGTTACGTTATTTTCCGGGTCAGAGTTACATGGTATATCGATGTGCCGGTCATGGCCTCTGCTGTGTCCCCAGGGCCCTGGAGCATAACAGGAGCCACAGGCACTCGCTGAGCCATCTTGCTGGCTCGTGTGCGATTGGAGGGCTGTGTTGATTTGGAGCATCAGAGAATGGTCGTCACTGACTGACATTGTGCCCAGCCTCAGGGAACAGAGCCGGACGGTAGGGTGGCAACACTGCTGCCTGGTATTGGGGTTGAAAATGGTGCTGAGTTTGGACTGGCCTCAGGTACTAGCCAGTAAGTCAACCTTCCGGGTTCAGGGTGGGAGAAGCGTGGTCATGAATGTGTGTCAGGAAGAGACTTCTCCCGGCAAGCACTCAGGTCAGGGCAGAGGGGCTGTTGTGGGAGTTAGATGGACCTGGACCGAGGAGGCTGTGGGAGCAAACCAGGTCTGGGGGGTGAGGCCCTTTGCAGAGGCAGTGCTCAGAGGCCACTTGGGGAGGCGGGTTTGTTTGAGATCTTGCCCAGCTGAGGGAGGGATGGTTGAGACAGGAGGGACCCCAGCCATGGCCACCCTCCGGCCTCCGCAGCCTCCTTCAGGTCACCCAGTGCTATCCTCCACCTGCCGGTTCAGAGCAGAGCTGCAAAGAGTTCATGCGAGAGATGGAAGCAGGGACTAGATAAGCCCACAGGTTAATATGTCATTAGGCGATGTCCTTTAAACACGCCTTAAACCTGACCCGTGGCATGATTTCTCTTGGTCCATTAAGCAAAACTGGACAGAAAGGGAACGTCCCTCTCCTTTTCAGATTATAGAGTCTGCCAGACCAGGCCACCCAGGCGTCTTTCCCAGGATGTTTTAAATTGTAAATTAATTGTAAGCTCTTAGGCAATTGTCTGGGCGCCAGGTGCCCTGCCAGGGAGCAGCAGAGTGCTGGCTTCTCAGGACAGAGCCCCGCCCCCTCCCTCCATTTCTCTCTTTCCACAGTCAGTAAATGAGCATCACTGAGCACCTGGGAACGATACCGCCTGATTTCTGGGCTAGGACGCAGCACTGAAGGGCCCGTCTTTATTTCTCCCGCAATATGGATTCCTGTGTAATCATCTCCTCACTTCCCAGCCTCTCTACCAGCCAGACGCTGACAAACACAAGACAAACACCACGTGCAGAGAGGATGGTCTTGTATTTGTCCTGAGAAAGGCCCTCATTTCCTGCCAGGCTCATCTTTGTAACTGGGAAGCAGCTGATGGTCGTGAGTGAGACAAACAGATCAGAAGAGTGAACAGCAGGTTTTGGAAACACGGTTCTGCTTCTCACGGTAAAGCAATCATACGCAGGGACCTTAGTGCAGGCTTTAGTTTGCCCCCAGGAAGAACTGTGCTCTTACAGTTTTATGCTGGGTCAGGAGTGGAGTTCTAAATGATTTCATTGTGTCTCTCTTGAAGTAGTGCCACTTTATCTCTAGAGATAGAAAGAAAATAATACTTAGTTGCACACATATAGGTTTTTTGGTTTTTTTGGTTTTTGTTTGTTTGTTTTTTCCTGAAGAGCTGTTTGGATTCGAGAACCGATTTCTCAAGCAGAAGAGACGGGAAAACCTCAGGAAGTTATGCAGGGTTCCGATTTGGTGATCAACGCGGGACAACTGAGCTGAGACCAGAGTTCCTGGTTCTGGTACACAGGTTCTTTTTATGCAAATAGAATCGTACACAAACGATCCCAAATCCCAGGTTATTTGTTTCTCCATAGTTTATCGCTCAGTTAAGCAGGAATTGAGTTCGAAAGCATCCTAGTTATAGATTGCACATATCTTCGGTGCCACCCGCACGCCTCCTTTCTGCCCTACTGACTTCGTTGATCCCACTCGAGATGAGCAGCCATTAGGGTTTATTTCTGCAACTCTACACGCCTCAGCCCAGAAACTGCAGATCATTAGCGGGCGCCCACCGAGGCTTCGGGAACGAGCACACTCCACGCTTGTCACTTCTCTTTGACTGTTGCCTGGTCTGGTAAAATGGAACGAGCCAGCCGGTGGGCCTTTTCTCCCAGCCGGGACGTTGAAGTTACATAAAATGAGAGCATGTGCTGGGCTGAGCAGCAAGATCTCGCCAGAGACTGGCAGGCTTTGCGTCTCCCCAGTCACTCAAGGAAAAGATTCCAGCAGATGGCAGGCGGCCAAGTGACAAAGAAAGCGAAAGGCACAATGAGAGGACCTGCGAGGCTGCACCACGGCGACGCAGAGGCACCGAGGCAGAGGCGCCGACAGTGGGCCAATTACTACCAAGACGTCAAAGGTGCCCGCTGTGCAGCAGGCACTTAGTTTTCGAGGGCTTTGAGGACAGAAAGGCTAGCCCGGTGCGCATTGTCGAACGAGTGCAAGAGGTGTTTGAGCCATTTGGGCCTTACCGATCTGTCCTGACCCACCCTGCCCTGAGAGAGCCACAGGAGTTCCTGCGGGCCAGAGAGGCAGAGCCTGGAAGGCTTCCATGGGGAGCGGGGAGTGCTGGTCTACCCAGCTGTTCGACATTCCTGCACCTGCAGTGGGTTAGAGAGCCGCCCACTCCCCTCCGCTCCACAGCACAGCAGACCCATCCCAGGATGCCTGGGAAGAAAGCCACTGCGTAATGAAAAACAAATGAGGCCGTTACACCTAAATGACAGCTATGAATGGATGCCAGAGACCAAGTGTAGAAACTACCCTGGTGACGTTTTTGTTGCCAAAACAAAGTAAACTGGTGGAAGTCCATGGAGGCAAGTATTCCTTTTAAGTAGCAGACCTTTGAGGATGACCCACTGGTTTTCCTGGGCTGTTTCCAGGGTCAGCTCCTGGGCAAACCAGGGTGGTTGGTCACCCTTCTGTTAGTGAATATCAGAGAAGCTGGTTTGGGGCAGTCTGATACACATGATCAAGTTTTTCAGACATGATGACAAAAATCACACAGATTCACTCCCTTAGCTTTATCTACAGAAATAACTGTAAGCGACTTAGCAGGTAGACAGACCCCAGTGACTCTGTGTCAGGCTCCAACACCTACCAGCCTGTGAACTCTGGCAAGTTATCCTTCAATCTCTCTGTGCCTCAGTTTCTTTACCTGTAAAGTGGGGACAATAGCAAAGCACATGTCAGAGGGTTCTTCTTAGAATTAAATGAGCTAATACATATAAGAGGCTTGTAACAGCACTGGGCACACAGTGCTCAATAGGTCTTACCATCATCATTATTTCTCTTTTCTTAAGTCCCAAGTTACCGCCCAGGACAGCAAGGGTTAAAACACAGAACTACAGTAAGCCTTCGTGTCAGTACATAACTGTTGTAATCCCTAGGTCCCTAAACAGTGTCTCCTTTGAGACCTAAGAATGTGAATTTTTTCTTCTTGACTCTGCCCTGGCCCGGAACCTTCCCATATCCTCTGGCCGCGTCTGCTTCATTCTGCTCAGAGAAAGGCATCCGTCAGCTGCCTGCCAGCCCCTCTGCCCAAGCTCTCTCCTTAGCCTGGAGTTCAAACACATTTTGCCTGCTGCCTTCCATCTCTGCTCTAGGCTCTGACTGCCTCTCCTACACACATCCATAGTTATTCACACATACCTACAGCCACACACCTGCATGCAACACACATGTGCACATACCTCACACAAATACACACGCGTACACATATATACATGCACATAGAGGCACACATCACACACATACCTATGTATACATATACACACATACACATATACACATACATGCACAAAGATGCACACAATGACCATGGCCGGTTTTGCTCAGTGGATAGAGCGTTGGCCCATGGACTGAAGGGTCGGGGTTCGATGCCTGTTAAGGGCACGTACTTTGGTTGCAGGCTCAATCCCTGGCCCTGGTTGGTGCTTCTGTGGGAGGCAACTGATCGATGTGTCTCTCTTACATCAGTGCTTATCTCTCTGTTTCTCCCACTCCCTTCCACACTCTCTACAAATCAATGAAAAAATATCCTCATGTGAGGATTAACAGAAAACCCTGATGCAGCAATGTTGTGCACCACTATCCTAGTGAGCTGTGGGCTCCAGCTCATTCCCAGAGAGCAGGGAGGGATGTTCCTAACATTTCCACATGGGCTTACAGGTGGGTCTTTTCCTAATGAACGTTAGGCAGGAAAAAATATGCTTATAAAAGGAAATTACATGTGGATTTCTCCACTGTCATGTTACAAATATCAACTGTGGAAAAGACTCTATCAAATAGAAAACTTTGGTGTAATGCTGATCATTTAATTTCTTCAACAAAAATTACATTGTCTCTGAGACTTTACAGTCTATAAAATGCTTTCTGACAGCTCGTTTCTTCTCCTGAGGAACGTCTATGCAAGGCATGGCATTCGATGCTGTGAGGTTGTCTAGTCTTGGCGTCTGCTGGGGGGGGGGGCCAAGGTGGGGAGGGGGGCGAGAAGAGGCAGCTCAAATGTGAAATATTTGGAGCTGTGCAGAGGCCAAGAAATATTGACTAGGAGCGGGAGGAAGAAGCTGACCTGGCTCAGAAAGTGCAGTTGGTGGGCAAGCATCTTGTTGTTCTGATTTTGGAAATGAGTAGATCCAAGTGACCAATTGGGCAGCCAAGGAAAATATGAATTTGTTTCTGGGCTCTTTATTCCATTGATCTATGTGTCTGTATTTTGTGCCATTATTATTCTGTTTTGATGACTATAGTCTTATAGTTTGAAATCAGGGAGTGCAATACCTCCAATTTTGTTCTTCTTTCTCAACATTGCTTTGGCTATTTGGGGTCTTTTGGGGATCCATATATGTTTTATGCTTATTTTTCTAGATCTATAAAAATGCCATTGGTATTTTGATAGGGATTGCATTGAATTGGTAGATTGCTTTGGGGGATATGGGCATTTTAATGATATTAATTCTTCCAATTCATGAGCATGGTACCAGTAGTCTTCCATTTAATCATCTTTAATTTTTTTTCACCAATGTCCTTGGTTTTCAGAGTACAGGTCTTTAACCACCATGGCTAAATTTATTCATGGGTATTTTATTTTTTTTTATGCAATTATAAATGGGATTATTTTCTTAATTTCTCTTTCGATAGTTCATTATTTGTATATAGAAATGCAACTAATTTATGAGTATTAATTTTGATCCTGCAACCTTACTGAATTTATTAGTTCTAATAGTTTTTTGTGGAATATTTAGGGTTTTTTTTATTGGGTAATTATTTTCTAACTTTATTTTTATTGTTGACATTATTACAGATGTCCCCATTTCCCCCCTAGGGTTTTCTATATATAGCATCATGTCATCTGTAAATAGCAACAATTTTACTTTTTCCTTTTCAACTTGGATACATTTTTTTGTCTGATTGCTGTGGCTATGACTTGCAATACCAGCAGGCATCCTTTCTTGTTCCTGATCATAGAGAAAAAGCTTTCAGCTTTTCACTGCTGAATATGATGTTAGCTGTGGATTTATTATCTATGGTCTTTATTATGTTGAGGTATGTTCCTGACCCAGATATTTATTTTGGAAAAATCTCAATCCTCAGCCGTCTTGCCTGGGTTGGTCACCAGTGTTTTATTTGCCCAAGAGGCACTTCAGGGAATATCCTGGATTGCAAACATAATTTTTCTTGCCTCCAATCAATATCCCCTTTGGTTATCAGAACACCATCTAACACCTTCTGTGGTTATTAGAACCCCAGACAATATATTGGTCCCTTTCTTCCTACCTGGTTTAATGGTGGGAGGAGGCCGAAATGACCAGAAGGCTTTCCCATGCAGCAGAACCATGACTGTGGCCCCAGGTAAAGCATCCTTTTCTTAAATGCTATTAACTCTAAATTGTTGGCAACCAAGATTGTGGGGACAGAAAGTACAAATTACTTCAGTGTTATTTGATGTGTGAGTAAGAGAAGCCATGCCCACCTCCAATCTTTGGCTGCCAACATTCTGGAGAAGATGGTACCAGGTTACAGTAGCTGGTTTAAAGCTTGGTGTTGCTTCCTGAAAGACAACATGCCAACCTGTCAGGGCAGCTATAACTAAGTAATGGGACTTATGGGAGGGCCAGTGAATTCTGTGTCATGAGCTCATTGACCCAATTCCTTCGCTATAAAATGTATACTCTACCCATAGGAGATCTTGTGTGGGATACCGTGATGATAGATAAAATAGTCTTAAAGGCCATGAGTGGTGGTATTGTCAGAAGTGCTTCAGGTAAGAAAGGTAAATTTTATCTTAGGACTACAAACACTTATCCCTCATGATAGAAGTGGTTTAATGTAATCAATTTTCTACCAAGTGGATGAATGATCCACCAAGAGAATGGTGCCATATCAAGGCCTTAGCTCTGGGCCTGTAATCGGCAGGTTTGGCACTCAGCAATGAGAGTAGCCAGCTCCACCTTGGTAACGGGAAGCACCTGCTGTTGTTGCAGCTCTGCACAGCCTCCATCCCTGATGCTGTGGCCACTTTGTAAATGGGCCCCTTGAGCAAGGACCAAGAGGTCTGGGGAAAGAAGCTGAATTGCATCTCCAGATGGGTCTTGTCCACTCGATTATTGAGAGCCTCCTCTGCAATGGGTACTTACAGGGACCTGGATATCTTCCAAAGATTCATTAATTCTCCCTCAGAGCTTCTTGCCACTAATCTTTCAGTCTTGTGTTTTCCACAACCCTAACCAACCAGCCAAACCTATAGCCACTGCACTTAAATAAATGTAGACTTATTTTTCAGCCCATGTGTCTTTCCATAGGAAGTGGACAACCAGATGTACTGCCTGAAGGTTTGCCCACTTGGAGGATTCACTTCACCATTGTCTTTCAGTGCTACTCTAAGTGGGACTGTACTGCAGCACCCGTCTACTTCCCTCTTTCCCAGCCATCCCCATTGTAATGATCACAAGGAACTCCCATGTGCCCATAGGTTGAGGGAGAAGAGAGAAAGAAAAGGAACACGAGTAGATACCATAGAACTATCATCTATTGACTTGGACAGTGTATTAATGACCTTTCAGACCTACTCTGGTTCAATTTTATATTTATCATTTTGCATTTTACAATGGAATGCTTGTTATGTATGTCCTCTTTTATGAGTTGATAGATCAAATAACATATTTATGGTAGCCAGATAAGATTGCATAGTTACTTGGTATCTGTAATGGATTACAAAATGCCTGCAAAGTCTTTGTCACTCTCTCTCTCAACAAAAGGTAGTTTATTTAATTTCCTCTTGAAACTAGACTGATAAGCCAAGATAATGTGGTAGAGTGCCACTGTGCCACTGTGTGATAGGCCTGGACATTAAAAGGACTGGGAGCATTCATTTCTTCTCTTCCTTCCTCTCTGGAAGTCAACTATCAATCTGTCAAAAGCCCAAGTATCACAGAGAGGTTACATATAGGTACTCTGATCAACAGCCCCAAACTCTTTAGTCAACAGGCAACATCAATCACTAGCCATGTTGGACTTGGTGAGCAATCTTCAACTTTCCAGGTCAAATGAGTTCCCAGATGACATAGCCCAAGCTCATGTGGATTACAAAAAATAGCTCAGCTAAGTCCAGTCTACCCAAAGAATCATGAGAGATAATGAATGGTCGTTTTAAGCTACTAAACTAACTTATGTAGCAATAGATAACTGAGACAGTGTTCCATGGGGAGGTGTTTAGTCTCCAGCAGGACTCATCAGCATGCCAGGAGCTGCTTCTCAAGTAGAGATTTATCAGCAGATGAGAACATTGCTTTTCAAATTACCATATCATCAATGTAATGGATCAGCATGATTTCATGTGAGATAGCAAGAAGATCAAGTTCCCTCTGGACTATATTTCGGTGGGAAGTGGGAGACATGACATAGCCCTAAGGCAGGACAGGAATGTGCCTTTCCTGTATATGCAAATTGATTCAGACTATCTTTGCTGATGTTGAAAGGGAAAAAAGGATGTACTAGGACTGCAGCTACATATCAGATACCAGGAACCATGTTGATTTGCTTCTGATTATCCCACACCAGTGAGATCATCATTACCATCTGGTTGAGTCTGTGATCATTGTTATTCTCCAGGAGCTATTGGGATGTTTCAACAGGTTATTTAAATAGAGATATGGCTGGAGTCTGAACCCTTGCATATGTCAAGTCTTTGCTGGCAGCATTCATCTTTGCATTTAGGTTACTTTCTTAATGATGGGCTTGCAAGAAATTTCAGGGACTTCTGTTTGTCTCTTTCTATCATAATAGTCTTTGCTCCATAGATCAGGGAACCAGTGTAAAACTTTTGGTAGTTACTGGTATATCTAGTCCCATTCTAATCTGATAATGGGGAAATTAACCACAAATGGGTTCATAATCTCCCTAGACCTACTGTGAAACAAACTGGAGGAAGACTTCGTCTATTACTTACCTCAAAATGCCCTCTGCCCTCGTGGTTTTTTGTTTCTCTAGGAATTAGCACCAGTTCGGAGCCAATATCTAATAACTCCTGGAAAGTCGCGTTATCTCAGGGCACAGTCCTGAAACTGGCCTCAGAGGGACCACTGGAAGAATATTCACAGAAGGCTGTACCTCTGTGTACAATATTGTTAGATCCTTCTTCACAGGAACCCAGTCACCCCCTCAATTTAGAAGATTTTGATCTGTGAACTGGCTGATGTCTGAGAACTGCATAAGTGACCTTGAATTCCCTCCATGGCAACTTGTTTAGGTTTCCACCCACAGACCTAGATTTTTTTTCACCTATGTATGTCAAGCAGCACTCTAGAAAGCTTCCCATCTATTTTATTCCAAGGGACATTAGAGACTCACCTCTCATCTTATGCAGGTCAAAATATTGATAGCAATTCTATCTTTGTTGCTTTGTATTGTACAAAGGTATTGTACCTACCTTGTCTCTGAATTTTAAACACCACTACCTGGCTTATAAAACCTCAAGTCAGCATGGAGATCTGAAAACCCAATATACAGGGTGTCCCAAAAAATGTATACACACTTTAATAGCTGATACCTGTTAAGTGAAAATGAAATGTTTAATAAACACTGCCTTTATAATTATTCAAAGTGTTTATATACGTTTTGGGGGAGACCCTGTATTGCTACACCTACCAGTATCTTTGGCCTTCAGAGGACATCCACCTTAGAACTTTTAAAGAATTCTCACCAATGCACCTCTTATGGCCGCAAGGAAGGAAAGATCCATTCATGATTTTGATCCTCCCATGATATCTGAACAGGTTGCACTTAGTAAACTCATCACAACACTCCTATACCATTAATCTTCAGACACCTTTCTCTTCAGGTACTTTTGAATGCTACAGTGCTAATCTAAGTGTACATTTAGCACAGGCATTGCCTGGAAGCTTGTTAGGTTATCAGGTCCTAGCCCAGACCTAATTCTTCAAAATCTTGGGGTGAGACCCAGGAACCTGCATATTAATAAGCTCACCCAACTTTGCACAGCATTACCAGCAGAATTCAGCCTAATTGACCATAGGCCACCGCTTGAGTCAAGGCTTCAGCGAATCCTAACAATTGTGTCACTTTCAGGACTGCATTTGGATGGAACTCTCGTTAGGGTCAAGGCAATGAGGGGTGGTGGCAGTGGGTCTTGCGATAAAGTGGCCGAGCCGCAGTTATTGAAAGGCTGTGTGGAAGGTGTCTGGGGAAGGAACAAGGGTCTGCTTTCCACCAGCAAAGGATTCAGGGGGATTTGGTAGTTCAAAGCTCTCGGCTCCTTCATGTCTGCCCAAACGTCCCTAACCCATTTCTAAGGGTTCATCTCGTTCTTTACAGTGTCCTAGCACAGTGACATAAGAAATCTTAGCATAAGGGACCTGGTGGACTGGGCTTAATGGAAGCAGCAGTAATACAGTTGCTACTCCAAGACCTTAGCCTTGGTCCTCAGCTATGCCTGCCCTACAGCTACAGGAAATGAGGGACCCTTTTCAATGCTGCCAGAGAGATTTTCTGACTTTTGAATGTTCTGATTTTCTTTTCATTTTGTCTTTTCCATACACATGCTCCTTAGAGCTTCCTGAGGCAGTCATCTGAACCCAGGTCATTTATAATCACTATTATTGCCTGCACTGTACTTGATAGTGTCTCCCAAAAAGTCCTGTCCACCTGGAACCTGTGAATGTAAACTATTTTGGGAATAGAGTCTTTATAGATATAATCAGGTTAAGAAGGCAGGCATGCTAGATTGGAGTGGGCCTTAATCCAATGTGACTGGTGTCCTCATCGGAGGAGGGGACTCGGCACATGGACACACAGGGTAGAAGGCCATGTGAGGATGAAAACAGAGATTAGAGTGATGCACTATAAGCCAAGGAATGACAAGGGTTTCTGGAAACCACCAAAAGTTAGAAGAAGCAAGGAAGGCTCCTTCTTAGAGCCTTTGGAGGGAGCACGGCTTGCCAACACCTTGATTTGGGACTTCTAGCTTCCAGAACTCTAGAAGTCCAAATAAATTTCTGTCATTTTAGGCTGTCTATTTTATGACACTTTGTTATGACAACCCTAAGAAGCTAATACATTGCATGGGAACTGAGAAACAGAGCCTCCCATCTCCTAATACTTGACCCCCACCCCCACTTCAACCCATGCTGCCACTGGAAACCAGTCAGCTGGGCTGCCCCTTGGCCCCCTCCCTGGACTTGGTCCTAGTCAGTGACTGAAATCTGCTGTTATTGCCCCCCACCCATCTGACTTTTGTGCACATTGAAGTTTGAGAACCATTGGCTTAAACCATAAGGTGCTTGGGTAGGAGTCTCACTGGAATGAATTAGTTGGAATGGCAGTCAGAATGGAGTATGTTTTGGAAAGATCTCTTAAGAATCTCATCCATTTGGGTGATTTAGAAAAGATAATTAATTTTGGAATCTGAAGATCTAAAATCCCATCAATACCAGTATTGGGTGAGTAGCCACAGGTAGGTTATGTAATATCCCTATGCCTCACTTTCTTTGGGACCCACGCATGTTATTATACAACTTATTTCTTCCCTCTACCTCCCGGGTTCTTCCATGTACACGCATGGTGTAACCAAGGGTAGGGATGGGCTCAGATCATGCGGCCAAGGAGGGGCAGTTCTTTCCTTGGGAGGCTGGTGCGAAGTTATCCTCACCTCTTGCTGATTTGCAGACAAGGAGGCTAATGCAGGCCAAGGTGTCCTGGCCCTAGGATCATTCCTGGACTCACTTTCACCCTTCTGCCCTTTCATTTCTCTGTTTCACTTTCTGTTTCTCTCTCCCCATATCCATCTTTTTTCTCTTCTCCCTAGTCTTGTCTATCCACACACTTTTGACATTCTGACACTTCTCTCTGTTCTGATCATTTTAAACATTGTTTTGTCCTTCTCAGGGTCACAAGTCCCCTGATGCTATGCTCCCATTAAATACCCCACAGTTACTTTCTTCTGTTAAAGCCTCATTTCCCCCAAGAAATCAATAAGCCTAACTAGCTCATGAGGAAAGGAAAGTCAGTACATGCTACTTTTCAACGTAGATTTGAGACACAGCAGCATTACCCAGCAGTGGGAGCCATGTTTTCTGCTCTTGTATTTCCGCTCATGTCTAGACCCTGGGGTTTGACCTCCGATCCCCACTCTGCTGGAATTCTGGACCAGGTACAAGAACACCCCGTGCGGAGGAACCGCCTCCTTGTCTGTCCTGTGGGTCCCGATCTCAAGGCTTCCCAGGCCACCGAAGACAATGAGGTAACCTGGCTCCGTGGAAGCCTGGGATGAAAACGTCCTTGAGAAGCCTTCACGAAAACGCCATTACTGGAATGTGGATTGAAAAGGCCTGCTGGGGCGAGCTGCTAAGTCTTTACAAATGTTTAGGATGAAGCACAGATGAGAAAAACATGTTCAACGAGGCTTTTCGTTGGGGCTAACTTGCGTTCTCAAGCCTCTTCTACAGAGTCGTGTTATGATCAGGAAGAAATGTGTTATGATCGGGAAGACTGAGCGCAGGCCAGATGCAAGCCACCGTCCTGTGCGCTCTGCTGCTGTCCACCGCGTTCTCCCTGCCTCAGGGACACACACGCAGGACAAGGAAAGCCAATATTTTGAAAACCTTTACTTAACATCTTTACACGGACTATGGCTCTGAGCCACAGGCACACTTTTTAGATGAAGGCAGAAGCTAGGTGGGCTAAGGTTTTTACTAATTAGAAAGCTGAAGAGAAACTGGTATAAAATGGCAGTGAGAGGGAAGGAATTAAATTGTGGGAGAAAAGAAACGGCACTTTTAGAATTTTTTAGAATTTTTAAGTAAAATTATTTTTCAAGTATAATACACAGACAGAAAATTGTACAAATCATAAGTGTATAAGTCAATGAATTTGCACCAAATGATTCATGTGTAACCACCACCCAGATCAAGAAACAATATTGCTGGCCCCTCAGAAGCCTGGTTTGTGTCCTGTTTCATCACTACTGTTACCCCCAAAGGTAACCACTATCAAGACTTCTATCCTCATCAATTAGTTCTGCCTCAAATGATAAGTATGCACTTTTTTGTGTTCTCTCATGCAAAATGATGTTTGTGAAGTCCATGTGTGTTATTGTATGTAGTAGTAACATATTCATTGCTATTGCTCTGGAGCAGGGACTGGCAACCCGCAGCCCATCACAGCCTGTTCTTGTATAGCCCACCAGTGAAGACTGGCTTTTACATCTGTAAAGGGTTGTAAAAAATAAAAAAGAATATGCAACAGAGACAATATGTGGTCTAAAACATAAAATATTTACTCTCTAAATCTTGACAGAAGAAGTTTGCTAACCATACCTTGCAGTATTGTGTTGTATGAATATACCACAATTTCTTCATTTGGGCTGTTTTAACATTTTTGCTGTCATGAAGGGTGTGGTTATAAACATTCTTGCCCTTGCACTTTGGTGTACCTGTGTATACATTTCTGTTGGGGGTATACCCAGAGGTAGAATTATTGTGGTATAAGGTATGGAGTAATTCACTGTTAGTAGATACTGCCAAACAGGTATCCAAATTTACACACTCATGAGTGGTGCTTGAGAATTCTAATTGTTCCACATTCTTGTCACCACTTGGTATTATCTGTCTTTTTAATTTTAATCATTTTGGTGTATATATAGTGGTATCTCCTTGTAGCTTTGGTTTGGTTTCACCTGATGCCTCATGAAACATGCACTTTTTTATATCTTTATTGAACATTTGCATATTCCTTTATGACATTGCTGCTCACATGGTTTTTTCCATCATTTGTATTTTACTTATTGATTGTTAAGAGTATCAAATTTTGTTAGATAGGAATTGCAAATTCCTTGTTCTACTTGGTAGTATCTTAACTCCCTAATGGAATCCTTCGGTAAATAATAAGTCTTAATTTTAACATAGTCTAATTTTCCAGTTTTCCTTTGGGGTTAGTGCTTTTTGTATCATACATAAGAAATCCTTGCCTACCCTTGTCTCATAAAGCTATTCTCCAATATTTTCTTCTAGAAGTGTCAGTGTTTACCTGTCACATTTAGATCTATAGCTCATCTAGAAAAGGTTCTTTGCATGGTGTGAGGTAGATGTCAAGATTCATTTTTGTCTTGTATGGTGTCCAATTGGCCCAACACTGCTCTTAGAAAACAATGATTATTTCTCCAATACATTTCAGTGACACCTTTGTCATAAATCAGTTATAGTGTATGTGCAGCTCTGGTTCTGGATTCAGGGATGTGTTTCATAAGAATTTGTCTGTGGTTGAGGAAGATCTTCAGCTTTCTCCTTCAACATTGTATTGCCTCTTCTTGACTCCTTCCATTCCCACATAAATTCATCGACTCAAAGAGGATACAGGAGATTTTTATGGTGTAAAAATGAATATGATATATTCCTTCATTTATTTAGGTCTTCTTTAACTTGCCCATATGCTACCTTGTAATTTTCAATTCAGAGGAATTACATAACGTTTTTTACATTCATTTTTAGTTATATGATGTCTGCTGATGCTACTTTAAGGGATTGCTTCTTAAAATTTTATTTTGTGACTGTTCCTGATTATAGAAATATAACTTATTGTTATATGTTGACCCTGTATTCAGTGGTCTTGCTAAATTGATTGTTAATTTTAAGAATTTGCAGAGTCTTTTGGCTTATCTACAAAGTTTTATTTTTCCTTTTCCAATACTTGTAACTTTTTTCCTTACCTTGTTGTATTGACCATATTATATATTACAATATCAAATAGAAATAGTAATATTGAGTATCTTTGTTTCATTCCTCATCACAAGGGAAAGTTTTCACTATTTCACCATTAAACGTGTTTGTTATAGACTTTTTGTAAATACTATCATATTAAGGAACATCCCTTTTATTTCTAGTTTACTAACTTTCTAAAAATAAATAAATAGATGTTAAACTTGGTCAAATCTATTTTATAAATCTATTTAAATAATATGATTTTTCACATCTATTCTGATAATTAGTAAATTACATTGAATGATATTTCAAAATCATTACTGGCATAAACCCAATTTCTTTTTAAAAGTTTCAGGATACAATTTGCTTAGCTTGTTTTTTGGGGTTTTGCATCATAAGGGAGATCGGGTGGCAATTTTTCTGTTTTTTGTATTGTTTTATTTGAACTGACTTGGTATCAAGGATATGCTGGCCTCATGAAATAAGTTAGGAAATATTTTCTTTTCTATTTGTTTTCTAGAAGAAATTGGTGTTATTTCTTCCTTAAATTTTATAGATATTCATCAGTAAATCCATTTGGGCCTGAAGATTTCTTTGCAGGAAAACTTTTTATTTAAATTTAAAACATGTTTTTTGAAGAATAATTAAGAAACAAAAAGACTGCATGTACTTAATGTGAATAATTTTTAAAGTTTGGATATATGTGCACACCTGTGAAGCCATCACTAATCACCACAATCAAGATATTAGAAATATCTTCTACCATAATTGTGTATTTGTCTATTTCTCCTTGTAGTCTTTCAATATTTGCTTCATGTATCTTAAAGTTCTATTTTACAAACAAATGTTATAATTGTATGTCCTCTCCATGAATTGATCTTTTTATCATTATAAATGGCCTTTTGTTGTTGGTAATCTTTTGGTTCTGATATTAGACTTCGCCTGGTAATCAAAATTCAAGCTTTCTTTTGGTTAATTATAATATCTTTTTCCATTCTTTTATTTTTAAACCATTTGAGTCTTTATGTCTTAATTATATTTCTCATGGGTAGCATATACCTGGATCTTTTTTAAAAATCTCATTTGACCTGTATCTTTAAATTGAGGTGTTAGACCATTGAATGTGATTACTGATATGACTGGGTTTCACTCTATCATCTCACTATTTATTTTCTATTTGTCCATCTGTGTTTTGTTCCCTTTTCTTTTTTCCTGCCTTATTTTAGATTAATTGAGTGCATTTTATGCTTTAATTTTATCTTTTTCATTGTTTATTAGCTACAACTCTTTGTAGTTTTATTTTAATGGGTGCTTTAGGGCTTATAGTATACAACTTTTAATTATCATAATCTGCCTTCAAATAATATTATGTAGCATTTTACATACAGCTTAAGAGCCCTTCCACAGATTGTTTTCATTTCTTTCCTCCTGGCTTTTGTGTTGTTGTCATACATTTTTTTCTTCTACATGTTAAAGGCCCCATAATACATTGTTACTATTTTACTTTTATAGAAATTTCAATACTAAGAAACATCCGCTGTTCACTTATTGTTGCTTTTCCTGGTGCTCTTTATTCCTTTGTGTAGATCTAGATTTCCAACGAGTATAATTTTCCTTCTGCCTAAAGAATCTCCCCTAACATTTACTGTAGTGAAAATCTGATCATGATGAATTCTTTCAACATTTGTATGTCTGCACATATCTTCATTTTTGCTGAGTAAAGAATTCTACATTGCCCTAGCTCAGTGGTCGGCAAACTCATTAGTCAACAGAGCCAAATATCAACCGTACAACGATTGAAATTTCTTTTGAGAGCCAAATTTTTTAAACTTAAACTATATAGGTAGGTACATTGTTATTAACTTAATTAGGGTACTCCTAAGCTGGCCTTTGCTAAAAACGTCCTCAATCTGATTGAGGTACATTCGCTGAGGTCGACCCCTTCCAACTCTCCTATCCACACTCGTCTTGTATACTTGTTTCAGATAGACGAGTGTGGATGGGAGAGTTGGAAGGGGTCGACCTCAGCGAACATACCTCAAAACAATGTACCTCCCCCTCGCTGAGTATCCCGCGGCCCGCCTGCGCTGTGTCTCCGGTCGCCCGACCGACCAACTGACACCCCCCACTTCTTCTAAGGCCACTTCTTCAAAATAGACTCGCCCAGGCCGAAAACCGACTTCTGCGCATGGGCCACAAAGTTTCAGTCGCACTGTACATGCGCGGCCGCAGGTGGTATTTTGTGGAAGAGCCACACTCAAGGGGCCAAAGAGCCGCGTGTGGCTTGTGAGCCGCGGTTTGCCGACCACTGACCCAGCTGGTCTGGCTCAGTGGATAGAGTGTCGGTCTGCGGATTGAAGGTTCCCGGGTTCAATTCCGGTCAAGGCATATACCTTGGTTGCAGGCTCCATCCTAGCCCTGGTCAGTGCTCATGTGGGAGGCAACGAATTGACGTGTTCCTCTCACATTGATGTTTCTCTCTATCTCTACCTCTCCCTTCCACTGTCTCTAAAAACCAATGGAAAATATCCTCTGGTGAGGATTAACAAAAAAACAAAACAAAACAAAACAAAAAACAACCAGAAAAGAATCCTACATTGACAATTTTTTTCAGCACTTAAAAAACTTGTTCCAGTGTCTTTGAATTTTCATTGTTTCCTCTAAGAAATATATTGTCAGCTTCATCTCATTTCCTCTGTACATAAGTGTGTTTTTTTTAATCTGGAAGCTTTTGATTTTTTTTCTTTTCACTCGTTTTAAGCAATTTCATTGTGATATGGCAAATTTACAAATTGTCATTTGTTTAAGTTGCTGTTATTGCCTAGAGGTTGTTAGTATTTTGCCCAGAATTTACAATTTTTATTTGTTAAAGGGTTAATCTAATACAGGTTACTCCACCATCACTAGAAACCAAAACTCTTATCATTCACTTCAAAATATTTACTAGTTTCCATTCTGATTTCTTCTTTAACCCATAAGTTATTTAGAAATTTTAAAAATTTCCAAACTTTTAGCAATTTTTTACTTATCTTTTGTTACTATTTATGGCTTAATTTCACTGACAGATAACATGCTCTGAATGATTTCACTGCTTGCTTTCTGAACCACAGTATGTTCAATTTAGGTAATTATTCAATGTGCATCTCAAAAGAATAGAGAGTCGATCATTTTGGAGTGCAGTGTTCTATATAGAACAATCAGGTCAAATGTATTAATCAGTTATTCAAGTCCTTTTTGTCCTTACTGAATTTTTTGACAGCTTGTTCTTTTTGTTAATGAGAAATGCATGTTTAAATGTCCCAATAGGATTGTGACTTTATTTCTGCTTTTAGTTCTATCAAGTTTTGTTTTATATATTTTGTAACTATGTGCGTACAAATTTATAATCCTATATAATAAAAGAGAAACATACAAATTGACCATCCCTCCGCTATGCTCAAGCCACGCCCACCATCCAATCAGGAACAAGTATGCAAATTAACCCAACTAAAATAGAGGCGGCGACGGAGCTGGAGCGAGCAGGAGGCTTGGGTTTCCCCCAGCAATGGAGGAAGCCAAACTTCCCACCTGTCCTGGCTGGCCTTGGGCTCTGCTCAAGGCTACAAAGTTTCAATTATAGAAGCTAAATAAATCCCAGAAAATAAAGAAGAAGAATAAAAGGAGAGGCTGGGAGCTTGGGTCGACGGGGATGGGGGGGAGGTGGGGGGGGGATGGCCAGCCTGAAAATGGCCATCAGCTCCTCACCCAGGCTGGCTAGGCACCCCAGTGGGACTCCTCCACCCTGAAGGGGCTGTGGGCAGCCTGCAAACGGCCCTCAGCCCCTCACCCAGGCTGGCCACACCCCCATGGGGTGAGGGTCCCTGCTGGGGGGCTTGGCCAGCCTGAAAACAGCCCTCAGCCTCTCACCCAGGCTGTCCAGGCAACCCAGTGGGACCCCACCCTGATCCAAGACACCCTTCAGGGCAAACCAGCTGGCTCCCACCAGTGCACCAGGCCTCTATCCTATATAATAAAAGGGTAATATGCAAATTTACCCTAACAGCACAACAACTAGGAATGACTGGTCACTTTGACACACACTGACCACCAGGGGGCAGACGCTCAATGCAGGTGCTGCCTCCTGGTGGTCAGTGCGCTCCCACAGGGGGAGCTCTGCTTAGCCACAAGCCAGGCTTATGGCTGCCAGCATAGCGGTGGTGGTGGGAGCCTCTCCCGCCTCCTCAGCAGCACTAAGGATGTCCGACTACAGCTTAGGCCTGCTCCCCGCTAGCAAGTGGACATCCCCCGAGGGCTCCCGGGCTGCCGGAGGGATGTCTGACTGCCAGCTTAGGCCCGCTCCCCGGGCCTAAGCCAGCAGGTGGACATCCCCCGAGGGATCCCGGGCTGCCGGAGGGATGTCTGACTGCCAGCTTAGGCCCAGTCCCCGGGCCTAAGCCAGCAGGTGGACATCCCCCGAGGGATCCCAGACTGTGAGAGGGCACAGGCCGGCTGAAGGACCCTCCCAAGTGCACAAATTTTTGTGCACCAGGCCTCTAGTATTTGTATAATTCTTGACGCTTGACCGTTTTATTATTATGAAAGTCTCTCCTTATTTCTGGTGATGTTCCTTACCTTAAAGTCTGCCTTGCCAGTTGTCTAGTAGTTGATTGATTAATACAGCTATACCAGCTTTCTTCTAC
Source organism: Myotis daubentonii (assembly GCF_963259705.1). Lineage (NCBI taxonomy): Eukaryota > Metazoa > Chordata > Mammalia > Chiroptera > Vespertilionidae > Myotis > Myotis daubentonii. The sequence goes on along the minus strand of NC_081851.1, from coordinate 18,006,572 downwards.
TTTGTATTTTCATGGTACATATTTGTTTATCCTTTAATTCTTAATCTTTTCATTTTATATTATATTTAAATGTGTATCTTGTTAACAGCATAAAGTTGGGGTTTATTTTTGTGAAATCTAGTTTATTATTAATGTCTTACCATTCTACCTGTTTTAGAGACCTTTTATTTATCCTTTCTTTACTTCTTTTATATAATTAAAGTATTATTCCTTTTTATTTTTATTTTTTAAAAATTCTTTATTTTTTAAAGTTTTACATAAGTCTCCTTTTCCTCCCATTGACCTCTCCCTGCCCGCTCCTGTCCCCCAGCACCCGCCCCCTATTGTCTGTGTCGATTGGTCATGTTCATATGCATGGATATAAGTCCTTTGGTTTACCTCTTACCCCTCCCCGCGCTGCCACCCTCTCCTGCCTTCCCTCTGAGGTTTGATGGTCTGTTCAATGCTTATATGTCTCTGGATCTATTTTTGTTCATCAGTTCGTGTTGTTCATTATATTCCACAAATGAGTGAGATCATGTGATATTTATCTTTCTCCGACTGGCTTATTTCACTTAGCATAATGCTCTCCAGGTCCATCCATGCTGTTGCAAATGCTAAGAGTTCTTTCTTTTTTACAGCAGCATAGTATTCCATTGTGTAGATGTACCACAGTTTTTTAATCCACTCATCTGCTGATGGGCACTTGGGTTGTTTTCAAATCTTAGCTATGGTGAATTGTGCTGCTATGAACATAGGGGTGCATATATCCTTTCTGATTGGTGTTTCTGATTTCTTGGGATATAGTCCTAAAAGTGGGATTACTGAATCAAATGGGAGTTCCATTTTTAACTTTTTGGAGAAACTCCATACTGTTTTCCACAGTGGCTGCACCAGTCTGTATTCCCACCAGCAGTGCATGAGGGTTCCTTTTTCTTCGCATCCTCGCCAGTACTTGTCGTTTGTTGATGATAGCCATTCTGACAGGTGTGAGATGGTACCTCATTGTCATTTTAACTTGCATCTCTGAGATGATTAGTGACTTTGAGCATGTTTCCATATGTCTCTTGGACTTCTATTTGTCCTCTTTCGAAAAGTGTCTATTTAGGTTCTTTGCCCATTTTTTTTCATTGGATTGTTTATCTTCCTTTTATTAAGTTGTATTAGTTCCCTATAAATTATGGAGATTAAACCCTTATCAGACGTAATATTGACAAATATGTTCTCCCATGCCGTGGTCTCTCTTGTTATTTTGTTGATGATTTCTTTTGCTGTGCAGAAGCTTTTTATTTTGATGTCGTCCCATTTGTTTATTTTCTCCTTAGTTTCCATTGTCCTAGGAGATGTATCGGTAAAGATATTGCTATAACATGCCTGGTATTTTGCTGCCTATGGATTCTTCTAAGATTTTTATAGTTTACCACCTTACATTTAACTCTTTTATCCATTTTGAGATTTTTTTTGTGTATGGTGTAATTTGGTGATCTAGTTTCTTTTCTTATTGCATGTATCTTCCACAATTTTATTATTTTCGTCTTGCTTTTAGTTAGTTATATATTCATGTACTACTCTTTAAATGACTATCCTAGAGACTACTATCTGTGCTTTTTACTTATGAAGGTTCAATATAAATCAGTTTTGTGGGTTTTGTTTTGTTTTTTACCACTTTTATGCTAGGACTTTTTCTTTACTAAGTTCCTGCTTTTTTGATATGGTTGGCATGAACTTTAACTGTACATACATTTTAAATCATGAGTTGTTCTCATTCTTTTATTCATATGTGTGTATCTCTTTTCATCTTCATGCCTTTCTATATATCAATCCGGGATTATATTCCTTCTGCTGGAAAATCCAAATTTAGTGTTCCTTGCATAGGGACTGCAGGAAATAATTTCTTTGTTTGTCCAAAAGTATTTTTTCTTTAGATTTTAAAGAGTATTTTCTGATTACAGCAGTTTCTTTGATTTGGGGTGGTTGTGATCTGGTTGCAGAACAGGAGGAGGAGGTGGCATGGAACTTTCAAGATGGTGACAGAGTAGGTGGATCTTGCACTCACCCCCTCACAGGACCAAACTGGAAATACAACTAAATTGGGAAACAATAACCCTAAATAATCACCTGAAGACTAGCCAAAGAGGAGTCTTAAAACTAAGGAATTGTAGAAGAAGCCATATTGAGATTGCACCTGCACAGCAGCTCACATCCTGTGATCAGGGTTGAGCCTTACCGTCAGCCAGCCTGAGGATCAATCCCATGCACAAATAGACCAACAGCCATCAAGACTCACTTAAAACAGGAGGGTCTACATAACCCACACAAGGGACATACCTAGAGCACCCAGCTCAGGTGATCAAGGAGACTGCATCACTGGGTCCCATAGGACATCTACTGCATAAGGCCACCACATAACGACAGAAAGTCAAAGCGTATCTATCTAATACATAGAAACAAACACAAAAATACAGCCATAATGGGGAGACAAAGAAACAGCTCCCCATGGAAGAACAAGAGGAATCTCCAGAAAAAGAGAGCTAAATAAAACGGAGGCTAACAATCTATCAGATGCAGAGTTCAAACTAATAGCTATTGGGATGCTCAGGGAACTTAATAAGAACTACAACAACATGAAAAAGGACAAAAAAGTACTAGTCAGAGATGAAGAATACCATATCTGACATCAAGAATCCATTGGGAGGAATAAAATGTAGGTAGGATGAAGCAGAGGATCAAATCAGCGATTTGGAAAACAACATAGAGAAAAACATCCAATCAGAACAGCAAAAAGAAAAAAAGAAATAAGAAGAATGAGGATAGTTTAAGGGAACTATGCAGCATAACAACATCCTCATCATAGGAGTACCAGAAAGAAAAGAGATCAAGGGATCAATAATCCATTTGAGGAAATAATGACTGAAAACTTCCCTAACATGGTGAAGTAAAAAGACACACAAGTCTAGGAAGTGCAGAGAGTAGCAAATAAGATGAATCAAAGGAGGCTCACAGTAAGACACATCATAATTAAAATGTGAAGGTTAAAAACAAAGAAAGAATCTTAAAGGAAGCAAGAAAAAAAGTATTAATTACCTACAAGTGAGCTCCCATAAGACTGTCAGCTGATCTCTCAACAGAAACATTTCAGGTTAGAAGTTATTGGCATGAAATATTAAAAGTGATGAAAAGGAGGACCTACAACCAAGACTACTTTGCCCAGCCAGGCTGTCATTTAGAATTGAAGGAGAAATAAAGAGCTTCCCAGACAAGGAAAAGCTAAAGGAGTTTGTTACCACCAAATCAGTATTCCAAGAAATGTTCAAGGGCCTGCTTTAAGAAGTAAAGGAAGAAGAAGAAAACAAAACAAAAGAAACAAAGTTAAAAAGAACAAAATGGCACCTCGTTGGTGTGGTTCAGTGGTTGAGTATTGACCCAAGAACCAAGATGTCAATGGTTTGATTCCCAGTCAGGGCACATACCTGGGTTTCAGAGTCTATCCACAGTGCGGGGCATGCAGGAGGCAGCCAATTGATAATGTATTTCTCTCATCGGTGTTTCTATCTCTCTATCCCTCTTCCTTTCTCTCTCTAAAAACTAATAAAAACATAGTTTTTAAAAAAGAATAAAATGGCCATACATACCTACCTATCAATAATCACTGTAAAGGTAAATGGTTTAAATGCTCTAGTCAAAAGACATAGGGTAGCTAAGTAGATAAGAAAGCAAGACCCATATATATGCTGTCTATAAGAGACCCACATCAGACTGAAAGATACACACAAACTAAAAGTAAAGGGATGGGGGAAAAGTGTTTCATGCAAATGGACATGAAAGAAAGCTGGGGTAGCAATAGTTATATCTGACAAAATAGACTTTAAATCAAAGCTATTGTTAAGAGATAAAGAAGGACAATACATAATGATAAAAGGAGCAATCCAACAAGAGGATATAACTCTGATAAACATTTATGCACCCAACACTGGAGCACCTAAATGTATAAAGCAAATTTTGATGGACATAAAGAGAGAGATTGACAGCAATACAGTCAGAGAGGATTTTAACATCCCATTGACATCAATGGATAGATCTTCCAGACAGAAAATCAACAAGGAAATGAGGGCCTTAAATGACATACTAGATTAGATGGACTTAATTGATATCATCCGAGTATTTCACCTTAAAGCAGCAGAATATGCATTCTTTTCAAGTGCATATGGAACATTTTCTAGGATAGACCACATGTTAGGACACAAAACAAGTCTCAATAAATTTAAGATTGAAATCATATCAAGCATCTTCTCTGACCATAATGAATGGTATAAAACTAGAAATCAACCAAAGGAAAAAAACTGAAAAACACACAGTCATGGTGGTTAATTAACATGTTACTAAATGAATGGTTTAACAATGAAATCAAGGAAGAACCCAAAAGTTATCTTAAGACAAGTGAAAATGAGAACACAACCCCAAATCTATGGGACACAGCAAAAACAGTGCTAAGAGGGAAATTTTAAGATTACAGGCCTACTTCAGAAAATAAGAAAAAACTCAAATAAAGCATCTAGCTTTACACTGAAAGGAACTGGAAAAAAACAACAACAAACAATGCCCAAAGTGAGTAGAAGGAAGGTAATAATAAAGATCAGAGCAGAAATAAACAAAATAGAGTACAAAAGATCAATGAAACCAAGAGCTGGTTCTTGGAAAAAATAAACAAGATTGATGAACCTTAACCAGACTTATCAAGAAAAAAAAACAGAGGACTCAAATAAATAAAATCAGAAATAAAAGAGGAGTAACAACTGACACCAAAGAATTGTAAGAAAATATGAATAACTATATGCCAACAAATTGGACAACCTGGGCAAAATGGACAAATTCCTAGAAGCACAAAATCTTCCAAAACTGAATCAGGAAGAATCAGAGAACCTGAATGGACTATTTACAATTAGTTAAATTGAAGCAGGAATAAAAAACAAACAAACAAACAAACCACACCTCCCAACAAGTAAAAGTCCTGGACCAGATGGTTTCACAGATGAATTTTACCACCAAACAGTCAAGAAGAACTAACATCTTTCCTCCTCAAACTATTTCAAAAAATTCAAGAGGAAGGAAAACTTAAACGCTTTTTAAAAATATATATATATTTTTATTGATTTCAGAGAGGAAGGGAGAAGATATAGATAGAAACATCAATGATGAGGGAGAATCATTGAATGGCTGCCCCCTGCACGCCCCCTACTGGGGATCTAGCCTGCAATCCAGGCGTGTGCCCTTGACTGGAATCAAACCTGGGATCCTTCAGTTGGCAGGCTGACACTATCCATTGAGCCAAACCAGCTAGGATGAACTTAAAAGCCTTTTTTTACGAGGCCAACATTATCTTAACTCCAAACCAGATAAAGACACTACAAGGAAAGAGAATTACAGGACAATATCCCTGATGAATATATCAACAAAATATTAGCAAAATGGATCCAGCAATACATTAAAAAGATTATACAACAGGATCAAGTGGGATTTATTCCAAGGATGCAGGACTGATACAATACCCACAAATCAATAAATGTGATACAACACATAAACAAAATAAAGGATAAAAACCACCTGATCGTATCATTAGATGCAGAAAAAGCATTTGATAAAACTCAGCACTGATTTGTGATACAATCTCTTAGCAAAGTGGTAATAGAGGGAACATACCTCAATGTAATAAAGGCCAAATATGACAAACTCATAGCCAACATCATACTGGAAGTCATAGCCACAGCAATCAGAAAAGAAGAAATAAAAGACATCCAAACTGGAAAGAAGGAAGTACAGCTATTATTATTCTCAGGTGACATGATATTGTACATAGAAAACCCTAAGTACTCCATCAGAAAGCTACTAAACCCAATAAATGAATTCAGCAAAGTATAGGATACAAAATTAATATTCAGAAATCATTGGCATTTCACTACACCACTAGTGAACTGTCAGAAAGAGACACTAAGAAAATAATCCCAATTAGTATTGAAAAAAAGGGGGAAAAGACTTGCACTCGGAAAACTTAGGACATTGAAAAAAGAAATTGAGGAAGATACAAATAAGTAGAAGCATATACCATGCTCATGGATTAGAAGAATTAACATCATTAAATGTCCATACTACCCTGAGTAATCTATCTATCTATCATCTTCAATGCAATTCCTATTAAAAGACCATAGAACAAATATTCCAAACATTCAAATGGATCAAGAAAAGACCCAGAATAGCCTCAGAAATCTTGAGAAAGACAAACAAAGTTGGAGGTATCACAGTACCTCATATCAAACTATACTACAAGGCTATTGTAAGCAAAACAGCTTGTATTGGCATGAGAACAGGCATATACTAGTAGATGAATAGAACAGAAAAAAGAGCCCAGAGGCAACCCGAGGCTCTATAGTCAAATAACATTTGACAAAGGAGGGAAGAGCATGCAATGGAGTAAAGACAGTCTCTTTAATAAATGGTGTTGGAAAAATTGGACAGGTACACACAAAAAATGAAACTAGACCACCAACTTACATTATCTTATCTAATAAAAGAGAAACATGCAAATTGACCATACCTCCCCTACACCCACAAGCCATGCCCACAAGCCACACCCACCAGCCAATCAGGAGCACAGTATGCAAATAAACCCAACCAAGATGGTGGCAGCCACGGAGCTGGAGCGAGCAGAAGGCTTGGGTTGCCCCTGGCGATGGAGGAAGCCAAGCTTCCCGCCTGCCCTGGCGGCTGTGGGCTCCGCTCAAGGCTACAAAGTTTCAATTATAGAAGATAAATAAATCCCAGATACCTGCTTCCAGCCACTGTGGCCTCCTCTCAAGGAGGGTCTGGGACCCTGGGTTGCCCGGGGCCATGGCCAGCTGGCAAACAGCCCTCAGCCCCTCACCCAGGCTGGCCACACCCTCATGGGGTGAGGGTCACCACTGGGGGCTTGGCCAGCCTGCAAACAGCCCACAGCCCCTCACCAAGGCTGTCCAGGCACCCCAGTGGGATCCCCCATCCTGAAGAGGGTGTGGCCAGCCTGAACATGGCCCTCAGCCCCTCACCTAGGCTGGCCAGACACCCCAGTGAAGACCCTCACCCTGAAGGGGGTGTGGACAGCCTGCATATAGCCATCAGCCCCTCACTCAGGCTGGCCAGGCACCCCAGTGGGGACCCCCACCCTGAAGGGGGTGTGGACAGCCTGCATATAGCCATCAGCCCCTCACCCAGGCTGGCCAGACACCCCAGTGGGGACCCTCACCCTGAAGGGGGTGTGGCCAGCTTGAAAACAGCCCTCAGCCCCTCACCCAGGCTGGCCACACACCCCCCCCCCAGCAGGGACCCTCACCCCATGGGGTCGTGGCTGGCCTGCAAACCACCACAGGCCCCTCACCCAGGCCGCCCCATGCCCCAAGGGAACCCCCACCCTGATCCGGGACACCCTTCAGGGCAAACCAGCTGGCCCCCATCCATGCACCAGGCCTGTATCTAAACTAATAAAAGGGTAATATGCTAATTAGACTGGGAGACCTTCCAGGAGACCTTCCGGATGTTGGTTCTTCTGGACAAAGCCATGGTGGCGGGGCCGAGGTAGAGGTGGTTAGAGGCCAAGAGGGGAGGGCAGTTGTGGGTGATCAGGCTGGTGAGGGTTGGGGCCGTTGGGGGTAAGCAGACCAGCAGGGGGGCCAGTTGGGGGCAAGCAGGCCATCAGTGGGGGTCAGTTGGAGGTGATCAGGACAGTGGGGGGGTAGTTTGGAGTGAGCAGGCCAGCAGGAGGGGTAGTTGGGGGTGATCAGGCTGGCCAGGGGGCATTTGGGGGCAAGCAGGCCAGCAGTGGGGGGCAGTTGGGGGCAAGCAGGCCGGCATTCAGAGTGGTTAGGGGCAATCAGGCAGGCAGGTGAGTGGTTAGGAGCCAGCAGTCCTGGATTGCTAGAGGGATGTCCAACTGCTGGTTTAGGCCCAATCCCTGTAAACCAGCAGTAGGACATTCTTTGAGGGGTCCCAGGTTGGAGAGGGTGCAGGCTGGGCTGAGGAATACCCCCTCCCCCTGCACAAATTTTGTGCACCAGGCCACTAGTATATAATAATAAACTCAAAATGATTAAAAGACTTAAAAGTAAGTTGCAAAACCATAAAAGTCCTAGAAGAAACCATAGGCAGTAAAATCTCAGACATGTCTCATAGCAATATTTTTGCCTATGTGTCTCCTAGGGCAAGAGTACTAAAGGAAAAAATAAATAAATGGGGCTATATTAAACTGAAAAGCTTCTGCAAAGCAAAAGAAACCATTGACAAAATGAAAAGGGAACCTACTATATAGGAGAACACATTTGCCAATGACACATCTGATCAGGGGTTAATTTTTTTAAAATAAGAACTTAAACAATTTAACACCAAGAAGACAAGCACTCCAATTAAAAAATGGGCAGCCCAGCCGACATGGCTCAGTGGTTGAGCATTGACCTTTGAACCAGGAGGTCATGGTTTGATTCCTGGTCAGGGCACAATTCCCAGAGTGGGGCATGCAGGAAGCAACTGATCAATGATTCTCTCTCATCACTGATGTGTTTTTTTTTCTCTCTCCTTCTCCTTTCCTCTCTGAAATAAATAAATATTTTAAAAAATAAATGGCAACGGACCTAAACAGACACTTGTCCATAAAGGACATTCAGATGGCCAATAGACATGAAAAAATGCTCAATGTCACTCTTCAGGAAGATGCAAATTAAAACCACAATGAGCCCTGGCTGGTATAGCTAAGTGGTTAGAGCTCAGTGGTCAGCCTGCAGATCAAAGAGTCATGGGTTTGGTTCCCGTCAAGGGTAAGTACCTGGGTTGCATGTTAGATCTCTCTCCCCGCTTCTCCCTCCCTCCCTTCCACTCTCTCTAAAAATCAATTGGAAAAATATCCTCAGGTGAGGATTAACAAAACAGACAAACAAGAATCCTGAGACACCAATTCGAAAGAATATATGCACCCCTATGTCCACAGCAGCGTTATTTACAATAGCCAAGATCTGAAAATAGATGAAAAAGGTGAGGGGATTAACCACAGAACATATATGCATAACCCATAGGCACAGACCACAGTGTGGTAATTGCCTGGGGGAGGGGGGAGGGGGGTAGGAGAGGTGGAGGAGGAGATAGGGGGGATAAATGGAGAGAGACTTGACTTGGGGTGATGAACACACAATATAGCGTACAGATGAAGTGTCCTAGAATTGTGCACCTGAAACCTGTATAGTTTTGTTAACCAGTGTCACCCAATCCTATCTAATAAAAGAGAAAAATGGTAATTGGCGTACGACGATACCCTTTTCATTGGCTAATCAGGGCTATATGCAAATTAACTGCCAACTAAGATTGACAGTTAACTGCCAACAAGATGGCGGTTAATTTGCATATGTAGGCACAATGCAGGGAGGCGAAAGGGAAAGCAGGAAGAAGCCCCCTGCCACTGACAGTGATCGGAAACCCAGGGGGGAGCTAAGAGCTGGGGGGCAGGGCAAAGGCGGCCCTGGGGCCGCCTTTGCCCTGCCCCCCAGCCATGATCGGAGAATCAGGTGCCTTTTCCCCCCTGGCCAGTGATAGCAGGAAGTAGGGGTGGAGCCAGCGATGGGAGCTGGGCACGGTCGAAGCTGGCAATCCCAGGAGCTAGGGGTCCCTTGCCTGGGCTTAAAGCGGAGCCCACGATCGCGGGGCTGCTGCAGCTGCGGGTCCCCGCTGCCCGAGCTGGACGCCTAGGCCAGAGGTGTTAGGCCTGGTCAAGGGGCCGATCCAGTGATTGGTGATCAGAGGGTGATGAGGGTCAACTCCTCTGGCCGAGGCATCAGGCCTGGGTGGGGGTGGAGCCGGGGATTGGGGGGATATGATGGTTCCCTTGCCCAGGCCTGAAGCCTGGGTCAGAGGCATCAGGCTTGGGCGGGGGGTGGAGCAAGCGATCAGAGGGAGATGGGGGTCCCCTGCCCAGGCATGATTCCTGGGCCAGAGGCCTCAGGCCTGGGCGGGGGCCAGAGCCAGTGATCAGGGGGAGATGGGGGTCCCCTGTCCAAGCCTGACACCTCTGGCGGAGGCGTCAGGCCTGGGCAAGGGGCCGATCCTGCGATTGGAGGGTGATGGGGGTCAACGCCTGAGGGCTCCCAGTATGTGAGAGGGGGCAGGCTGGACTGAGGGACACTCCCCTCCCCACACACACCCAGTGCACGAATTTCGTGCACCGGGCCCCTAGTGAATTTAATAAAACAAAACAAAACACTCACATTTTCTGAGTATAAATTTGGAAATTACTAGTTTGTTTTCTGGCTTTGGAAGTTTCTATTGAGAAATCAGGTATTAGCCTTATTGCCCATTGCCCATCTAGAAGTGCTGTGTCTTTTGGGGGGGGGGGGCTGCTTTTAGTGTTTTCTCTTTGTCTTTAAGTTTCTTCATTTTTGCTCTGATGTATATGGGTTTGTGGGCTTTGATTTCTTTTAGTTTATTTATACTGCTTGAGAGTCAGAAGGATCCCTGAATCTGACAATGTGTTTTATAAGTTTTGGGAAACTGTCAGACATTATCTCTTTAAATATTACTTCTCCCCCAATCTCTTCATCTTCTTCTGAAATTCCAGGTACACATATTTTGGACATTTTCATTATAATTCTTATGTTCTTAACATGTTTTTTTGTATTTTATCTCCTTGTCTTAATGTGTATATTTTTCTACTGACTGATCTTCAAATATACTTATCCTCTCCTCAGCTGTTTCAGTCTGCTGCTAAGCCTATGTATTCTTTTTAAACTTCAGTTATATTTTTAACTTTTAGAACTTCCCTTTAGTATATTAGAGCTTTATGTTGAAATTCTCCATTTTATCATCTACTTTCACAAAAATATTAATCAAATATGTGAATGTGTGTAACTGATTTGTCTTGATCACCTTTGTGTCTATTTTTATTGGCTCTTTTAATCTCTACCCTGTTTCATAAGTACTTGATATTTTTAATTAAATGTCAAACATTATGCATGAAAACTTGAATAGACTGAGGGTAATTTTTTCTTCCTTCAGAGAGGATTAATGTTGTCCTCTGCCAGGCAGTTCAAATGTAGGCAGTTTACCTTAAGCCATGGTTCATGCTAGAGCCTTTGTGAGATTGAGCCTACTTCTGATTCAGATCTGCATTTAGACTATCTTCCAGACTCACTGAGAGCTGGGGTGTTCAATACAGCTTGCGGGGGACTGGCTCTAATTTTTGTCTCCCTACATATACATGATCACAAAAAACCTCTGCTCTATTTTCCAGCTGTTTTTTTTCTGAGGTTTTGGGGCCTTTTGTATCGCACAAATTAAGAATCAACAAATGCTTCGAGGCTCACATTTTTGAAATTTTCCCTTTGCCTACTTGACCCTTGAAGTCTTAACTGCCTTGGCAACCCCCAGCTCCTATGTTGCCTCTTCATCCCTCTGATCATCTAAAGGTCTTCTATTCATCTGAACCTTGGTAGCTTTCTTCTGCCCAGTTCAACCTCACACTCTCTGTGTCAAAAACCAGCAAATGTCCTCAGAGGAAGAGTGGAATGAAATGGTTGAGTTCTCCTCAGTGAGCTTCCCTTTGGCCCCACAAGTCCTGGCCATTTGTCCCAGCTTCTCTCCAATGTCCTGTGATAAATCCTTTATGTTTACATTTCTATGTGTTTGGAGTTTTAGCTACAAATCATTCCATCATACCCTATAGAGAAATACTCTATAGGATTTTAATAAAAACAAGTTTGAATTGTGAGAACACAAATGCCAAAGATTACATGTTAATACTAGAGGCCCGGTGCACATATTTGTGTACTGGTGGGGTCCAGCTGGCCTGTCCCAACAGGGGCCATGGGGGATGGGCCAGCCCCCAGTGAGGGGCCAGGACAGTTTGCCAGCCAGCTCCACCCCCACTTGGGGGGGGGGGCGTTCGGGGGTGGGGCCAGTGGGGTGAGGGACCAGGGTGTTCTGCCGTTGGGTTGATTTGCTTATTACCCTTTTATTATATAGGATCATTTGACAATGGTTGCTCACACTTATTCTTGTGTTCATGAATGTTCTCATGATAATATCTTTTGTGGTGTTCACAGTGGTAATTAACTAATGGTGTGTTGGTATAACAGAGGTAAATTCTATGGAAACGTGAAGTTTGGAGATATTAAACTCCCCAGAAGTCCCCTTTTGCTTTTATCCACTGACACGGAGACTTTGCTCAGTGTCCATCGTCCCATGTGATGATGATAGAGTACAGAGCCACAGAGGTCTGTGGTTCTCTGGCTTGGGTGTTCTAGAAGCTTAGGCCTCTAGGACAACTTAGAGAATGTGAGGCCTCAGCAAAATTATTGACAGAGACAGAGTGGAGAGAGTAGAGCTTTCTCCACTCCAGGACAAGAAATTAATCCCCCTGAGTTGGTGGGATAGGAAAAGGAAGAGTGATAGAGGAAATTGCCATAGTGCCCCGGATGCCATTCGTGCCCTGCCTCTGTGCCCTGGCCAAAACCAACTGCCTTAGAATATGCCCATCTGACTTCTAACTGCCAATACTTGCACTTCTTTGACTGAGGGTTTCCTCTGGCCTCCAAATCCTCCTTTGCTTTCATCTGTGGCAGACGGGAAGTGCTGATGAGCTCTAGTGTCTCCAGCAAGTAGTTTTCCACCAATGACAGATAGCAGTTGGTATATAAACACTCCAGCCCACCAGCCCTTGGGTTGTGTGTTTTACACCGGTTCCCAGGTTATTTTCCCAGGAGTTAAGTTGCAGTTGGCCTTGGTGGCTTGCTAATGCCCCCTTTTGACCATTTTCTCTTCCCTGTCTCTCTCTTCAACTCCTCAGCTGGTGTTTTCTGCACCTCCCAAAGAAATGACTTGCACTATAATTTTGTCTCAGAGTCTACTTCTTTTTTAAAATTTATCTTTATTGTTGAAAGTATGGCAGATGTCCCCTTTCTTCTCTCCATTGACCCCCTTCCACCCCACACCTGCCTCCCCCTAGGCCTACTGCACTATTGTCTGTGTCCATGGGTTATGTATATATGCATATAAATTCTTTGGTTAATCTCTTCCTGCCCCCCTCCCCTTCTCTCTGAGATTAATGAACAAAATAAACTGATGAAAAAAATAGATTCAGAGACGTGGAAGCATGGAACTCAGAGTCTACTTCTAACCCAACTAAGACATGGCTTAGGCCTGTGCAGATGCCATGGACCTACTCCCAGGCAGCAACCAGAGGAGATAACAGGACCCCAGAGATGAAAGGCTCAGGGTGCGTGAAGGCTTGGGCCATGGACCATGGTCAGCCTGGCAGGATGTTTGTTGAAGTGTTGGATTAAAAAGAATCTTTTACACTAGTGAGTGGTCTGTTTCCAAGTTGGATGGGTAGTGAGAAACTATAGCTTGAAAACAAATGAATGACTCACCAGCTAAAAATACATGCTTTCCTTTGCAAGTGTAGCCTGGACTAAGCTTTGTATCAGGATGATGTATTCTGCTCCTTTTGCCCTTATTTGTTCTGTTTTTATTATCAGAATGTTCAAAAACAAGAAAATTATCCTGAATGTTTAGAAGCAAGTAGATTTCTAATAATTATCCTAGCTGACATCCATTTCAGATCTTCTGAAAGACTTGAAAAGGAAGTAACTTTGTTATTTTTAAGCTTCCTTAAGCCATTGAAAGTATAACACAAAATGAAATTATTTCCACCTTAATTCCTTTCTGAAAATTACATTTTGCTCATTAGACCTTATAAATCAGGTGAGATTATGAAAGTGGTGGTTAAGACTTGAAAGCTTAAACATGGCCTCCTGTGCACTGGTGGGGTCCAGCTTGCCTGCCCCAAATGCTAGAAAGCATCTCAGCAGTTGAAATGTCCATTATTGCCAGATGACTCATTCGGTTCACTCATGCTACATAAGTGACATCTTTTGGTGTGTGTATATGTGTGGTAGGCAGTTAGACAGACGTGAGCGGAGCAAGGACCATGGGCCAGGTACAGCAAGTCACCAGGGTGGAAAGCTCCAGGTACCTAGCCAAGGACAGTTGTATCGTGGGACCTCACTCACCCCAGGGTGACCTTCCTCCCCTGGCACATCACTGGTCTTGCAGTTGGGACGCCCTGACCTTGTCCTCCCCAGAGGAAACATCTGGGCCTCAGTTGTATTTCAGCTCCAGGTCCAGGAAAGCAGCAAAACCAGACAAGTGATGTGCCACCATTGACATCAGGACCAGCTGCATGGAATAATGACCCCCTGCCTTGGTGCCGGCCAGTCAATCAGTGGAGACCACAACCCTGAAGGGGCACCCCTGGAAAGCTGCTGAATATTTTACCGAGATCTTCCCTGGGACCTCCCCTAAAATCTTCACCCTTAAAACCCTTAGGACGGAGGGCCCAGTGCACTCTCCCTCCTGGGAGCACGCCCTGCAGTTCCCTCCCCTCCCCCTCCCACCTCCCCAGGGCAGTCACCTTTACCTTCCTCCTTTCTAAGCTCCAGGGGCCCTTCCTTTACCTCTATAACTTGTTTTCCAAGCCCATTTCTTCTACGAATTACTTCTTCTACCTCTGTCATTTTCCAAATAAATGTTCCCTTATAGTTGAGTCTTGGCTCTGAATTCTTTCCTAGCCAGAACTCCAGCACCGAGGTTGCTGAACCCAGGTCCGGTCTGACCCTATGGTCTGGCACCTGGTGCCGTTCCCACTGCCACCAACATGTACATATAAATATGTTCCCAACACACACACACACACACACACACACACACACACACACACACAATTTACCTTTTATTCCATGTCTTCTCTTTTCAAAGTCGAAGGGAAACTTTCACATTCCTTCAGAAGGGAAACTACAGGAGATCATACAAACCCAGCATCGTCATCCCAGTCACTCCAGTCATGATGTGATATAGCAAAGACAAGTTACAAAACCGGAAGAGCCATGATGAATTGCGCACTTATTTTTTGTTCTCATTCAAACATCCCTCTCCACTTACCACCAGAATCTACTGAGTCAGCACATCAACACGTTTTGGGTCAGTTTAACAGGTAGTTTTATTTGTCCCTCTAGATCCAATTTCTCCCTTCAACCCCGTGGCCCGAGAAGCTGAGCTCTACCCATGTAATCAGTGGGCTCCCTTGCTCTCTGGATTCTATTGGGATTTGGCCAATGGGTGTCACTGGCAGGAGACCAGGTGACAATAAAAGTGATGTCGGGATAATTATGCTCCCAGTTGTTACTGCAAATGGCCTGTGTCCTTTTACTTCTCACAGCTCCTTTGTGGCCTCTGCTCCCTTCAGCTAGGGCTGTGCTCTTTGGGCCACAGGTTGAGGGTTAGGGCTTGGAGGTGGCCAGTAATGGCTTCCCGCTGTTGCTCACCCAGCTATCCTTCAGCATCTTCACTGGCTTCCCATAGCCCTGCCCAACAACGTTTTTTAAGCTTTTTTTTTTTTTTTTAAAAATATATTTGTAATTGATTTTTTACAGAGAGGAAGGGAGAGGAATAGAGAGTTGGAAACATTGATCAGAGAGAAACATCAATCAGCTGCCTCCTGCACACCCCGTACTGGGGATGTGCCTGCAACCAAGGTACATGCCCTTGACCGGAATTGAACCTGGGACCCTGCAGTCCACAGGCTGACGCTCTATCCACTGAGCCAAACTGGTTAGTGCTAAGCTTTCTTTCTTTCTTTTTTAAATTAAGCCCTCCTCAGTTACACAGTCTGAGTGAGTAAGCCATCTGTTTCTTGCCAGGACCAAGGCTGGTGCAGTGTGGCCCTCCCCATGTGTCTGCCATAAACAGGACAAGACAATGCACTACAATAGATATGCAATGTAAGTCAACTGCAAAGTGAAACTAAACATTTTGCAAAAGATGGTGGGATTTCATGAGGCAAATGAAAGTGGTGATGGAGAACTGTCTGAAGCACATGTAAAATTATTATCTAATGCAATTTAGCAGAGCTTCTCCAGTTAAAAATTGAAAAGAAAACCAACATGGAGCCACTTCGAAAGGGAGTGATTTTAATGTCAAGAGAGTAAGAGAGGCATTAGGCAAATAGAGGAATCCTTTGCTTCTGTATTTTTTTTTTTAATAAAGAAGATACTTTATGTTGGTGTCATAAAGCTGTGTGACGTGAAGGACGTCTTCATGTGCTACCTACTCTGTTGCACCCAAAGCCACCCAGATAGGACTCAGTCTATTTCATGTTTTTCTTAAGAATAAGCACATTATAATCTACATCTAATAAATGTAAGATAAGCTTACTTTCATAATTTTTTCTTTTTAAAGATGAAGTCACAATCAAACTTCTCATTTGTCTATTGAGTATCTAACTTTGGTCCCCACTTGAGTGGGTTCGCTCTAAGTAGCTGTTTTTCGGGACCCATGTAATCTGTGCCCGGAGGACCTCTGAGCAGCCTCGTGGGCTGCAGAAAGCCACAGGGGACAGGGGGCTCCTTACAGGATCCCTGCGGCGTCGCTTTGGATTTGGGGCTGGCGCTGTACACGCAGCCTGCGGTTCAGAGTGCAGCCGCCTCCTCGCGGCCGTGGCCAGACCTTAGCCTTGGGAGCCCCTTCGCTGAGTCATGCCTTCGAAGCATTTAGCCCAGGTTCCTGGGACGTGACAAATAGTTAATGTCGGGTCCTCCCAGAATTGCTAAGCTTATTGTGCCATTAGTAGTTCTGTTTAATATGCTGCTCTGTTTAACATTGTATCAGTCTTGCTAAAATTAAAACAGTAAATTTTGCTTATGTTTTTGCCAGTTTAAAACTGACTACACTTAAAGAATAAAAGACCGGTGGAATGAACACAGGATATCTACCTTTCAAAGAAAGTAATACATAATGCATATAGAAAAATTAAAACAAGAAGTCACAAGAAATATAAAAAAGGAGAAGCCTTAAAAATAATAGAAGTCAAGTAATTACTTAAGTCAATTAGAGTAAAGGGGGGGATCCTTTTCTAAAGGGCAAATATCAGGTGAAACATAAACTCTAACTGAGCTACTAGGCTCCTAATAGATCAACAAAAATGGCAAAGAAATATTAAAATTAAAAGGATAACCCACTCGGCGTAGCTCAGAGGTTGAGCGTCAACCTATGAACCAGGAAGTCACGTTTCGATTCCCGTTCAGGGCACATGCCCAGGTTGTGGGTTCGATCCCCAGTGTGGGACTTGCAGGAGGCAGCCAATCAGTGATTCTCTCTCATCATTGATGTTTCTATCTCTTCTTCTCCCTTCCTCTTTGAAATCAATACAAATAAAATTTTAAAAATAATAAAAATAAATAAAAGGATAAATACTCTCAGGAAAATGTAAACATAACGGAGGCAGGGGTATGGTATTTATATTTATACAAAGTCAAATTCAATGTAAAATATAATTATAATGAGAAATGAGATTATAAATTGATATAAGTTATAATCAATGACAAAATTAAAACAGACAGGAACATTTATAGATAAAAATATAGAAAGAAAAAAATTTAAGGCAATCCAGTTCGTTTTTTCTTTCTCAAAAAGACATTATTAAATTTAACCTGTAGGACACCTAAGAATTTAATATTTATTTTAAAATATTGTTTCCAAAAATAATACTTCAAGGCCAGACAATAAAACTAATGAGACAGACATACACAAAATATCAGCTAACATTCTGAATTGAGAACCACGCACCTTGTTTTAAAGCTCAGGACTCTATTTAAAATTTACTTGGTAATAGAATGGAGTTAAAGCTACATGGCATCAGTTTACTGATTCCCCCCACACTGACATGCTTTACTAACATGTACGAGGTCTTATCACTATCCTGTTCCTGTGCTTTCAGCATCTCATTTGTATGCAAATTCTCTCCCAGGCAACTTATTCTCTGGTAAGTGCTCACCGTCGCACGGAGTGTCTGTCATTACGTCCCATCCCTGTCTGCCCTGTTTGCTTCTTATTATGTCATTGCAGGCATCCTGCTTCAGGCTCCAGTCTGGATTACACCGTGGCTCTGGCAGCAGTTTTTCTTATGGATGCTGAGCTGCTCTACCCCACACCCCCCTTTAATTTGTTACCTACTCACTTACCCACTTTCTAAACCAGCCGTGGGCAAACTACGGCCCGCGGGCCGGATCCGGCCCGTTTGAAATGAATAAAACTAAAAAAAAAAAAGACCGTACCCTTTTATGTAATGATGTTTACTTTGAATTTATATTAGTTCACACAAACACTCCATCCATGCTTTTGTTCCGGCCCTCCGGTCCAGTTTAAGAACCCATTGTGGCCCTCAAGTCAAAAAGTTTGCCCACCCCTGTCTAAACCAAGCATGTGAGACGTGTTCCTCTTCCTTCTGTGCATTTCCTTCGGTTATTTATCTTAACAGAGATAAGTTCTTCAACTAACTAGCTTAGCCCCTTCCCACTCCCTCCCTCCGTCTGATTTATGTGATCCTGAGATAGGAGCTAAAATGACTTTGTTCACGTGTGTATGTTTGGGTTGCTCAGTGAGGCTGGGAAATCTAATGAACATTTCATGTGGCATGGCCATGGCAGGAACAAATATTATGCATAGAGATTTACATCGAAATACAAACACGATGTGTATGCCTGCCTTTACACATATGTACAAGTGTCTGAGAATGAGTGTGTGTGTGTGGAGAGAGAGAGAGAGAGAGGTGCTCTGGAACAGCAATCCTGTGTTGAACTCCAGATCTATCATTAATTTGGGCCACCTTGTAAAGTCCTGTACTGCATTTTCCTCTTTGGAAACATAAGGATAGGAGTGGCATCTATCTCATAGGGCTCTGGTGAGGTTTGAATAAATTAATACATACAAAGTGCTCCTCAGTGCATGTAGGCATTCGGTAACTACCAGCTATTTCAGTCATCACATAGAATGAACTACAGATAGAGGTATCTATGTCACTCGGCTAAAATCATTCGCAGCACCTGCTGCGTGCTGGCGCCGGCTTAGGTGTGAGACGGAGAGTCCCCTCTCGGTGTGCACCATGGTCCTGCGCGGTGGGCCTCCTCCCTCGTTCCTATCCTCCGTACCAGCCCGCACTTCACAGAGTAGGCTGCCAGCACCCACTCGGCCTGGGAATCACGATGAAGGCCCCGGGCAGCAGTCCTTCCTCGCCCACGACCCCCTTAGCTGGTCTATTTGCCAACAGAGAACTGCTGGATCCCCAAAAGCATTTCTCTTGGCCACATGGAGAGACTCACTCACACGGCCCCATGGTGTCCAGGGAGGACAGCCAAGGTGGCACAGGCCCGGGTCCTGGCAGGCAGGACCAGCCTGGTTCCTGGCAGTATCCCACTCGGTAAGGGCTTTGCAGGGCACGACCTGCTGTGGCTATTGCCCTGTTCCTATGGGAGAATATGTATTGTGCTTCCCGTGTCATGGAGGAGGAAACCAACTCTGAGATATTACAACTTGCTGAAGGTCACACGGCATGACAAGGGCAATACATGACCAACGTTGGGCTCAAAATTGGTTTTACAGTGTAATAACATTTTCATTCATCTACTCACTCAACAAATCTTTATTGAGGGCCTACTATGTTCCAGGTCACGTGGAGACAGGCATGGAGGGGCTGGTACCCACTCTACTTCACCAGGAAGGTGCCAGGTGACTGAATGTAATTATGTGTGGCAGGTGCCACGGCGGAGGAAGTACATTGATTAAATACTTTGCCAGAGGCTGGGAATAAATTCAAATGAACACATCTGTGCCCAGCCCTGCCTTCGGGGACCTGTTGCTGCTCACATTCCACGTCTACCTTCTCATCTGCCCACTGTCCCCAGGGCAGGGCCTCTGTGTGGGGCACAGGGGGCGCTCACTGGCAGGAGCACTGGCAGGCGCCTCTGAGTGCCCGTCAGGCCGGGACAGCCAAGCGCTCATGCAAAAACACAGGGCCAGGCACACCCCAGTGTGTTCAGAGACCCGCCAGTGGTGGGTCAGGCGGGGCGAGCAGTGGGAGAGGAGTGGAGGAGGGGAGTGGAGGTCGCGTGGCTGGGACATTGGCAAGGTCCACACATAGACAGCTGGCAGGAAATGCATGTTTTGAGCCTCTGTTACAAACGTACACTAAAGAATTAGCTTTAAAAAAAATGAAGGCATTCTGCCTGCTTGGGAGTAGTTCACCTTTGTATGGGATTTATGAATGTTAGGGGAGTTCTCCAAATAGTAAGGCAAACAAACAAGATAACTATAGTACTACTTCCCACCTCTTACTACTTCTTGTATCCTGTGCATACAGGATGCTGTTTAATTTCTACCATCGCTCTGTGAAGTGGATATCATCTGGAAGAAGCTGACAGATCCCAGGGATCACAGCTGGTAGGTGACAGAGGCAGAATTCAAACCCAGGTCTTTCTGACATCAGAGCCTCTTAACCACCAGTTGTGCCATCCTGCATGGAGGCAACGGCTTCCGGGGCGGTCGGCATGTGGAATGAATGCTGCCTAAGAGAGGAGGGACAAGGAGGGGCTTTTAGCGTCCATGGGGATTTGCTAGACAGTCAATGGAAGTTCAGGCACCCCTGTGCTGGGCCAGCACAGCCAAGGGTTCGGTGAGCCTTGGGGGTGGGGGTGGGGGGGCAGCGGTGAAGGATGTAGAAAAGACAGAGAGAAAGAATAAGCTGGGGCTCAGTGGATCATCCTATGCCTGGCTGAGGCCACAGAGAGAAACCCAGCCAGCAAGCTGAACCTTTATTTTATAGCCAGAGGTAAACAAGGTAGTGGTCACCATAGTTACAATGTTCTTGTGAGTTTTACTTGTTTTGGCAGCACTTGCTGCATCTCCCTCAGCCCATTAGCTTCCCAGATAAGATCTAGGGAGCCTCATAAGATCAAGCCTAATTATGCTAAGAGGGCTGTGCCCTCTAAACTGGCACTTGTTTGTGGCTTTGCCAACGGGTCAGTCCGAGGCTTAGCCCCATAGCCGCGCCCTACACACCCCCGAGGAGGAAATAGCATGGGACGACAAGGCAGAGTGGCCTACAGTAGCCTGGCGTTCAGGAAATCACCAGCGGTGTGGTGTTGTTGGGTGCTGCGGAGGGAAGTGGTGAGCGTGACAGGAGATTGTGTCAGAGGGACAGAGCTCCAGCATCAGGCATACCATCTACCCGGCGATTGCAGTTTGGGATTTTGGACTAAGGGCCTGTGATGTGATCGCTTTTGCAGTCTCTTATAAAGAAAATTTAGAGGCATTTTGGAAAATGCTCTGGATGTTGTCACCTGAAAGATGAGTTTGGAGATCAAACATGTCCATATTTCCTGTTGTGCAACCCCCTCAGTAAAGAAGTCTTCACAACATATTCCAATAGGTGTGTGATTACTCACAAATGATCACAATGCAATTACATTCATACACTGCGTGCGTTAAGATAGACACAAAACAAAAACACTAAAAATATGATATAAAGTCCTGGCCCGTGTGGCTCAGTTAGTCGGGTGTTGTTCTGCGCACCGAGAGGTTGCTGGTTTGATTCCTGGTCAGGGCACATGCCTCGGTTGCGGGTTCAATCCCCAGTAGAGAGGGGTGCAGGAGGTAGCCAGTTGATGTTTTGCTCTCACATTGATGTTTCTCTCCCTCTCTCTTCTTCTCTCTCTCTAAAAAATCAATAAAAATATTTTTTTCCAAAAAGCTATCCTAAAAATAAATAAAATTAAAATATGGCCTAAAAATACCAGTAAATGTGAATCTTGGGACTAGATGGAGGTGGTGGTTGCACAATATTGTGAGTATATTTAATACCCCTGGATTATACATTTTAAATGATTAATGGTTAATTTTATGTTGGGTAAATATTATCGTCAGTAAAAATAAACAAGTCAGCATACGTATATGTCCCAGTCTCCTTCCCATACCTCGGTGCACTTTTTGCAGCCTTGGGTGCTCACGCCCCTTGGTGGACTAGGCAGTGACGGGGCCTGGTCTCGGGGCCTGGCTGTGGGAAGGGAGAGAGAAAGGCTTGGCACCTGGGGTACGAGGTAGAATCCGCAGGGCTCGGTTGAGAAGTGTGCTCGCCAGGGAAGAAGGCAGGACAGAGGAGAGAGAAAGGTTTTCCTCTTGCCTCGGACCTGAGGCGGCCACGCCTGGGGTAACTTCTCCGTGGGTGGCAGGGGACTGGGTGGGGTTGTTCCTAGGGTGTCGGATGCGAGTCAGCCTGAGGATACAGATGGTTGGCCCTGCTTGGATGAGGGTCACTGAGGGTCAAACCTGAAGAAGGCGTACCAGCCGAGAGCAAAGCGAGAGGTCAGAAGGACTCAAACTCAGAGGGAGGAACAGGAGCAAGTTAGAAAGAGGCAAGAAGGACCTCACAGGCCACCTGGAACGGCAGTGCAAGGGGAGGACAGCTGGGCTCCGTTTCGGCCTGTTAACCTTAGAGCCGGGGGACAGCCGGGGAGCAGCAGAGACGTGTAAAAATGTAGACGTGGGCTTGGGAAGCAGCTGCGCAGAGCAGAGAAGACCCCGGGGGAGCAGGAGCCACTGGACTGAGCAGGGAGCCCGGGGCCAAGACAGGACACAGACATTGCAGAGGAACAGAGGCCTGGCAGTGAGAGGGGTCACCTGACCACACCCAGGGGAGCGTGGATCCATGGGGCCGAAGGGGAAGTTCCCGAAGGAAAGGAGGGGTCACTGGTGTGAGACACTGCAGGGGGTCAGAGGAGACGGGCGCGGGAAAAGCGTCCACTGGTGAGCTCCCTGGTGACATCAGCAAAAGCAGTTCCAGGGGTGATGGGTTAGAGGGAGAGGATGCGGGGTCAGAAACCGGGCTGCTGAGAATGGACTAGTGAATGGAGATGAGGAGGCAGAAACCCCCCCCCCCCCCCAGTAGCACATCCTGGGTTCCTGGGGTTCCTCATTAGTGCTTTGTTTCCTCTCCTGGTGCATCTTTGTTCTAGAAAGTTCTAGAAGACGTGACCTTACAGAGGAGAATACGGCTTTGGTTCTGGTCTTTTGGATGTCTGGGCAGTTTAGGGAACCAGCAGGGTTTTGGACAAGTTCACTGTGCGTGTAAGTCAGCAAACCTGGCGATAAGGCTCTCTGGAAGGGGTTCCGTTAAGGAGTCTGCAGAGAGTGAGGGAGCGGCACAGCACAGAGAACAACCCGGGCTTCCCTGGGCTCCCCAGGCCACATTCTTCTGGTTTGTGTCAGGAGGTCCCCAGCGTGGGGCCCTGGCCCCTGCTTCTAGCCTCCTGGTAGACCTCGCCCTGCAGTGGGTGAGAGGAGGCCGGCTGGTGTCTGCTGGGGAAATGCCATTGGCTGGCTCAGTCACTCGCCTCCACACTTTCACATCCTCTACCAACACCTGCACCCTGGAGTCCTGACCACACACACTCTTCCTGTTTATGCAGAGAGTGCCATTCAGAAGGCTGCCAGGGAGCAGGGAGCACCACACTCAGCCTCAGAAGAAAGAAGTTGAATTACTTACTTGGCAGAGAAAGAAAACGAGCGTGTGAGCTGAGAGGTAAGATCGAGCCAGAGAGCACCGGGTCCTCTGGGCTGCCTGGGGTGGAAAAGAGGTCACCCTTACTGTGCACCCTTCAGGAGGGCTGTGGGGCAGCCTGGCCCAGGTCCTCAGGGCTGGGCCGCCAGGAGCACGCCAGTCTGCTTCCCAGAGATAATTCAGCCTCTGGTGAATGGCTGGGCAGACTCGGG
This sequence comes from Myotis daubentonii, assembly GCF_963259705.1. Classification (NCBI taxonomy): domain Eukaryota; kingdom Metazoa; phylum Chordata; class Mammalia; order Chiroptera; family Vespertilionidae; genus Myotis; species Myotis daubentonii. Next base: position 17,982,935 of record NC_081851.1, on the reverse strand, counting down.
AGGCAGACTTGGAATGTGATAAAAAAAAAAAAAATACCAGACTGCATGGGGTGTAGCATGGAATGAATATGCATGTGATGAATATGTAGATACGAACACGTTCACCCACATTTAGGATGGTAGCTGGGCCTGTGGGTCTTGGGAGGATATGTGTGTCTGACACTCATTTGGGCCACTAATTACACCTCATAAAGCACCCAGGACATGGCCAGAGACTAGACCCCAGTGCATGGTCCCCCGTAGGCCTGGGCACAGGGATGAGAGTATGTGGTTCACCTGAAGGCTACCACCACTCCTGCAGGAATAACTCAGGACATGTGACCTTCTTACCGTCAGGGCTACCAGCGCTATCTCCATCTTTCTTAGATGGCATGTATGCGTGCATGTGGGCACACACATATATGCACATAAGCACGACATGTAATACCAAATAGCAATAGTCACCACATTTGTGAAACCAGGGGACTAATGGTGTGATGAAGAATTTTTTCCTACCGTGATTCCTTGCTATTCAAGTCTTATGTATGTAAAGGCGAAAGCGTGTGCAAGCGTACGTCCCACAATCCCTTCCACTCCCAGGGTTGAAAGCCCTGAGATGAAATCTGCTCAGTTAGTCTGGGACCTGATCTGGCACCAAGAACAGCTAAAGGCCAGATGTTAACTAGCACCCACAACGACAAAGGGGAGTACGCTGACTTGTGAGTCTTGGGTGTACACACCAAACGATTAATATTTTTTTAAAAAAATCATGGTGTTTGCTTTTATCAAAAGCATTTGCCCTTGGTGCGAAGTTGAGGAAGGACGCCTTTCCTTAACCAGGGCCGTCAAGGTCTCCCAGCTCACTGGTGAAGTGAGATTATCACAGTGAAAGTAACAGAAACACTCGCCTCTTATCCTAAGACCACAAGGTTTTGGTTTTGTTCTGTCTACTGCTCCTCCCTTGCTCTGGATGTTGTCTGTACTCAGTGTTTAGTTGTGTCGGACACACTTTTATTTATTTTGCATCTTCAAAATGGGGGGAAAAAATGTTGCTCCTCTGCTTGACTTTTGTGTTCAAGTCCCAGCTGCCACACTCACCGGGGTTTCGGGCCAGGGTCTGCATTGGGGGCATGGTGCAGTAATGGTCTCTGCCTCTGAAGTAGGGGTTAAAGGCGCTATACGGAAGCGCTTCATCTGGGACATTGAAAGGCTCAGTAGGGTTAGGGGCTATTCTTTTTTTAAAATTTTTTAAATTGATTTCAGATAGGAAGGGAGAGGGAGATAGAAACATCAGTGATGAGAGAGCATCATTGATTTGCTGCCTCCTGCACGCCCCCTAGTGGGGATTGAGCCCCCAACCCAGCCATGTAACTTTGACAAGAATCGAACCCACAGCCCTTTAGTCCACAGGCCGATGCTTTATCCACTGAGCCAAACCAGCGAGGGTGTTAGGGGCAATTATTGCTATTATTGTTATCAGCACCTTTTGTGCAATTGAGCTGCCAGATCCGAAGAGAAATGGTGGGAGGCTGGGCGGTGGGGTTTGCCTCCTGCCTCCCGAGGCTGACAGAGGCAGAAACCCTTCCAAAAACCACTTTATCTTCCACGCTTCAGTTTCTTTTTCTGTGAAGTGGGTGTAATAACCCGTCCTATATTGTTCCCAGGGTTTTATGAGATTCCAGTGAGGCTACATGTGTAAAATACTATTATGTATCTTCAATTCATGTGAGAAGAAATGGTGAAAGTGACTTTTAACGGCAAGTTAAAAGTACAAATACTCTTGGTTCTTAATGACCCATCATTAAATATGATTTCACCTACTCTTTAAATGGCTGCTTACTCTCCGGTAATGGTATTCCATAATTTGTTTAACCTGTCTCATCTCTGGAAAATTCTTTTATTTCCATTTTTCAATATTCCAGGTCAAACGACAGTGACTGTTCTACAAACCCTTTAGTGCAGCCATTCTATCCATTCTTTTAATCTGCAAACCTGATAAGGGTATGGTGTCATCTCTTTTTTTTCATTTCTTTTTCATTTTCTTCTCTTTGATTATTAGTGAATTGACTCCAGTGTTTTATAACACAGCTTTGTAAAAGCTAGGAACATTATGCCTGTTCCGGAAACAGCCCAAGTTCACGTTCCCTTTAAAGTGAAGCAGCAACATTTTTCTCACGATTAAAATACAGGCAGGTATTTGCATACAAGTATAAACCTATTAAAGAGCACCTTGCACACACATTCCTCTGTATAGCTTTTATTGGTGCTAAAAACTGGGTTATAATGAATACAAGACAAGGAGCCTCCTGCAATAACTAATAAACATGACAATTTGATTTATTGCTGGTCCTCTGCTGGAGCCTGTTGACAGATTTTTTTTTTAATGGAAAAATTACCAGGGTTTAAATCTCCATCATATGGCACTTAGTTCAATTGACAATATGTTACCAATTAGATCTTGGTTAAACTAGCATCCGCCAACAGACCAGGGAGCATGTTAAATAGGATGACAATCAGATAACTAGTAAAATGCTTGGTGGCAGCTTTCTGAGGAACAAGGGGCAGTGCTGAGGTCATGGGGAGTGAAGAGAGAAAGGGCCAACAGAGCGTTTACTTTTCCCCACCCTGAAAAAAGAAATGGTCTCAAGTTCTCCTAAAAGCATACGAAGAGTTTGTGTATGAGTTGATGGTTATGTACGGTGATTGCTACCCTTTTTTACTCCTCCATGCTCTTGACACCTTTGATGATAAATCTGCGAACTGAAAGGCATTCTGTTCCCAAGTCCTGAGCTGATGCATGACTGTGAGCCTGTGCTTTAAGATTGCACTGGATATTGACCACTCTAACAAAAGTGGGGTGAACCTCTCTTACTTTTCCTCTTAGCATCTGGCTGTACCAGAGAGTACTCCTGTTGCAAGAGAGCAAACCCAAATTCAGTTGCGCTGAACCAAAAGGCAATCTTTTGGAACGATTTTGGGTGCTGAGCAAGCGAGGGGATCTGAATATCAGGCAGCCAGAACCAGTAAGAACACCATTACAAACCACAGTGATGGGAACATGGGCACAGTCTGGGCTGCCTCATGTGGCCACCGCTGTAAAGACATGATCTCAATGATCCCACTTTGGGCATCCCTCGTATAATATATAGAGTCCCAGAAGAAAGGAGAGAGATGAGCGCATCTAGGTCACGTTTCTGTCACCAGAGGATTGTCAGACCCATCCATTTAACTACAGGCCCTACCTCCCAAAGCTATGCACACAGGCATCCCCCCAAAAGAGATGGGAGTGGAAATAGGAAGGAGTGGCTGATTGGAAGGTGACAGCAAAAATGACCAATGCCTTCCCCGCGGTTACTGCACGGCAGTCTGGGGTGGTGGCTGGGTAGTGAGAAATGTGAGAAATCAGCCACTGGTTGATTAGGTGTACCCCAGGGGGAATCAGGGGATGGACACCACTGCTTCCTGCAGTCTCATCTGACCACTTGGCTTCTACAGCTGAAAGTGGAATGTGAGACCAAGGACTTCTCTTAAGAACCTTAGCAGTGATATGGGACTCCCTTCCAAATCCAAGTAATTGATGCTGTTTGCCAGCTCCTACTATGTCCAGCATTTTACAGTAGTTTTCTGAGTCCCCGCAACAGCCCACACTGTCAATGTCAGACATTCCTTTTACATATAGAGAACAGAGACTCAGGATGGTTAGTGACCTGGCCAAGTGCATACGTTAGATGTGGGTTCAAACCCAAGCTATCCAACCCCGTAGCCTTCCACGTGGACCTGCCTCAGGGGACCCAGAGTCCAGGCTGCACAGTGGCAGCCCACGTTGCATTGTTTGAGTGAAATCCCTTCCCTCCAGGATGCCAGTGTGTGTGTGTGTCTGTGTGTGTGTGTCTGTGTACATGTGTGAATGCATGTGTGTGCGCAGGCACACATAACCAGGAAGAATGCTAAGAGGAAAGATAGGGGCTCAGAGGAAAAATATCCCATATGTTCTAACTTTATTTGGGCTGTCCCTGTTTCTAAATACCGTAACAATATTTTTGAAGCAAAGATCAAAGGACATATGGTCTGACTCATGGGTTAACAAAGGGAAAAATATTTGAAATAGGAAATTTCTGGGACAATTTGAGCTGTGTGACTACAATCATTCCCAGAGCACCTGGAAACCATGGACTTCTCGGGGGAACACTTTGAAATACTGCCATATTCAATTCCATTCTCCACACTAGGATTTTATCAGCAGAAATTAGGACAGCCTTATACACAGACTATATGATTCCAAAGCTGTGCAAAGGTGTTGAAATCTGTTTGCATCACCTGTAAAACCATCAGAAATAACAAGATAATTCTTTATAGAAAAATAGATTTCTTATAGCAAAAAATAGCCAGTAAGAAAAAGGGGATATAATTCACAAAAGCCACTAAAATTTAAATACCTAGAATAGAATTTAAGAGAAAACACATGAGACCCATATATTTAAAAAATCTACTTGGAGATGTGAAACATAAATGGAAACACATACCATGTGGAGAGTAGATAAGCACACTCAATATTAACTTTTACAAAACCAATTCATATGCAAAAATATACATATATAATAAATTTTCCAATATATTCAGGGAGGAAGGGGGCTTGTTAAAAGTTTAATGCTGAATTCTGGTGAATTTTAGGTTAGATTAACCAGCATTTTTTTTGTAAAAAAGAAGAAAAGGTGACAGCAGTCCATGGAGCTTGCCTTGTCAAGTATGAAAGTTTCAGTTGTCATATAGTTCCAGATGGATAAGCAGATCAATGGGAGAGAAGAGAAAGTACTCATGCACACGCTCACACACACACACGCAAATTTACTATATGATCAAAGCACCTTTCTGAATCAGTAACATCAAGAATAAGGGCTGTAATGTCAAGAATGAAGACAGAAATATCAAGAATGGTCAGTCCTCATCTGACTGAGTTCTTCAGAAGATTTGACCCAGTTCTCCACTCTGTCCTCATTGGAACAGCTTACTTCTCTCCCTCCAGAACACTATCCCCTTATTTCTCTTCCTATCTCACTGGCTGTGCCTTCAGTCTCCTTCTCAGGTTCCTTCTCCACCTCTCCGACATCCCTGCATGGTAGAGTGCCCAGGGCTCAGTCCTCCTATTTCTCTGCTCTGTCCACATTTACTCCCCGGGTGATCTGGGCCAATACGGCCATGGAAACACCAGTGATGCTCAAACTTACATCTCCCAGTCCTGGCCTCTTTGCTGGCCAGGCACTCAACTGCCCAACAACACTTTGTGTCTTCACTTGAATGCGTGTTCCGCCTCATGACCTTGACCTGTCCAAAACAGAATTCCCGACTTCCCTACTCCAACCCTGCTCCTCCTGCAACTCTCTCACGTGTCAGGAAAGGTCCCCTTCGTGTTTCCAGAGTCAGGCCAGCACCTGAAGCCATCCTTTACTCCTTTCTCTGACATCCCACATCTGATCCATCGGCAAATCCCAGCCACATGACTTCTAAAATATATCCAGAATTGAATCTCTTCCCCCAACTTCTGCCTCTACTTCATGTCTCTTACCTGCTCTGCAAATTGGCCTCCTTTCCACACTCTCCCTTCTTCATTCGCATTCTGTTCCCAGCACAGGCCCAGATGAGTTCTTGTCAGACTGAAGTCAGATCATATGATTGCTCAGAACCCTCCAAGAGCCTCCGACCTCACTGTTTCAACTCTCTATTGCTACCTAACCAACTACCCCAGAGCGCGGTGGCTTCGGTCTTTCCATTTTACTCAAGAGGTCGTGGGTCAGGAGTCAGTGCAGTTTGGAATTGGCTGGGCTGGAGGACCCCTGACAAGATGGCTTCTTCACTCACGTGCCGGGTGCCTGCGGCTCCGTGGCTTCTCGCTCCTTCATGTGGCATCTTACCCTCCAGAGCTCTCGCTGTGACTTCGACTTCTCAAAAAGTGGCAGTCCCGTGGTATCTGTTCTCTCTGTCTTTCTCGCTCTCTTTTTAAAGCCTCACCCGAGGATATTTTTTTTCCATTGATTTTTAGAGAGAATGGAAGGGAGGAGGGAGAGAAAGAAACACCAATGTGAGAGAGACACATCAATTGTTTGCTTCCACATGCACCCCAACCGCGGGCGGAGACTGAACCTGCAACCCAGGTACATGCCTTTGACCAGGAATCGAACCCACAGCCTTCCAGTGTGCAGGCCAACACTCTAACCACTGAGCATACCAGCCAGGACGTATTTGCACTCTTTCCACTATGATTGTCTTCTAATAGGCAGGAAGGAGAAGCTGCCAGACTGGTTAAGGGCTAGTCCCAAAACTGGCAGAGTACCCACTCTGCCAAAGCTTATTGCCCAAAGCAGTCAGCAGGCCTGCGCACATTCAAATAGGCCAAGAGGTAGACTCTGTCTTCTGAGGGAGCACGGCGATACCACACTGCAAAGAGCACATGGGGTGTTACTATGGCCATCTTTGGGAAATGCCATCCACTCCACTCACCCAGGACCTATCAGGCCCTACCTGATCTGACTCCTGCCGCCCTCTGACTCCTCCTGGTGCTCTCTCCCCCAGTAGTAGAGGCTCGGGTACAGCCTCTCTGTCATTCTTGAAGCACACCGAGTGTAACCCCTCCCGGCTCAGCGCTGCTGCCCTCTGGCTGGATGCCCAGGCCAGGTGCAAGGTTGCCTCTCACTTCCTTCAGGCCTCCACCCAAATGTCCCCATTTCAGAGAGACCATCCCTGACCATCTTGCCTTTGGCACCACCTAATATATGACAAGTTTAGTTGTCATGATCTGCCTTTTCCCGTTTGAATGTAAGCTGCCTGCTGTGGTCCCAGGACCTACAAAAATGCCTGCTCATGTAGGTTCTAGATAAATACTTGTCGAATAAGTGAACGATGGGATGAGTAGCTTTGCAGTAAATGATATTGACATACTTTCTAACTATTGGGGTGGTGGGGAGGAGAATAAAATTAGATGTACCCTCAGTGCTTTAAACCAAAATAAGTTCTAGAAGGATTTTAGTGTAGTATAATAAAGTGTGACATTTACTCAAGAAAATTCAGGTGAAGATGAAATAATCTTGGGATCAGGAAGGTTTTTGTGAGACTGGTACTAAATAATTGAAGTATAAATGAAAATAAAGGCAGATTTGACTTCGTCAAAAACACCACATGAAAAATAAAAAGATGAACAGCATACTTAGAAAGATACTTCAATATATATGGGCCGGTAGCTATGACGTGCAATGACCACCAGCGGGCAGATGCTCAACACAGGAGCTGCCAAGCGACAGCAACTTTGCAGAGTGCCTTCTCACACCCGGGATCCCTTGGGCGTTGTTGGACTGCCAGTTTCAGCCAGATCCCTGCAGGCCAGGCCAAGGGACCCCACCTGCCAGAGTGACCCCGCTCACTCCACAAATGCCCTTTGAGCCCCAGCACTGCCCCAGGTGTGGCCGGCCAGGGAGGGACCATGGGAGGTTGGCTCCAGGGCGTGTCCAGCCCATCTCGCCCAGTCCCACCCCACCAGCCACCGTCTAATTAATTTCCTTTCAATGTGCATGAATTCATGCACCGGGCATCTAGTCCTTACTATATAAAGAGCTCTGTCAAATAAATTGAAAAGAAAAAAATACAAATGCTTCATAAGCATTTGGGAAGGAAAATTCCACCAGGTGTGTGGTGGTAGGCAAGCTACTCAGTTCTGTAATAGGGATACCGTGTGGATTCAATGATGGGATATATATACCTCTCTAAGAACAGTGTCTGGCATGTAGTGGATGCTTAATGACCATTGACTTTCAACATTGTTATTATCTTCTAATGCCATGCATGACACACAGATGGAACTTTTAGATGTTTAATCATCATTTCATTCGTTCATTCATTCATTCCCTGAGGTGCTCATGTTACCCGTCTTCAGAAGCATCACCTAGCTTCTCCTCCTATCTATATATATAAAAAGCCAACAACCAGAACGCCGTAACGACCCGAATGACCAGTCACTATGATGCCCACTGCGGCCAGTGAACCGGCCCGATCCGGGGGTGGGGCCGGCTGGCCAACCACCCACGGCCCCTCCACCCAACCAGCCCCACCCCTGATCGCCCCCCCCACCCCAATATGGGGCAGGGCGGGCCAGCCAACCTCCTGCAGCCCTTCCCCCAGTCAGCTCTTCTCCTGATTGCCGCCCCCCCTGCCTCCGATCAGGGGCAGGGCCAGCAGGCTGACCTCCCATGGTGCTTCACCCAGGCTTCTGGCCCCTGCTCGGCACCCCCCACCCCATTTGGGGGTGGGGCTGGCTGGCCAACCTCCCACGGCCCCTCCCCTGGCCACTGACCCTCAATTGGCCCCCCTCACCCCACTCAGGGGTAGGGCCGGCCGGCCCACTGCCCACAACCCCTCCCCACAGCTGGCCCCATCCTGATCGGGCTCAGATTAGGGTGGTCCAGCTGGCTAACCTCCCACCGTCTCCTCCTCCTGACAGGCCCGGCCCGATCTGCCCTGATTGGGCCTGGGCCAGCCAGACACGAATTCGTGCACTGGGCCTTTAGTTCATTTATAAATATAATAAAGGTGCTGCAGAAGCTCTTAATTCTTGAGAAGCATGTTTTAAAAGGTAGCTTCTCCCAGGAACACTCCATTTATATCCTATGAATAATACTAACTTGAAAAATCTTGCTCATCAAGGAGTTTCAGGGCTGAGAAAGCACCCAACCAGCACTTCCTCAGCTGCTGAAAATAATAGAGGGTGGCCCGGGGGCTGCATTTCCAGGGGCAGGAGCTGCCCTGCTCTTGAACAAATAGGGATGTTGGAATGCTGAGTCCATCTTTTTGTGTTTCAATAGCATACTTACAATCAGGGGTCCAGAGAAATGCTTGGGCCGAAAATGTTGCTGTGGAATTTCTGGCCATTCATTTTATGAGTTTACTAGGGGCCCAGTGCACGAAATTCGTGCACTGGGTGTGTGTGTGGGGGGGGGGGGAGTGTCCCTCAGCCCAGCCTGCCCCCTCTCACATACTGGGAGCCCTCAGGCGTTGACCCCCATCACCCTCCAATTGCAGGATCGGCCCCTTGCCCAGGCCTGACGCCTCCGCCAGAGGTGTCAGGCTTGGACAGGGGATCCCCATCTCCCCCCAATCACTGGCTCTGGCCCCTGCCCAGGCCTGAGGCCTCTGGCCCAGGAATCATGCCTGGGCAGGGGACCCCCATCTCCCTCTGATCGCTTGCTCCACCCCCCGCCCAAGCCTGACGCCTCTGACCCAGGCTTCAGGCCTGGGCAAGGGGACCATCATATCCCCCCAATCCCCGGCTCAGCCCCCCACCCAGGCCTGATGCCTCGGCCAGAGGAGTTGACCCTCATCACCCTCCGATCACCAATCACCGGATCGGCCCCTTGACCAGGCCTGAGGCCTCCGGCAGAGGTGTCAGGCCTGGGCAGGGGACCCCCAGCTCCCCGCGGTTGCAGGCTCCGCCCCTGCCCAGGCCTAACGCCTCTGGCTGAGGCATCCGGCTCGGGCAGCGGGGACCCGCAGCTGCAGCGGCCCCGCGATCGTGGGCTCCGCTTTAGGCCCAGGCAAGGGACCCCTAGCTCCAGGGACTGCCAGCTTCGACCGTGCCAAGCTCCCATCGCTGGCTCCACCCCTACTTCCTGCTATCACTGGCCAGGGCGGAAAAGGCACCTGATTCTCTGATCATGGCTGGGGGCCGCCTTTGCCCTGCCCCCCAGCTCTTAGCTCCCCCCTGGGTTTCCGATCACTGTCAGTGGCAGGGGGCTTCTTCCTGCTTTCCCTTTCGCCTCCCTGCATTGTGCCTACATATGCAAATTAACCGCCATCTTGTTGGCAGTTAACTGCCAATCTTAGTTGGCAGTTAATTTGCATATAGCCCTGATTAGCCAATGAAAAGGGTATCGTCATACGCCAATTACCATTTTTCTCTTTTATTAGTGTAGATTATTCAGTGTTTATTGTTGGCTGGCCTGAAATTTTCTTTTTGTAGTTTAAATCTTTGTTTAGAAATAAAGAGTGAGTGGTTGACCATCTCAGCTGGCAAATGCTCCTCTGTCGTTTCAATGAGACTTGAAGCTGCCTCTTGGTATCTTTCCTGTCTGGGCAGTGACTTGCACAGGGGCACACAGCCGAGTGCATGGGAAGCAACTAAAACCCAGCCCACACTCCACCACCAAGAGGAAGGACACCTCTTCTCTAATTCTCACAAAGGCACCACCGTCTCACCAAGCCCTGTGCCCACAGCAGGCGGGGGTCTTATGCATGTACACAGGCCAGGCCTGGGTGACGCAGTGTCTGCCGTGGCAGAACCTATGGTGAGGGGAGGCGGGAATGGGATGCTGGCAGGAGCCTGGCCTACACGGCAGTCTTGGCACATCGTTTTAGAAATAATGACACCTGCACACTGAATGTATCGATGAACTTCTCGAAACTTCTGGAAACTTCTTTGTGCCCCCTACCCAAGTTTGGAGGTTACTCTCTTAATCATGCTACATGCTCTTACTAATAGGGATGCTCAACACGGCTCCCTCAAGACGAGGATCTTGCCAGTGACAGCTGGCCATGACACCTCCTTCTTGTGGACAATGTACATCATTTGAGATAGAACAGCATGGAGGCAAGAGTGAGTGCTTTGAGGAGTGTCAGACCCGAACTCCTAGACCTGCGCCTCTGAATATAAAATAATATTAATGCTCATGCATCCAGCACTTCCTGTGAACAGGCATCAGGGCTATTGGACTGTGGGCAAATTACTTTTCTCTCCAAGTCTCCGTTTACTCCTCAGTTAATATAGGGGTAGTAATACATCTGGCTTGTTGCGTGGACTTTGTGAGGTTGCATGGAATGTATGCAGAGTGCCTGGATCATACTCAGCTTTCAGTCAAAAGCAGCTATTCTCTATTATTTAGACACTGGGCCTGCATCAACTTTAATATGTCAGTTACTTGAAGGATGAGCAAATTAGATATTTTGGGAAGAGGGTTGGTTGAGTCCTCAGATTGGTGGAGCATTTTGTGAACCATAGCAGTAATTTTCTAAATGGCTCTGAGTTACCTGGAAAAGAGTGTGCGTGTCAGACAGGTCCTGGCAGTCTCCTGGGGAGTCAATTGGCCATTGGATTGGCCCAACCATTACTTGCTCATAATGTGGACTGTATAGGTGTGTGTGTGTGTGTGAGTATACATACAGGGTGTCCCCCCGAAAATGTGTACACACAATGTCTGTAGGTTCTATTACATTTTAATAAACAATGCCTGTAGGTTCTATTACATTTTAATAAACAGTGCCTTTATCATTATTCAAAGTGTGTATACATTTTTTAGGGACACCCTGTATATTTAGTTATAGCGCATTGTGAGGAAAACTACTAGGCTGATGTTGTCTAAATAGCCAATCTTTGTCCCGACTAAGGTGTCAAATATATGATTTATAGTTTACGTTCAGCTGTTTTTTACATCAGGAAGCATCAATCCAGAGTAATTGGCAAGTGAGTACACATTCGAATGATAGGATGATACCCCTGCCGCACTTTCCTGTGATTCTGGAGGGGAAAATCATTAGGGATTCTTGTTTCAGAATCTCATCAAAATAGACCCTTTGGCTTAGTTAAGTGGCTGCTGCTGTTAAGTTTGTCGATGGTGACAACGTAGCCGAAATCAGGGAGCCTCTTTCCCATTAGCCGTGGCCCTGCATGCTGCCAGCTGCTGCCCTGGGAACGGCAGCCTACGCATGTCTGGCTGGACTTAGCGGACGAGCAGCGCGGCTCAGCAGAGGCGACAGATGGGCTGGACGTGCCTGACCATTGCCCTGACCCCCGACCCAGCTCCCTCTCTGTACTGCGGAAACGTGCCCATCGGAGGAATAAACAAATTAGCAATCTCAGCGTTGAGACCTTAGAGGTCATCTATTCCAGCCCTTCTCTCCTTCTCCAGCACATTTGTTACATAGTCACGGGTTCTGTTTAACCATCTCTAGCAACAGAAACCTCCCGGCCCCTGATATGGCCAGTCCTTTTGCAAAGCGTCCTAATTACCGGGGAGTGCTTCATTTCGAACCAAAATCAGCCTCTTTGTCATTTTGACCCTTGTTTCCCATTTTGCCTCTGGTGTCACAATGAATAAGAATATAAGATTGACTTAAGTAAACAGAGTATAATTCTCAGTACTCCTAGCATCTTCCAGGCCAAATAACAATAACCAACGTTTTTATTAATCTCCAGTGGTCTGGGGTTGGAAAAGGCAGACTCGGGATACTCATTGCTTGAACTCAGAAATTAACCTTTTTTGAGTGGGTCACTCTGGCCATCTTTAGCCAACCACAAGAAAACACCAGCAGTCTCCTGTGAGCGATCCCTGTGAGAGTGGGCGAGGGAGGGGAGGGAAGGGGGAGAGGGAGTGAGGGGAGAGAGAGAGAATGAGAACTAGGGGTGGCATTGTTCATACCTGTTACAAAGGAGCCCCCAGCTGAGAAGGGATGCTAGCAAGCCTGGGTCAGAGATCCACCTGCCCCATAGTTACCTGTGTGCTGACTAACGCCTTAGGTGCATGCCATCCTAAGGGTTCGAGGGTTCCCCATGACCCTGGGTAGCTCAGCTGGGAGCAGGAATCTCCTTGGAGCCGCATTTCTCAGGCTTTGCTGACTCAGGCGTCCAAGCAGTGCGTAGCCCGTAGCCGGGGTGGGGAGGAAAGGTGGGAGCTCCCAGGCCAGGCAAAGCAGGGCCTGAGCTCAGGGAGTTAGCAAGCAGGACCCTCCAGGAATCAAAGCTCCTAGTCTGGGCGGGTTCTGCCGCTGAGCAGCCCTGTGGCCCTGGACAAGCATCCTCAACCTTCCCGAGCCTGGTGTTCCTCACGTATCAAAGGGAAATAACCGCCCGCAACACCCCACCCATGTCACAGCAGTGACGTCAGAATGGGATGAGACGATGGAAGGCAGTGACATGAGCGCCCAGCTGAAGTGGCAGACAGAGGGAGTAGCACTGAGCATTCCCACTGACACAACACGCGCGGGGCAGCAGTGTTGGGTTTTCTAAAGAGCTGCTCCCAGCCACTACACGCCTGGGTGCATCACTTGCTTTTCCTCCGACTGGAGGGACTAACTGTGACTGCAGACTTACCTCCTAGAGACCCGGGGGTGACACACCGCTGGGCCACCTCCCAGGATTGCCAACTGTTCCTGCAACCTCACAGAGCAGCCTGACCGCTCACTGCAGCAAATTTATGTGCATCAGCACTGTTTTCACCTTAGACTTTAAACAACATTAATTAATAACCCCCTCCTTCCTCCGTGTGTCGACACAACTCCACCTTTTCATTCTGAAAGAACTTAAATAAATACAGAAATAAAATATTCAATAATTGGAACCAGAAATGAGAAAATATAATTGATTTGAGAGGCTTTTGCTACAAAAATTCCCCGGGGCCGCTGACTACATTTTATTAAAGAATATCACACACTTCTATTTCTGCATTTTCCTTACGTAATAATTTTGAGTTTCTCAGGGGGGAAAAGAGTATTATTGAAGGAAAAATAATTATGACAAGTGTTAAAGATTAGTGAGCCGGAGTCCCCTGGTGTGCAACCAGCATCCTGGGAGGCAGCCAAGTGCCTTGGAAAGCGGCACGAGCTCTCCGCGTTGAGTAAAGGACTGTGTCAATGCACTAACAAGGACCCGAGTGGATTGGAAGGGCTCATTCCACTTCCCAGAGCACCAGGCCTAGTCCCCGGGCAGCCTCTGTGCTCCGTGAGAACGGATCTGGGTTCATCCACATCTATTTCCCTCGGCTGGGAACAGGCGCCTCTTCAGGGTAGAGCCCGCATCTTTCCAATTACCATTGGCACCTGGCCCGCCCCTGCTCCTCAGAGCCCCGCAAACACTTCTCTGGCTCTTTGATTAGAGCAAGCTTTGCCACCGATCAATGCCTAACCTGCCCTGATAATGTCTTTCTGCATCCATGCCAATCAGCAGCACGACTTCCCGACAAGCGCCAATACGTTGGTGCTAAGGAAACCCAGCCACTTCCACCAACGTTCTCAGCACAACTCGTGCAACTTGTGCCGTAAGTGGACAGTGTGTGCCCTCTGTTGACCATATTCTACCCCGTTATCTGATCGGGAGTGTTTTCTTTTCCTGTGGTAGCTCAGAGTTATTGGAACTGAAAATCAAATCCAAAAGCCCAGCACATGCCCGATTTGCCAAGAGCAGAGCGATTTGGGGGCTCCGGCCCCAAGTGGCTGCACAAAGCAGGAGCGCCCAGCCGCACTGGCGGGAGGTTATGGGATGCAGACACCTACGGGCCTCACGTCGCATTTCTTGAGAAATTCATCAGCATCCTTAACGTGGCCCGCCAAGCCTCTCAGCCTTGTCTGGCCCTCTTTGCCCGGCTCTCACCGAGCCTCCTCCCACGCCCCTCTGCCCTGCCTTCTGGATCTCCTTCCTTCCTAATGTCCGCGCATGTGCTCCCTCTGCCCGGAACGCTCCTCCCTCCCCTGGCTGATTCCTCACTCAGGTTTCATCTCCCTTGTCATGGCCCCAAGGAAGTCACTGCTCTCGGAGGCGTGCTGCATTTTCCTGTGTACTGTCACAATGACAACTTTTTCATCAAAATGGTACCTTCATCCAGTAACTGTTCAATGTGGGCAAGAGAGAGCCTCTGGCCCCTCCTCTCTCACTCCCATTTCTCAGCCAGCTCTTCCTGCTCAGCATGTGTCAGCAGGTGTAGCAGGTGTGCCAGGCACCACTCCAGGCACCGGGGTACACTGTCCAACAAATGAGGCAGGCAGGGCCCCGTTCTAAAAGGCTTTTTCCCATTTTCAATTCTGCTCTTACATCCCTATAGGCAATATGCCTATAACTCTATTTTTTTAATTTATCAATAAAAGATATTATGTATAGTGTCCTTAGTAGCAAACTTGGGGACTTAGCTCAATACTACCACCCTCTCCTCCCAGAATCCTGGACATTCAAAAGTCTGACATCCATTATTATCTTTGATTGTCCTGTAATTTAAAGTATACTAAATATACATTTCTCATTTCATTAACTTTTGATAATATTCTATCTCTGGTTCTTCACCTTAAAAGATAAAAGTTATTGCCTTGGCCGGCATTTCTCAGTGGTTAAAGCATCAGCCTGAGCACTGAGGGGTCTCAGGTTCGATTCCTGGTCAAGGGCATGTATCTGGATTGCAGGTTCGATCCCTCCCTCCTCCCCCAACCAAGGGAAGCAACCAATGGATGTGTCTCTCTCACATAGATGTTTCTCTCTCTTCTCTCTCTTTTTCTCTCCCCCTGCCCCCTCCCTTCCACTCTCTCTAAAAATCAATGGAAAAAATATCCTCAGGTGAGGATTAACGACAACAACAAAAAGATAAAGTTACCGGTGCCCCTGCCCTGTTCTCCACCTTCCATGTCCCGCTTTGTCAGATAAACATTTACTTCACATTTGGTTCTGTAATTGCAACCAAGTCTCCGTGATTCATCCATAGACTGATCAAGTCATATGTTAGGAGTCTGTTCTTTTTACTACGTCTAACGTCATAAACTCTGGGACAATCAAGAAAGGATGTTACCAGCATCAGGATTCAATAGAATTTTTCTTTGCTTTTATCCTCCAATACTGCCACATTTCAGTTTGCTTTGTACATGAATTATAGTTTCATTATACATTATTTCACCTTACCACCAATCCCTGGAGTTTCCAATGGGTGCTGTTGTGTTTTCTTGCATTATTTCTGTGTTTAATTTTCTCCAAGACTATCTTCTTATTAAGCCCCCATTTTCCTGGAGACCCCCAACCCCTGATTTCTGCCCAGCGTTCTCCAGCTCCAATCTGTCCTGGCTGCCCTCGAAGCCTGATATGCAGTTGTCATGTTGTAGACGTTTCCCACTCCGTCAGGATTCTGGGTTGGAACCACACACTGCTAGACCCCACAAACTCCTTATTCGACTCTTTTATTCTTCTGGAGTACATCATCAAATGCCTTCAAAGGAAAGGATATGTGGGAGACAAACATTCTGAGAGCTTCCTGTCTGAAAAGATCATTATTCTGCCCTCCTACATGATTGATATCTGTATGGGATGAAAACCTCCGGAAGTTTCTTCCTTTCCTTGGTACTCTGTATTCAGATATTAATCTCTTAGCATTAATTGTGCTGGGCACTCAGGAAGCTCTTTTAATTCTGAAGAATTTTTGTCCTTTGATTTTGGACATTTTTTCTTTGAGTATTTTATTTATTTACAATTTTTGCATTTCCAACCCTGTATGTCAAACCTCCTAGACTGATCTTCTGTCTCATAGTTTTCCATTTCTTTATTTTTTCCCTACATTCTGAGAATGTTGAGAGAATATTTTTTTCTAATCCTTCTTTAATTATAATGTTTTTCAACCAGTCTTATTTTTTAAAAAAGATTTTTGAATTGATTTTTAGAGAGAGAGAAAGGGAGAGGGAGAGAGAGAAACATCAATGTGAGAGCGGAACATCAATTGGCTGCCTTTCGCGTGCCCCCTACGGGGGATCAAGCCCGAACCTGGGCCTGTGCCCTGACTGGGAATCGAATCAGCAACCCTTCAGTGCGGAGGATGATGCCCAACCGACTGAGCCACACTGGCCAGAGCTAGTCTTATTTTTCTTAACCTTCAAGCATTCATTCTCTTTTATTCTCTAATGGTTTCTTTTTCTTAGCATTTTGTTCTAATTTTTAGGATATAATATTTTTTTCCAAACCTCCCCTGGCATATTAATTAGAGTGCTTTTAATGTTGTCTTCTGTTCCCTAGTTGTGTTTCTCTCCCTCTCATCCCCGCCCTGGTCAGTTTTTGCTTCTTTTGGGTTTTCTTTTCAATGCTGCAGTTCTTCCTGTGTACCTGGTGATCCTTAGTTTGACATTTCTGGTTATGGCAGAAGGATTAGTGACTGTATGCATTTTATGTGTTTATTGTTTTTTTTCTTTAGTGATTAAGGTAGTACATATGTGACCTTATCCCCCTATTGTTAGTAGGTTATTTTCTCACTGGGTCTCTGTTCTTTAGAGCCGTGAGTGGGATGTAGGGGGCGTCTGCTAGGTAGCTTTGCTTTAGGGTAGAAATCCTGAAGATTTCTAAATGCTAAAGTGAGGAAGGCTTTATTCTAGTATTCCAATATGACTACTGCCATTTTACAAGGAGGAAACTAAAACTCACAGACTTGTTTATCATTAAACTAGGGGCCCAGTGCATGAATTCATGCATCTTGAAAGAAACTGTGGGCCGCGAGGCTGCGGTGGGCACAGGGGTGGGTCTCGGCCCATCATCCACACCCCTGCCCAGCCCCATGTCTGCGGACAGCCCTGCTCCCGCCACCACCATTCCCAAGCGCTGATGGCGGTGGCTCCACCAGCACCCACTGATGGCACAGAGCAATTGGGGCTGTCACCAGCAGTGGGTGCAAGCGGGGCTGTCATGGCAATGGGTGTGAGTGGCGGCTGCCAGCCTCAATCGCCCCTCAGGAGCAAGGGGGAGGTGGAGAAGTTCTGAGGGGTGATCGGGGCCAGCAGCTGCCACTCGCACCCGCTGATGGTGCTGAGCGATCTGGACCAGCACCGGGTGCCGGCAGCCGGTATGAGCACCGGGAGGGGCCGCAGTGTGCGGGAGCAAAGAATTTTCAGTAACCACAGGCTCGCCCTGATGACAGCGACTGGCGCCCCGCTTTGGTCTGGTGCCCCCGCACACCTGCTCCACCATACCGCAGTGACCGATGCCCACCATGTTCTGCATGCACCCCCTGGTGGTCAGCGCATGTCATAGCGACTGGTTGTTCAGTTTTTCTGCTGTTCGGACTATTTCAGTGATGGCAAACCTATGACACACGTGTCAGAGGTAACACGTGAACTCATTTTTTTTGGTTGATTTTTCTTTGTTAAATGGCATTTAAATATATAAAATAAATATCAAAAATATAAGTCCTTGTTTTACTATGGTTGCAAATATCAAAAAATTTCTATATGTGACACAGCACCAGAGTTAAGTTAGGGTTTTTCAAAATGCTGACACGCCGAGCTCAAAAGGTTCGCCATCACTGGTCTATTTGCATATTAGCCTTTTATTATATAGGATAGCTAGTAAGTCATGAAGCCAAAATTTGACCCACAATTTGCCTGATAAACACAGTCTCATTCCACAAAACCAAATAAACTGCAAAACAAATTGAAAAATAGGATTATGTGGAAAATTAACCCTCTTTTTACTTTTGGTAAATGTACAAGACACATAGTCCAAGCTTCCACCTGTCATGTCTTGAGCAGTAAACCAGGGAGGGAGGGTCTGTGTGCCTCGCCACCCATGTCACAGTCCCTCTTTTTATTTTTATTTTAAGCAATTAATCTATTTTCGCCAATAAAGAAAGTGAGATAATTAAATCTTACTCACACTAAGAAGGCATCTAAGCAGAATGAACAGTTTCAGAGAATAATTTTTCTCAAAATTGGGCAGGCCATGAGATGGTAGACTTTTTAAAAATTATTTTTAGATCTATTCATGCTGTCGCAAATGGTGATCTCACTAATATGTGGAATCTGAAAAGTAAAATAAACAAACAAACAAAATAGAAATAGGCTCATAGATACTGAGACAGACTGATGATGGTTGCCAGAGGGGAAGGCGTTTAGGAACCGGGTGAAAATAGAAGGGATTAAGGTCCACAGGTTGGTAACCACAAAATAGTCCTGGGATGTATAGTATAGGATAGGGAATAAATAAAAATAAAATAAAAAGTATTGTTAGTAGATGTCAAGAAAGCCAGATTATTTCAAATTCTAAGGTATTTGTCCTCATTCTAAGGTTTTTAACGTGGATTTTTAAAAAAAAGTAAAGTAGTGGCTATTTCACTTTTTAAAAATCCATGTTAAAAAAATGTTGACAACAAATAAAAATTTTCTTATTAGAAAATTACTTCCACAAATTCAAAAATAAGCATTTATTGATCACATAGCATATAACAAACACTATGAAATTAAACACTGGTTTCTGAAACCAACATTTTCCACGCCTTCCTGGAAAACAAGATTAGCTGTCTGTTGGGGGAAGGCCTGAAAAGTCTAAATTCAGGATTGATTCTGAAGAACTGTCACGTAGCCTTATTCAAATTCTTAAGAGCTTTGGTAGGAGAAGGTCACAAACAGGGGCAAAGGAGCTGGGCTCCCAGTGGTGGCCGGCTGGGAGTTATCTACCCCGTTGTCCCAGACAAGGTCTCTTTGTTTATTGGGCGTTAATGGTAAAGGCATAGGGTGGGTAGTCATGTAGATCACCAGAAAAAACAATGCATTCCGAAGTTAACAGATTTAGGCAGTTATCACACTCTATACATTCATTAACCTCTTTCCTGGGGCATGGCATTGATCTCTGGGTGGCATTCCGGCTTTCTGGGTAGTCAGCCAAACCTGAGGCTACAGAGAGTTAAACAGTCACAGAAGGTTAAACAGAGTCCAACATTTCCCAGATGCCTTTGCTGCTGGAGTCATATTGCATCTCCTAAGTGAGTTCCCTTACAACATCCCATGAAAAATGTATTCCAACATCAAATGAGTTTGATCAAATCTGAGTTAAATGAAGTTAGTTTTCCTTTGCTGCTGGTCTTCTCAGACCCGTTCACTGCTGATATGCATGGTGAATATCTAACAGGTTTACAACTGGGGAAATGCACATTTTGAGAAATACTCAATTTGGAAAAACTCACATTTTTGAGAGACGCTGAGTTAACAAAGAGCCATTTGCTCTCCTCTCCTCCCCGGAGACATGATCTCAACCACGCATGCTCGAGCCATGTGTCCCAGCCGTGTAGCATCTCATTCCAAAGTCATATTCAGTTTATACTACTTTGGGTTGGGAAACTTTAATTTTGCAACCACCCAGCCCACGTCCTTGAATAATGCTGTATTGTAATGCCTCGATTTCCTCATTTACAAAATGTTGACACAAAAATACAGGCTTTAGTAAGAAATGAAAAAAGGAAAATGACAGCCTACTTATTACATGTAGATGATAATAAAATATTTGAACTAAATGTTTGGAGCATTCTCTTATGATCATCTCAGCCTTTAGTAAGCAATATCCCACTGTGGTAAACAAGAACATTGAAAATATATAGAGACTAGAGCTGCAGGACAGTGACAAGTATACCAACAAAAAGGTTATAAAAGGCCCTGGCTGGGTTGGCTCAATGAATAGAGCGTCAGCCTGCGGACTGAAGGGCCCCAGGTTCAATTCCGGTCAAGGGCACCTATCTTGGCTGCAGGCTCGAGCCCCAGCCCTGGTCAGGGTGTGTGCAGGAGGCAACCAAATTGATGTACCTCTCTCATATCGATGTTTCTTTCTCTCTGACTCTCCCCCACCCTTCCGCTCTCTCTAAAAATCAATGGAAAAATATCCTTGGGTGAGGATTAGTAATAACGACAACAACCAAAAAATTATAGGGGTTGATGGAAAAAGGCAACTTAGGCAGTAATTTTGATCAAGATGCACCAGTCTCTTGAACACGAATTTCCAATTTGTTGCAAAATATCACGTGTGTGCTGCTAATTTGACTTGACACCTCCTCCTCCATCTGCCAGTGTTTAGTTTATGGCACCCGAGCCCATGCATCTGCCTGAGCGAGAACTTCCAAGTCACCCTCATCCCTCTGCATGTGCGTCCCTGTCCGACTTGAACTAATTCCTTCTCCATTGGTCAGAGTCATCCCTTAAGATCCAACTCCAAGCCTTGGCCAGCTCAGGCCCTTTCTAAATAAATTCCTTCACCCCACAAGCATTTGCTGAGCATTTAGACTGCCGGGCAGTACCCAGCATGGCTGGCAGCATACAGAGCAAGTATATGGGGTCCCCATCCATGTAGCGCCACTGTGGGAAGCCTCCACTATAGACGGTATGACCCGTTCCTCCTGTATCCTCACCATCCTTGAAGCAGTATTTTAGACCATTTCACTTTCAATCCTAAATCTTGACATTAACAGTCCCTGAATCCATTTCTTTCCATACTCACACTGGTCGGATGAGTTTAAAAGGCTGAAATGAAGCGAAAGACTCCCCAATTTTGTGATAATCTCCTGAGGCTACATTTTAATTGTCTAGAAAAGTGAATAGGAGATTTCTTTTCTCTCCTCAGATAAACAAGTGTGCCCGGAACCATTTGTGTAAATGTGGACAGTTTTCACAGGAAAGAAAAACAAAACCTTGTGTAAGTAGGCAAGGCAGCTGGACTACTAAGTAATTTACCAAATTTTATCCCCACGACGAGTTCATTTCACCCCCACAAAAGATCCCCACGTGAAATGGTTTCTGTGGAAGGCCTTGGGTTGGACTGTTAGAATCCTTAGTGGGGGTGAACTCTGTAACATGATTACGCACCAAGCGTGTCTAGTCAGAGATCACGGGGAAACACAGACTCCAGCTGGGCCTAGAAACGCAGGCGTGCAGGAGGGTTACCTTTACTGTTGACCATTTAGTACAGCTTCTCCAGGCAGCTTCTTCTCAAGACCTGCCCATGCCTCCTGCTATGGACTGTTTATTAAACAGCGTCACTTACATGACCAAGTGACAGCCCTTTCTTCCGGACTCCTCTCGCCTGTTCCGACAGGCTGTCTTGATATTTGCTAGCCTATTTGTTTTCATTAGGTCCTCAGGCTCTATTCTCATCAGGGAAGTTTTTAAAAAGAGCAAATCTGTAGGATAACCGCAGACCTATTAATTTGCTGGACATTCTTTCAAAACTTCACACCAGCTTCCTCCATGATAAGCGGAAAGTTCCAGCTTCTCAATCTAATATTCTACACGGAGCGCACACAGACCCTGGAAAGGGCTGACATGGCCCCTGGAGCGGGTGTGTGGCCTCCGGTTAAACACTTTGCCGCTATAAACCACAGCTCCCCCCTGTAAAACTGGGGTAATGATCGAGCCTACCTCGCTTGGTTGTTATGCGAAACCAATGGGAGCATGTGTGTGCATTGCTTGCCACATTGTAAACACTCAAGACTTGTTAGCAACTATTAAACCATAATTAACTATTGTTAAACCCTCTCATTGTTTGGAAAAGCCTCCCAAGAATAACATAGCATTGTTTGCTACTTTTATTGACTTTTCACCGGGTTTGGAGCTGGGGGTCAAGACTGGGTTAGGAATTAAGCAGCATGAGGTCAAGGAAGACTCCTAGTTATTGAGGTTTAAATGAGCCTGCTTTCAAGTGCCCAACAGGCAGCACCCGCAGGCACGGGCTCCTGAAGAGTGGGTAATGTCTAGACTGTGAAACAGGGCAAAGGGGTTTAGAGCAGGGCTGGGGCAGGGGGGCCCCTGAGGGTGCCCATAGAGGCTTTTCCCTAGGGCCTCACCTGTGGGTCAAGAGGGAGCTAATAAAAACGTTAAAAGAATTGGGGCAATTGTAGAAACGTAGGCACATACGGGAGTCTCACACACCTCTGTGTGGACAAGTGCTTTAAGGCCACATGTAGGCAAAGCCAGAATGTTTCTTAATTGGAGTTTGAAATTGACCCCAGAATGCCAGGGAAGTATTCCACCGGGTCCCCGAGTTCTACAGTGCGAACACGGCAAAGCTTTGGGTATGGAAACATTACAAAGCAAGCAGTGCCAGAACCCCAGAGTCATGACCTAAGACTGCCTGCTTGAAATAAAACACCAGAAAAAAAAATCTCACCATTACAATTATTTTAAATGTGAAATAGTACTTTTTGCAGATGTTATTAAATATTTAAGTAGTTTATAGTGAGTAAAAATAGTTAGGTTCTTACAGTATATGCCAACCCTCTGTTATATCTTTGCTATATTAGTCCATTTATTTGTCATCAATAAAAGCTATAATCATCACATTTTACCAGTGAGAGAAGTGGGAATCAGAAAGTTTAAGTTGCCAAAAAAAAATCACACTGCTAATGGAAGCAAAGCAAGGATTTAAACCAGATTTGCTGTCTCCAAACGCTGTGCTCTTAACCGATACACAGAATACTTTACAGCCATCCTATGGAGGTCACTGGAAGAGAAAATTACCCAAATCCAAATAAAACTTTTTTCCCCCCACAGCACACATGCATGTATTCAGTCCATCTACAGACCTTCTGAATAATTAGAATACAAAGGAGTTGGCGATTAAAAGTTGAGTGGAGAATTTTATAGCCAACCTCCAGAAGATGGAGACTAAAGGAAGAGAATTTAGCATTTAGGATCACTATTCCCTGGAGGCCTATCCTGATTTTGGAGGCAGTGGACGAGGGGCTAATGCAAGCTGTGGGCAGCCTTCTGGGGCGCAGGTGATAACAAGGGAGTTGTGGTCCACCTAGGAAAACAGAGCAGAGCGAATCCCCATCATTTGGATTGGAAGGCTGAAGCTGTGATCAGCTAGTTGTTAGTAAAGGAAAGGAGCAAAAGGGAGACCAGACATTACAGCATGTCATTTGGGCAGCTTCACCAGGAAGCTGCCACTTTCCACTCCCGGGGGAACCGCCGGTCCATTTCCCACAGGCCTCTGGGGGAAGGGGTCCCACCAAGGGGAGATGGGTGTGTGTGCAGTAAAGTCCGAGTGACATGGGGAAGGTGCCTGTCAGTCAAACCTGGGAACAGAGATCACTGACCAGGGAGGGCAGGGACACTGAAGCCCATGGAAATTCAGGGATACACAACCCCAAACAAAAGAGTTCGCTCTTTTGCCTCTCTTGGCTGTTGGTGCTCGTGGCTGTGGCTCTCTGGTTCTTCTCTTGTCCAGGAGTGTTTCCTCCATAGCCGTGCAGCCACGCAGACCCCACACATAATGGACTGTTGGGCTGCAACTGGGAACACAAACTAAGCTGGCTTGACGCTGGATTGGACTGTGCCCAAACGCAGAGCAGGAATTCTGGGCAGGGGCTGTAATTCTGGCCCTACTGAAGACACAGGTGGACATTCTCCTTGGCGGGACGAAGGGAAACGGGACTTTGGAAAGTCAGGGGTTTACTTCCACAGAAATACAGCTCTCCACAATATCTCATCCTCCCATGCAAGTCTCAGAAAATTCCTTTTCTTATGACATCGCAAGAAACCCACTTCTGCCGGGAAGGGGTGGGTAAATGGAGTGCTCCTCACCGATAACAACTGTACCCTAAATGAGTTGGGGCCTTGAAAGTAGACATGGATCCAAACTATACTGAAGTTTCTAGTTCAAAATCCTCTCAATTTTTTATACACAGACTAGAGGCCCAGTGCATGAAATTCAAGCACTGCGGGGGGGGGGGGGTGATATGTCTCTTAGCCCAGCCTGCACCCTCTCACAGGACCCCTTGTTCCTACCACGCGCCTGCCACGGAGGCAGGAGAGGCTCCCACCGCCACCACCGGACTCACCAGCCATGAACCCGGCTTCTGGCTGAGCGGGGGAGGGGAAGAGGAGGGAGAGGGACTGCTGCTCAACCAGAAGCCAGGCTCGCTGTGGGCCCTGCCCGACCACTGGTGTGTGTGGGGGGTGATCTGATCTGGGGCCAGGCCAGCTGGGGGAGGGGCCATGGAGGTTGAGGCACTGCAGTCATGCCCCATCCTGCCTCTGCAGAGGCTCTGGGACCATGCAGTCCCCTCTCCCGCTGCCTCTGCAGAAGGGGCAGCACCGGGACCAGGACCAGGCTGTACCGGGACCAGGACCAGGCTGTACCGTGGCCTCCCGCCACCTCTGTGGAAGGTGGGGGGGGGGGCACCAGGATCACCATGGCTGGCCTGGTAGTGTGGCTTGCTGTCCCCCCACCCCCACCCACTGGTCATTCTGGAAGGTTGTTCTGCCTCTGCCATCTGGTCTAATTAGCATATTAGCTCTTTATTATATAGGATAACCATGAGTTGCTATTGCTCCTAAGAATATTACTTCCCTGGAGAAAGATAACATCACTTTATCTTAATAGGCATCAAATTATTTCTGCAAATTATTTTGCAAATACCATGTCATCTATACTAATAAAAGGGTAATATGCAAATTAGCTTCCACTCCCATAGACACAAAAATGGTGGTGCCCATAGTCACAAAGATGGCAGCGCTGGCTGGAGCCATGGAGCTGGCTGGAGCGGGTGGGATGCTTGGCTCCCTTCCTTGCCCCAATGATGAAGGAAGCCAAGCCTCCCGCAAGCCCCGGCCGGCCGCCAAGGGCCGGCCTCTGGGCGGTGGCCATGGAGCCGGCCAGAGCGGGCGGAAGGCAGCTCCAGCCTGGAGCAAAGGTGGGAGGCAGCTCTGGCCAAGAGTGAAGGTGGGAGGTGGAGGCCATAGCAAAGGCCTGGGTCCCGAATGCCGGAGGGAAGCCAGTGCCGGCAGCCATGAGAAGGAAGGCCTATTGCACAAATCTTCATGCATTGGGCCTCTAGTAATATAATAAAAAAATAACTGAATATAGGATGTAACATAATATGAATGACATATTATCAGTAGAAATATACTCCTTTTTTTAAAATTAAATCTTTATTGTTCAGATTATTACATTTGTTCCTCTTTTTTCCCCTCATAACTCCCCTCCTCCCAGTCTCCCAGTTCCCACCCCACCCGCCACCCTCACTCCCCACCCACTGTCCTCATCCATAGGTGCACGATTTTTGTCCAGTCTCTTCCCGCATCTCCCATACCCCTTTATCCCCTTAGAATAGTCAGTCCATTCCCTTTCTATGCCCCTGATTCTATTATAATCACCAGTTCATTCTGTTCATCAGATTATTTATTCACTTGATTCTTAGATTCACTTGTTGATAGATGCGTATTTGTTGTTCATAATTTGTATCTTTACCTTTTTCTTCTTCTTCCTCTTCTTAAAGGACACCTTTCAGCATTTCATATAATACTGGTTTGGTGGTGATGAACTCCTTTAGCTTTTCCTTATCTGTGAAGCTCTTTATCTGACCTTCAATTCTGGATGATAGCTTTGCTGGATAAAGTAATCTTGGTTGTAGGTTCTTGGCATTCATCACTTTGAATATTTCTTGCCACTCCCTTCTGGCCTGTAAAGTTTCTGTTGAGAAATCAGCTGACAGTCATATGGGTATTCCCTTGTAGGTAACTGAGTTTCTTTCTCTTGCTGCTTTTAGGATTCTCTCTTTGTCTTTTGCTCTTGGCATTTTAATTATGATGTGTCTTGGTGTGGTCCCCTTTGGATTCCGTTTGTTTGGGGTTCTCTGCGCTTCCTGGACTTGTAAGTCTATTTCTTTCACCAGGTAGGGGAAGTTTTCTGTCAGTATTTCTTCAAATAGGTTTTCAATATCTTGCTCTCTCTCTTCTTCTGGCACCCCTATAAATCGGATGTTGGTGCGCTTGAAGCTGTCCCAGAGGGTCCTTACACAATCTTCATATTTTTGGATTCTTTTTTCATTTTGCTTTTCCGGTTGGGTGTTTTTTGCTTCTTCGCATTTCAAATCTTTGACTTGATTCTTCACTCCTCTGGTCTGCTGTTGGGTGTCTGTATAATATTCTTTATTTCAGTCAGTGTATGCTTAATTTCTAGTTGGTTCTTTATCACAACATCGAGGGTCTCATTAGATTTCTTGAGGATCTCACTATTTTTATCAACGGTCTCACCAGTCTTTTCGAGGGCCTTACTAAATTTATTGGCGGCTTCTAGACAGTTCTTGAGAGACCTTAAAAGTGTGGTTTTGAACTCTATATCCAGCATTTTGCTTTCCTCCATTTCTGTCATTTATGTCCTGTTTCTTCGTCTCTGCATTTTTTATGCTTTCTTGGTGCACTCCCTAGTGGTCTTTGTGCGCAGTCTTGTTGTAGTTAAGTCTTGATTGTTGTAGGTAACACTGGGGGGGATTTGACCTCCAGGCCAATTGGCTGTGAGAATCAGCTGTGTCTGCAGTGGGAGAACTTCTGTCTTGATCTCTAGGGAGGTGCTAATCTAGCCTTTGCCTGAGGCTATCCAGCAAATGCCTCTGTGCAAGGCTTGGGCAGGGCCGGTCCCAGGGGATCAACAGGGCGGGTGGAGCGAGCAGTTATGGCTGCTCTCAGTCCTGTCCCCAGAGGCTCTGCCTCTCCGTGTCCCAGCAACTGCAGCAAGTACCTCGGAGAGAAAGCTGCCCTCGAGTTCTGACCGATGCCAGAGAGTCCCACTTCTCCCATATGAGTCTGGATCCCCAGAGACTCTCCCGGAACTGGAGCTCAGAGCCTGAGACTCCCTCCTGATTGAAACAGACAACCGCACCCTCAGCCGCCAGCCCGCTCCGCACGCGCCTCCACACCTTTGTATTTTACTTTCGCACCGTGCCTCCTCTGAGTCTCGGTATGCTTTTCTCTTTCCTTCTAGTTGTAGAAATTCCCCTCAGCCAGCCTTCCTGTGGTTCTCAGTGATGTCCGTTCCGTCTTTTAGTTGTATTTTTGAAGTGGTTGTGGGAGGCAGCAATCTCCGGTGTTTACCTATACCGCCATCTTGGTTTCTCCTCGACAGTGATTCTTTTAAAATACCAGAAATATACTCCTGAGGGCTCCAGATAAAGGAGTCAGATATCAACTTAAAATAACTATGCTTACAAATTGAAGAAAGATACAATTGAGAATTTTAGCAAAAGATGAAAAACTACAAAATGGACTCAAATGAAAATTCTATCACCAAAAAGCATGATACCCCATATTAAGAACTTAGTGAATGGGTTTAACAGCAGATTACATTTAGCTCATTAAAGAATTAATTAATTGGAAGATGTACTAGAAGAAAATATACAGTTTAGAATGACAAAGGAATTAAAATTTAAAAGACAGTAAAAGATAGAGAAGATGGTAAAAAATTCTAACATGCAAAAATTGGAGTCTCAGAATGATGAAAGAATGAGTCAAAATTAACACTAAAGAGATAATGGCTAAAAGGTTGCCAAAACGAATGGAAGCTGTCAAACACAGATAAGAAGCCCTATGAACCTTAAGTAGGATAAAGACAAGTAAATCTACATCTAGGCACATATAGCAATCTGCCAAAAGCCAAAAACAAAAAAGAAAATCTTAACGCAATCAAAGGTAAAGAAGGATTTACCTTCATAGAAACAACAATATAATTGGCATCCAACTTTTTAACAGACATAATAGAAGCCAGAAGACAAGACATAATATCTTTTTTAAAAAAATTCTTTATTGTTTAAAGTATTACATATGTCTCCTTTTCCCCCATTGATCTCCCCCCACCTAGCACATGCCCTCACAGCCCTAGTGTCTGTGTCCATTGGTTATGCTTATATGCATGCATACAAGTCTTTTGGTTGATCTCTTACCCCGCCCACTTCCCCTGCCTTTCCTCTGAGGTTTGACAGTCTGTTCAATACTTCTCCATCCCTGGATCTATTTTTGTTCATCTGTTTATGTTGTTCATTATATTCCACAAATGAGTGAGATAATGTGATACTTATTTTCTCCAACTGCCTTATTTGCTTAGCATAATGCTCTCCATGTCCATCCATGCTGTTGTGAATGGTAAGAGTTCTTTCTTTTTTACAGCAGCATAGTATTCCATTGTGTAAATGTACTATGAACATAGGGTACATATGTCCTTTCTGATTGGTGTTTCTGGTGTCTTGGGATATATTACTAAAAGTGGTATCACTGGGTCAAATGAGAGTTCCATTTTTATTTTTTTTTGAGGAAACTCTATACTGTCTTCCACAGTGGCTGCACCAGTCTGCATTCCCATCAGCAGTGCATGAGGGCTCCTTTTTCTCCACATCCTTGCAAGCACTTGTCATTTGTGGGTTTGTTGATGATAGCCATTCTGACAGGTGTGAGATGGTACCTTGTTGTCATTTTGATTTGCATCTATTGGTGATTAGTGACTTTGATCATATTTTCATATGTCTCTTGGCCTTCTGAATGTCCACTTTCAAAGTGTCTATTTAAGTCCTTTGCCCATTTTTGATTGGATTATTTATCTTCCTTTTGTTGGCAAATATGTTCTCCCATGCAGTGGGCTTTTTTTTGTTTTGTTGATGGTTTCTTTTGCTGTGCAGAAGCCTTTTATTTTGATGTAGTCCCATTTGTCTATTTCCTCCTCTGTTTCCATTGCCCTAGGAGCTGTATCGGTAAAGCTGTATTGCTACGAGATATGTCTGATATTTTGCTGCCTGTGGATTCTTCTAAGATTTTTATGGTTTTCCCGTCTTACATTTAAGTCCTTTATCCATTTTGAGTTTATTTTTGTGCATAGTGTAAGTTGGTGGTCTAGTTTCATTTTTTTGAATGTATGTGTCCAATTTTTTCCAACACCATTTATTGAAGAGACCGTCTTGACTCCATTGTATGCTCTTGCCTCCTTCGTCAAATATTAATTTAGCATAATGGCTTGGGTCAATTTCTGGGTTCTCTGTTCTGTTCCATTGGTATCTATGTCTGTTATTGTGTCAGTACCAGACAGTTTTGAGAACAGTGGCTTTGTAATACAGCTTGATATCTGGTATCGTGATCCCTCCAACTTTGTTTTTCTTTCTCATGATTGCTGTGGCTATTTGGGATCCTTTTTTATTCCACATGAATTTTTGAAGAGTTTTTCTAGGTTTGTGAAATATGCCGTTAGTATTTTAATGGGGATTGCATTGAATCTATAGATTGCTTTGGGTGGTATGGACATTTTAATGATGTTGATTCTACTAATCCATGAACACGGTATATTCTTTCATTTGTTTATGTCTTCCTCTATCTCTTTTTTTAATGTCCTGTAGTTTTCTGAGTACAGGTCTTTTACCTCCTTAGTTAAGTTTATTCCTGGGTATCTTGATTTTTTTTTTTTGGTGCAGTGATAAATTGAATTTTTTTTTTTTTAACTAGCGCAGCCGTGGGCAAACTATGGCCCGCGGGCCGGATCCGGCCCGTTCGGCTGTTCTATCAGGCCCGCGGAGCCAAAAGAGCGGAAGGTTCTCTTGCTCTCCCCTCCGCTCCTTCACCAGCAGCAGTGTTAACATGGCAACGTCGGGAAACATGGCTGCAGCTCCTTCTTCTGAGTCCAGTTTAAGAACCCATTGTGTCAAAAAGTTTGCCCACCCCTGAGCTAGCGGTCCAGTGCACAGGATTCATGCACTGGTGGTGGGGCATGGCCTGTGTGGGATCAGCCCGCTGTGGTAGCACCACTCATTCAGGTCAGCCTAGTGGTGCTCCCACTGTTGGTGCGCACTGATCACCAGGGGGCAGCTTCTGCATTGAGCGTCTGCCCCTTAGTGGTTAGTGCGGGTCATAGCGACTGGTTGACTGGTTGTTCTGGCTGTTCTGCCATTCAGTTGCTGAGCTTTTATTATATAGGATTTCTCTTTCTGAGAGTTCATTATTGGTGTATAAAAAAGCCATAGATTTCTGGGCATTAATTTTGTATCCTGCTACATTTGAATTAGTTTATTAAATCTGGTAGTTTTTTGCTGGAGTCTTTAGGGTTTTCTATGTACAATATCATTTCATCTGTGAACAATGACAGTTTTACTTCTTCTTTTCAATTTGGATGCCTTTTATTTCTTCTTGTTGTTTGATCACTATGGCTAGCACTTCCAGTACTATTTCAAATAGGAGTGGTGAGATTGGGCATCCCTGTCTTGTTTCTGTTTGTAGGGGAAATGGTTTTAGCTTTTGCCCATTGAGTATGATGTTGACTGTAGGTTTGTCATATAAGGCTTTTATTATGTTGAGGTTTGATCCCTCTATTCTCACTTTGCTGAGAGTTTTTATCAGGAAAGGATGTTGGATTTTATCAAATGCTTTTTCTGTATCAATTGATATGATTATGTGGTTTTATCTCTCAATTTATTTATGTGATGTATCATGTTTATTGATTTGCAGATATTGTACCATCCTTATATCTCCAGAATAAATCCCACTTGGTCATGGTATATGATCTTTCTAATGTAATGCTGGATTCAATTTCCTAGAATTTTGTTGAGGATTTTAGCATCTATATTCATCAGAGATATTGGCCTGTAATTCTTTCTTTGTAGTGTCTTTACCTGGTTTTGGGATTAGGGTGATGCTGGCTTCATAGAAAGAGCTTGGAAATGTTCCTTCCTCTTGAATTTTTTGGAACTTGAGGAGGATAGGTTTTAATTCTTCTTTGAATGTTTGGCAAAACTTTCCTGTGAATCCATCTGGTCCAGGGCTTTTGTTTGCTGGGAGTGTTTTGATTACTGCTTCAATTTCTTTCATAGTTATCGGCCTATTGAGATTTTTCATTTTTCCTGATTGAGTTTTGGAAGGTGGTATTTTTCTAGGAATATGTCCATTTCTTCTATGTTGATCAGTTTGTTGGAGTAGAGTTGTTCATAGTATTTTTTTTTACAATCCTTTGAATTTCTGTGGGGTCTATTGTTATTTCATCACTTTCATTTCTGATTTTGTTTATTTGGATACTTTTTCTTTGCTTCTTGGTGAGCCGGGCTAGAGGTTCATCAATCTTGCTTATCCTTTCAAAAAACCAGCTCTTGGTTTTATTGATTTTTGTATTTTTTTTTTTGGGTCTCTATGTCATTTATTTATGCTCTGATCTTTATTATGACCTTCCTTCTGCTCACTCTGGACTTTTCATGTTGCTCTCTTTCTAATTCTTTAAATTGTAGAGTTAGATAATTTATTTCCAATTTTTCTTGTTTTTTGAGGTAGGCCTGTAAAGCTATGCACTTCTATCTCAGGACTGCTTTCACCAAGTCCCATAGATTTTGGATTGTTGTGTTTTCATTGTCATTTGTTTACAAGATGTTTTTTTATTTCTTCTTTGATCTCTTTGGTAACCCAATCATTGTGTACTAGCATGCTATTTAGCCTCCTAGTATTTGAATTTTTAAAATTGTTTTTATTGTAGTTTATTTCTAATATTATGCCTTTGTGATCTAAGAAGATGCTTGATATGATTTCAATCTTCTTGAATTTGAAGAGACTTTGCCTGTGTCCCAATATGTGATCTATCCTTGAAAATATCCCATATGCACTTGAGAAGAATGCATGTTGTGTAGCTTTGGGGTGAAATGTTCTGAAGATGTCAATTAAGTCCATCTGATCTAGAGAGCCATTAGGATTGCTGTTTCTTTGCTAATATTTTTTGTCTAGGGGATTTATCCAGTGATGTCAATGAGGTATTAAAGGCCCCTACTGTGATTGTATTGCTGTCAATCTCTTCCTTGATATCTTCCAGAGTACATATATGTTTACCAGAGTTATATCCTTTTGTTGTATCAATCGTTGTAGTATTATGAAGTGGCCTTCCTTATCTCTTGTTATGGACTTCACTTTGAGGTCTATTTTTTCAGATATAAATATTGCTACCCCAGCTTTTTTTTTTCATTTCCATTTGCCTGAAAAATGTTTTTCCATTCCTTCACTTTCAGTCTGTGTGAGTCCCTTGTTCTGAGGTGGGTCTCTTGTAGACAGTATATATATGGGTCATGTTTTCTTATCCATTCAGCCACTCTATGTATTTTGATTGGAGCATTTAATCCATTTATGTTTAAGGTTATTATAGATAGGTACTTTTTTGTATCAATTTTTATTCTTTATGGCTGTGTCTTTCTTTTCTATTTCTTCTTTTTTACAACAATCCCTTTAGCATTTCTTGCATTGCAGGCTTGGTAATGATAAACTCCCTTAGCCCTTTTTTGTCTGTGAAGCTCCTGGTTTCCCCTTTAATTTTGAATGATAGCCTTGCTAGATAGACTATTCTTGGATTTAGTCCCTTGCTTTGCATCACTTTGTATACTTCATTCCATTCCCTTCTGGCCTGATGTGTTTCTGTTGAGAAATCATTTGATAATCTAATGGGAGATCCTTTGTAGGTGACTGTCCTTCTCTCTCTTGCAGCCTTTAAGATTCTCTCTTTGTTGTTAACATTTGCCATTGTAATTACCTCGCATCTTGGTGTTGCTCTTTTTGGGTTCATCTTGTCTGGGACTCTCTGTGCTTGTGTGACTTTTTTCTTCCCCAAATCTGGGAAGTTTTCTGTCATTATTTCTTCAGATAGGTTTGCTAAACAATGATCTTCTTCTTGTCCTTCTGGCCCTCCTATTATGTGTATGTTACTTCCTTTCCTGTCCCAAAGCTCCCTTAGTCTCGCCTCCTGATTTCTATTTTTTTTCTACAATTGCTGTTCAGATTGGGTGTGTTTTTCTCCCCTGTCTTCTAACTTACTAATTTGTTCCTCCGCTTCTTCTAGTCTACTGTTGAAACCTTCCATTGTGTTTTTCATTGTAGCTATATAATTTTTGATTTCCACTTGATTCTTACATAAGTTGTTGATTTTCTCATCCATTGTTTATGAACTTTATGACCCTTACTCTGAATTCTTTATCTGACATATTGTATGCATCCGTTTTATTTAGTTCCTTTTCTGGTGACTCTTCCTTTTCTTTCCTTTGGGGGTTGTTTTTTGTCTCCCCATTTTTGCTCTCACCAAAGAGTCCAGATGCTGGGAGGTTCAGGGTCCATGGCCACAGCGGCAGGTTGGCAGGAGGGTTATGCACTCTGGAACTCTCAGAAGCCTGCAGCTTGGGAGGCTGGAGTCCTGGTGTCTGTGGGTCTGCAGCTGAGGTAGCAGGTTTTTGGCCAGAGTTGCTGTAGGGTCCGGGGTGGTGTCTGAGTCCAGTCTGGGTGGTCGTGAGGCTGGGCTCCTAGTCATAGCTTCTCTCCCCTTCAAGGTGGTGTGTTTTCTGTGCCAGCGCTGGCTGCCTGGGAGTGCTTGTAGTGTTAGCAGGGGCTTCCCATATAGGAAAGCCTGGTCTTCAAGCCCCTGAGACTCCTGCAGGATCTAACTGGCCCTCATTCACACACATACACACACACAACCACTTCCACACACTCTCCTTTTGCTCCCTCCCTCACTCACGTTCTCTTCCTCACTGCCATCCTGCAGGCTGCCATCTTGACTTCCCAAGATATAATATTTTAAGTAAATTTAAATTGTTAAGCGTTGGTCTGTCAACTTAGAACCTTAAGCCTAGCAAAAATACTGTTTAATAATAAAGGTAAAATATAAAGGTCAACCAAGATAGTGACATAGGGGACGACCCCCTCCTACCCTGGGAACATCAAATGCACAGTTATGCACAGATCGATGACCTCTAAAAAAAATCCTACACATCAGGCAAATGAGAAAATACCCAGACTGAAATGGACAAGAAAGTCTGAGACACCCTTTTGCCATAAACCACACCCCTGGCACAGTGCCAAACAATCAGGATTTTCCCTGAAGAGTGAAAGGTATGAACCCCCACCTTTAGGTTCTCTTTTAAGACTCACATCTGAGGGACAGGTGCTTAAAACGATCAGTTCAGAAAGCTAGTGTGCTTGCAACCACAAGACCCACAGGCTATAGCAAACAAAGAAGCAGTTATTAATGGTACTCATCATCGGCTTCCCCTCAGGGATATCCCTTTAGGGCTCAACACAGAAGGAGAAAAGAAAAATTACACATCTCACAGTCTTTCCCTGAAGGTGGTCCGTATGCATACTTTGAAAGCTGATGCCTGGGATCAGTCTTTGCATTTAGCACATATCTAGAGGCTGGCTACCCTGGAGACCAGGGAAACCAGCAGACATCTCCTCCCTGTCTCTGCTGTCTTCCTCTAGACTACTCCAAGTTGCCAGAATCCCCTTGGAAAGACCTTGCATATATCTCTTCCCCCCACTATTTTCAATACCACCGAGATTTCCTGGCTGTGATAGCCAATGGGCTTCCATTCACAAATCCCACAGGATGCTCCCCTGAGGATATATACCCAGGTGCAGCACAGAGGGAATAGCAAAACAACCTCCTCCCAGTTTCTCTCTGGAAGGAGTTTAACTACATACTAGTACTTCCCCAGCTCCTACTTGAGGAGCTGAATGTGATCCTCCCTTTTGGGATACTAACAGGTCTTGGCATACCCTCAACTACTGGGAGCCAGTAATAGCAAAGAAGGTAGCTTGGACAACCACAAAGGTTTGAGAGACAATCAGGTGCTCAGGCTGGGCTGATTGGCAGAGTTCATCTCCTGCATGAGTTAACACTGTGAAACGAGGAGAGGTGCTGCTTTATCTAATATACAGAAACCAACTCAAAGAGTCAAGGGGAATGAAGAAATAGATGAAAATGTTTCAAACAAAAGAACAAAGTAAATCTCAGAAACAGATGTTAATGAAATGGAGATAATTAATTTACCTGATAGAATTAAAAATGATAGTCATAAAGTCCTCACTAAGGTCAGGAGAGCAATGCATGAACAGATTGAGAATTTTAAAAAGAGATAGACATTTTGAAAAAAGCACCAAACAGAAATCATAAAGCTGAAGAATAAAATAACAGAATTGAAAAATTTAATAGTAGAGTTCAACACCAAACTAGATCAAGTGGAGGAAAAGATCAGTGAACATGAAGACAGGGCAGTGCAGTTCATCCAGTCAGAGGAGCAAAAGGTAATAAGAATGAAAAACAGTGAAGAGAGCTTAAGGGACTTATGGGAAACCATCAAGAGACCCAATATACACATTATAGGGTCCCATAAAGAGAAAAGAGAGAAAAGAAAGGATCAAAAAGATTATTTAAAAAAAGACTGAAAACTTTCCTAACTTAGGGAAGGAAACAGATGGGAAAAAACCAAACAGTACCACAAGATGAATTTAAAAAGACTTACATCAAGATACATTGTAATTAAATTTTCTAAAGTTAAAGACAAAAAGAGAGTCCTAAAAGCATCAGGAGAAAAGCAAATTGTTACATGCAATGGAACCCACATGAGATTATAAGCAGATTTTCTTTCAGCAGAAACTTTGCAGTCCAGATTTGAGTGGGATGATATAGTCAAAGTTCTGAAAGAAAAACATTGCCAATCAAGACAACTCTACCCAGCAAACTTGTCTTTCAGAATTGAAGGAGAGATATAAAACATTTGCCAGACAAACAAGTTCAAGAGTTCATCACCACTAGACCAACCTTACAAGAAATGTTCAAGGGAGTTCTTCAAGCAGAAAAAAGGGCACTAATTAGTAATAGGAAAGCATGGAAGTATAAAGCTCACTGGCAAAAGTAAATTTATAGTTAAATTAATAATGTTGTAATGGTGGTGGGTAAATTCACTTATAATTCTATTATAATGATTAAAATGTAAAACTATTAAAAATATATATAACCACAATAATTTAATGAACACAATGGAAAAAATGTTCATTGTAATAGTGCAACAAAATGTAGAATAGAGAGTGTGAAAAATGTAGAGCTTTGGTATGCATTTGAAGTTAAACTGCTACCTGCTTTCAAAAGACTGCCATCAATTGGTTTATGTACACCTCTTGGTAGTCACAAAGCAAAAACTTATAGTAGATACACAAAAGTAAAGGGAAAAGAATCAGAGCATACCCCTACAGAAAATCATCAAATCACAAAGATCAGCAAGAAAGGAATAAAGGAATTATAAAACAATAAAAACAATTAATAACATGACAACAGGAAGTCCAAATTTGTTAATAACTAGTTTTAATGTAAATGGATTAAATTCTTCAGTCAAAAGACATAGAGTGGCTGAATGGAGTTGAAAGTAAGAACCAAACTGTATACTGTCTATAAGATACTCACTTTTGGTTTAAGGACACACATAGACTGAAAGTAAAAGGGAAAAAAATATTCCATGCAAATGGAAACAAAGAAAGAGAGAAAATAAAAAGTGGTAGCTATACTAATATCAGAAAATATAGACTTTACGCCAAAAAGTAATGAAACAAAGAATGTCATTATATAATGATAAAGGGGTCAGTTAATTAAGAGTATATAATGTTAGTAAAGATTTATGTAATTCCCAGCATAGGAGCACCAAAATATCTGAAGCAAATATTAACAGTTCTGAAGGGAGAAATAGACAGTAATACCATAGTAGTAGAGGACTTCAATATCCCACTTTTAACAATGGATGAAATCATTCAGATAGAAAATTAATATGAGAATTTTTATCATGAAAGGATGCTGCATTTTGTCAAATGCTTTTTCTGTATCTAATCATTAGGAAAATGCTAATCAAAACCACAATGAGATATCACCTCACATCTGTTAGGGTAGCTATTATAAAAAAAGATAAGAGATGAGAACTGCTGGCAAAGATGTAAAGAAAAGGGAACCCTTGTATACTGCTGATGGGAATATAAACTGGTGCAGCCACTACGGAAAACAGTATAGAGGTTCCTTAAGAAATTAAAAATAGGACTAGCTAACATATGACCCAGCAATCCCATTCTGGGTATATATCCAAAGGAAACAAAATTGTTGCCTTGAAGAGATATCTGTATTCGCATATTCATTGCAGAATTATTTACAATAACCAAGATATGGAAACAACCTGTGTCCATCAATGAATTAACAAAATGTTGCATTTTTCAATGGAACATTATTCAAACTTAAATAAGAAGGGAATCCCGTCATTTGCAATAATATGGATGAAACTGGAAGGTGTTATACTAAGTGAATAAGCCAGACAAAGGAAGATAAATACTGCCTGATATTACTTATATGTGGGATCCCAAACTAAGCATAGAAATGGTATTCAAGTGGTTGTCGGTTGTCAGGGGCTGGGGTGGGAAATAGGAAGAGTTTGGTAGAAGGGTACAAATTTTCAGTTTTAAGATGGATAAGGTCTGAGGATCCAATGTATAACATGGTGACTATAGTTGATAACACTGTATTGAATAACTGAAGTTTGCTAAAAGAGTAGAGTGCTAGCGAGATTGCTTTAAAAAGAGAAAGAGGGAGAGGAGCCATAACTAAGCACTATAAAGGTATGAAAAAGGGGATAACACCCTAACTGGTTTGACTCAGTGGATAGAGCGTCGGCCTGCGGACTGAAGAGTCCCAGGTTGGATTCCGGTCAAGGGCATGTACCTTGGTTGCGGGCACATCCCCAGTGGGGGGTGTGCAGGAGGCAGCTGGTTGATGTTTCTTTCTCTCTCATCGATATTTCTAACTCTATATCCCTTTCCCTTCTTCTCTGTAAAAAATCAATAAAATATATATTAAAAAAATAAAAATAAAGCTTCCTTTAACAAAGGAGGGAGATAACTGGGGATCTTATAGATATTAGGTAGATATTAAGTAAATATCATAACTTATGGCGATCTATTTAAAGTTTTTCATGACTCAGATACCTTTCTAGAAGAGCACAACTTACCAAAATTGACAGAAAATATACTTAAAAGTATTAAAAATTAAATCTGTAATTTAAAAGTTTCCTTCAAAGAAAACTGTAGGCTCAGATGACTTTACTGGTGAATGCCCCTAAATAATTAAAGAAAGAAACCCTGCCAATGTTACATAAACAAACCCAGAGAATAAAAAGAAAAAGAGGCAAATCTTCCCATTTCATTTTGAAGGGCTTTCTGAACAAAAGCTAACAAGGTCACTTCAAAATGGGAACATTTATTTATTCACGACCATTGGTGCAGAAATCTCCCCCCTAATAAAAGCACATTGACTCTAGCAATAAATATATAACAAGTATCAAATCGCCACTGAGCTGTGTTTACTCCATGAATACAAGGCTGGTTTGACTTTTGAAAATTAATTGATGTAATTCCTACATGTACAGAAAAAATACGTCAAACAGTAGAATCATCCCAGAAAACGTTTTATAAAATTCAGCATCAATTCATGATTTCATTAAACAAAATAATACATAGCTTTGATGTTAATAAAATAGGACTAGATTGGAAATTGCTTAATCTGATAGAGAGTCTACAAAAACACTCATTTTGAAATCAGGAACAAGACAAGGATGTCTCCCCTTACTGAGTCGAATCAAAACTGTATTTAAAGTTCTAGTTGGTAGGTGAAAACCCTATCTAATAACAGACAAAGATGGCAATTGACCATACCTTCGCTACGCCTCCCATTGGCTAATCAGCGAGATATGCAAATTAGCCTCTAACAAAGATGGTGGCTAATTTGCATACTGCAGGCAGGGTGGGACCGTGCGAGCCACCATCCGGGCCCTGTGTGCAGCCCCGGCCCCAGCCAGGACCCCATGGTGATCAGTGAGCAGGAAAGGGCGGCCTGTAGGCAGCACCCAGCAAGGCTTGCTCCTGGGTCTCCGTGGTGATCCCAGAGCAGGAAAGGGCGGCCTGCAGGCAGCCCCCGTGTGCACCTGCTGCTGGGTCGCCACAGCAATCAGGAAAGCGTGGCCTGCAGGCAGCACCCCACCCTGGCCACAGCTCAAGGGAGACTACAACACACAGTGGAGGCCAGGAGCCTGAGAGATCAACAGAGAGGGGCGCCTGCTCCAAGCCACCACAGTGTGGCTGGGGACAGGCCCCCAGAAGACACACACACACACACACACACGCGCGCGCACACACAACGTCTACTCTGAGCCTCCAATGTGGCTGGGGGCAGACCCCCAGCGGGGACACACACACACACACAGGACGCCTGCTCTGAGCCTCTGCTGCCAGGCTGTGGCCGTCATTAGGACATCCACTGAGGGCTCCCGGACTGAGGGGCAGGCTGGGCTGAGGGAACCCCAGCCCCCAGTGCACGAATTTCGTGCACCGGCCTCTAGTAAGAAAATAAATAAATGTGTAAGGATTGCAGAGGGGGAACAAAACCAGCTACCCTTCACCTGGTGAATTATTGCATTATTGTGTGCATAGGAAGTAAAACTATTGACAAATTATTAGAATGAATAGGAAACCAACCTATTCATTCTAATAATTAGATAAAACATCTGACAAATGATATGCAAGACCTTTATGCAGAAGAATCTGAAACATTATTGGTAAAGGTAAAGGGAAATCTAAATAAACAGAGGGCTATAGGATATTCAGGTATCAGAAGAGTCAATATTATTGACATATTAGTTCTCCCCAAACTGATCTATATATTTAAAGCAATTCCTATTAAGCTACTTTCAGATCTTTTTGTATGTGCATGTGTGTGTTTGTGTGTGTTTGCATGTGTGTGTTTGTGTGTGTATAACTTGACAAGCTGATTCTAAAATGATAAAAAAAAAAAAAATAAAGGGCTGGAAATAGAAGATTATCTTGAACAAGAAAAAGGTGGGAGTAAAGCTAGCTCTATCAGCCATAACTTTGTTATCAAGTTTTGTTATAAAAGTGTGGGACTGACCAGAGATAGACAAATAGGCCAATGGAAATGACAGTCACCAAAGAAAAGGACTTGGACCAGGGCCAGAAGAGACACCTAGTCCTAGCTACGCCTGGGATGGCTTCCCCTGAGTCTGGGGCTCCTCAGTTCATTCCATACCCATTAAGTCAGTATTTTGGGGTGGGAAAGGCCATTGGAATTTCCCCCCAGTTAATTCTAATCTGTAGCTAGGTTTGAAAACCACTGCCCCCAACACACACACACACACATGCATACACATGAACACACATAAACATACCTCTAGCTCTCTAAACTTTGATGAGCAATGCAGCATTTTTTAAAATTTAAGAATCATTAGGAGGATGGAGAATGTGATCATATCATACTGCAAAAACATTCAAAATCCCATTTAGACAGTTCTTTTTTAAAAAAATATATTTTTATTTATTTCAGAGAGGAAGAGAGAGAGAGAGAGAGAGAGAGAGAGAGAGAAATCAATGATGAGAGAGAATCATCGATCAGTTGCCTCCTGCACGCTCCACACAGGGGATTGAGCCCACAACCCAGCCATGTGCCCTTGACGGGAATCGAACCTGGGACTCTTTAGTCCGCAGGCTGGCTCTCTATCAACTGAGCCAAACCAGCTAGGGCCCATTTAGATATTTCTGACTTTCCCCAAAATTCTTCTCCCTTAAGCTACTGCCTCTTCCCTTCATTCTATGGCCAAACTCTTCATTTCTTCCTATAATCCTGTTTTTATATATTTTTCTATTTTGCGGAATAATTCCCCCCTTCCCTCAGTTTCCCTAACCTACATCTCCATTATCACCTTGCTTAGCAAACAGAAGTTTATTGAGGACTCACTCTTATAGAAAAAGAAGAGAAAGATTGAAAGTGCTATTTATAGTAATTTAAAATCCCCCCCGGCACATACAGCTGTGCATGGCTTGAATTGTTTTCCTCTGTGTGTGTTTTCAATACAATCAGGAAAAACAGAACATTTTCATTTTGGAACAAACTCAATTGCAGTGGGGGTTGCATGGTGCCGGCCATAAGCGTGCCGCACTGTGCAATGGACGTGCTGCTCAACCAGTCCTTAGACCCCAGGCTCCCAGGAGTTAATGTTTCACCGCACTCACCTCAGCAGGCCCAGCTTCATGGACGTGTGGCCTGTGTGGTCACCCAGGGCCCCACTTCGAAGGGTCCCGTGCTTGGTCTAATGCTCTGCCATCATCATTTTGAAATTCTTGATAATTGATGCACAAGGGGCTACACATTTTCATGTTGCTGTGGGCCATTCAAACGATAGTGGCCAGCCCTGCGCCTAGGGAGGTGGGGTTACGGTCTTGCTGGATTGTACAACCGAAAAAGAAAAACCTCGGAGCCTAGTGTTCTGTGAAGTACTTTCTCTGGTTTCTCAGAAACCATTTCCTCTTTCTGACTCTCAGTTGTGCCCCTGGGCTTGGCAGCTGGGTGTTCACTTGCTGCTCTACTAAATCTCTGGTGCTCATTTCCTGCTCACTTTGGATGTTTCACAACAGCCAACGGGGTTCTTCACACCTGGCCCAGCCTCTCGCCCTGGCCTTGGCTCCTTTTCCCTTACCCCGCATCCTGCTTCCGGTCCCACCCTGAACCCTGGCTGACTTCTGCCACCTCCCACCCGCCCTAACACAGCGCTTTGACCACAGAGAACCTTCTCTGTCACTGGAACACAACATGCTTCTCGCCTCTCCTTATTTCTTAACCCACTGATTGGCAAGTGCTAGGTGCTCAAGAATGTTTGTTCAGTAAATAAAATATCTGAAATGATCTCTGTGATTCTTGAGATTATTCTCTTGGGGTCTGACCCTAAGATTTTGTATTTGGTAGGTACCCCCAAGGACATCATCCCTGATTTGAGGTCGTGCTTTTCAAAGCAGGATGAGAGGGATGACAGCATGAGTATCTGGGCTGACAGTCACCCTAGAGGATGAATTTTTCTTTATGTTGTAATAAAGCTCATATTGTTATCTAGAGAAAGACAGAAAGTAATGCTAAACTCATAGAAATGTAACTGTATGGGCCAATTAGATGGAGTTATAATAAGCATCACAGGAGAGTGGGAGCTTTGGAAGAACACTGGGAACCACCCCTCAAAAGGGCCAGGGGTGAGGGTTGACCCTTAGACCAGAGCTCTAATCAGGCCTCCATCCCGTCCTCACGCTCCTCCTTTTCCCATGACCTGGGCTCCTATTTTCCGCCTCCCTCTGTGCAACTCCTTCCTTGAGAACCAGCAGGGAGGTGTCTTCTTTGGAGGGTTTCCCTGCCTCCCCGTCTTGTGGTGTGCCTGTCCCTGCTTGTGGCCAGCTCCAACTTCTTTGTGAAGCTCCCTTCCTCCAAGAAACCAGCTCCTCGTTGGCAGAAGGCAGGGTTTCTCTCATTCCCTTGTCCGTGGACTCCTTTGGAGACTGTCTCCTCTTCTCTATGTGGTATTCTCAACGGCAGAAGGAATTCCCTTTGTTGAAAGTAATGAGGAAAGTACTTGAGGCTATGAATCTCAATATATGGAGGACCAGAAGGTAGCACTACTGGAATGCTTGCTATAAGCTGGCGATATGTGAGGAAATTATAGGGAGATCAACTTGGGGTTCATAAATATAAGAAAAAACGTTGTTCCAGTCAGAGTGAGCTCCTTGAGAATGGAACAGGAAGCTTCTGGAGAGAGTGAGCTGCCTGTCATTAGACATGTTCATGTGTAGGCTGCACAAACCAGGGCTGGTAGTGAGGGTTAGTTAGAGAGAGTCTCTATGGCTTTTCTTGACTTTCAAGCTTCTCTGATTTCATTATAGGGTTCTAACCCTGTAAGGCAGTTTATATTTCAAAATACTGTACTTAATTAGTTGTTTTTCTAAACTCCCTCTGAAGCAAATCAGCTCCATACAGTGGTAATTAGTTTATTGGTAGAAACAATGACAGGGTCTGAAACATGCATAGTTAGGAAAGGCAGACTATTATTATTCCTGCCCTCTTTTCCAGAACACAGATCTTCTAGTATCCTGTGAGGATGTAACAGGAACTTAATCAGGTTAATAGCTACTATGAAAATAAATAAACAATTATTAATATGGAGTACTTAAAAATGCTGGGGCCACATTAATCAGTCTTCAATCAAACATGGGTTTCTTAATTGAAGCGAACCCAGAAGGCAAGATTTTGTTCCGAAAAAGCAAACACGGGCTTTTCCAAATCACAGCGGCTCCTCTTGCAGTGCTGCCTCTGCAGGGGCACAA
Source organism: Myotis daubentonii (assembly GCF_963259705.1). Taxonomy (NCBI): domain Eukaryota; kingdom Metazoa; phylum Chordata; class Mammalia; order Chiroptera; family Vespertilionidae; genus Myotis; species Myotis daubentonii. Next base: position 17,939,651 of record NC_081851.1, on the reverse strand, counting down.
GGCTGGGACAGCTGGTAGACCTGACTGCAGGGCACACTGGGGGACCATGATTCTCCATCAGTAATCAAAACAGGACTAGCATGGTTCAGCCAAATAAGGTCTTGTTTTGTCCTCAACAGTCCAGAGAAAATTGGTGGTTCAAAGATGGAACAATTGTGTGAAGAAAGCTTTAGCTTTAGATCTGCCAACTTGTCTGTGGTTTTTGGCCTCGAGATCCAAGATGGGTGCTCTATCTCAGACCTCCAGTGGCCTTCTGGACAAAAACAAGGGAGTGACCCAGAGGAAGGGATGGTGCCTATTCCAGAAAGGCAAAACTTTCCAGGAAATTCTTACATGTTCAGTTCTTGCTGAATTAAAGTTATATAATAGAAATTGGGAAATACAATTTCAGCTGGGCCTATTACTTCCCCAAACCAAACTTGGGTTTTGTTAGTAGAGAGGGTGGGTGAATATTGAGTAGGCAACCAGGTGTGACTGCCATCACTTGTTTGTCTCAGCTCCTGATATGGTAGATTCTGCTTCTGTTTCTTCGTTATCTGGCTGGAGGACCTCCACTATGGATCTTTGAGCTGTAGGAGATGCCTCTACCTGAAAGGCCTGGTGAGGATCTTACACTGCTGCCCTTGCCCCGCCAATGTTTAACTCATCAAGATGTAATTATGAAATGCGTTGTCTTCAGGCTGAGTCATAGTTGGTCCACTTTGAACTTCAGGGTCCTCCAGGGGCTCCATGCTCAAATCTCTCTAGAGCCATAGAGAAAAGTCTGGCACGCACAGTCACTGGACTTTCCCCCCAGACCTAAGCTAAGTGTCCTTCTCTTGGACACTATAGTCTTGTTTGCTGCTAACTCTTAACAGAATAGCAATCACTTTGAGATTTGCTTAAGTGGAGGAGGAACTCCTAGCTTTAAACAAGAGAAGACGGATGGCTCTTCTGACTTACTCCAGGGATTTCTGTTCAGCAGCACTGAGGAGGAAGGAGCAACTGAAAACAGAACTCGACAGAGACAAAGAATGTGCAGCCCAGCTGTCTCATGTTGCAAAGGAGGACACTGGGATTGCGAGAATGAGTGCCTCACTCCGGGTGTGGTATGGCAGAGGTCTGGGGTCAAAATTAGAGGAAGAAAGATTAGGAGAGCGAGGTAGAGGGCTCTCTCTTGCCTTCTGTTTAGGTTTGTATAAGCACCCACAGGCATGGGAATGAGCCAATGCTACAGATAAGGAGGGCAGGAGGTGGTGTGGTATTCTGGCTGCGAGATCCAGTCCCCCATCTGCCATGCTTTGATTGGTGACACTTATCTGTTCCTTAGTTTACTCGCCTGTAAGATAAGAGCAATGGTTACATATCTCATATGGTTTCAGGAAGAATAAATGGAGTTGATAGTTAGAACAGTACCCAGTACATCATAACAAAGAAATGTTTGCTATAGTTATAATTGGTAATCTCCAAATTTAACAAGCTCAGAGTCCTTGAGTCTTCCACAATGTCCCGTACACATCTTGAAGAAGCATAAGGAGCCGGTGGGGGTATTAAGTTTTAAATCAGATGTTTGGTTCTTATTACCAGCACCAAGGGATCTTCTATCACAAATAATGGGATTATCCTGCAAGTAAGTCAGCATGACACGAAATATATGATCTGGGAAATGCTTTTCTGATCCACTTTCATGAATAGCCTATATCTTTGCAGCCTGAACTTGCCTCTTCAGTTCATGTGCCTGCTTTGTTTTATGTACTTTAAAAAAAATGTGGTGAGCTTCACACACTAGTCTTTTGTATCAGCTATATAAGAAGCAACTACCACCAAAGACATATATGCATGGAATCATACCAGATCAACTTGAAAGAAAAACCTCTTTAATTAGACAATACTTTAATCCTCTCAACAATGTTAGGGTAGTTGACCACATTTTGAAATTATTTTTGTCTTGTCTGCACTTGAGTGGCATGGAAAATTTCCCTCCACTTTCTTACCCTCTCCCAAGGGTCATCTTCTTCGCTCTTTTCTCTGCCCTGCCTGGCCTCTGACCCTGCCCAGCTCTGCCGTTTCCATGGACTTCTGAATCTAATTAATGCCTTTGTGGCTATATAAGTGAATTATATAGGCAGGAGGATGTTAGAAACTTGGAGGAAGGTGCACTCCTTGAGAAAACCTGGTTTTGTACAAACAAACGAAAAGAAATGCACATGGAGGGGGTAGAATGTCAGTAAAGTGTAAAACGCTAGTAACACGCTTTGCTCATCAAGTATCTGCTGCCTGATGAGTTGATGCAATCTTAGGAGCATCTCTTTTGACATCTGAGCAGTAATCAGCCATTATGGAAGCTGGCTGAGGGGAAAATAGTCCAAATAAACCACCACTGCGAATCGGCCTCAGCCATGTGACAGGAGTACTGGCCCCCAACCCCTCGCCCTCCCTTTTCAGGCCAGTTAACAACCATGTGTGGGGAGTAGGTGCTTGGATGATCTCTGAAATGACCCTGGCTTCCAGGGCCGCAGAATGTGCTCAAACTCTCCAGACTGTGGGCAGACAGGGGGGAGGGGCCCAGAGTGCCGAAGTTCTCCGCCAGAGGATACTGTCAGAGAACCCAAGGCAGAGATGGTCCCTATGCCCCATGTTTCCATGGAAACATAGGAGGAGTGATGACAGCCTGCACAGCCACACCATCTGCTTGGGACCTGGTGAATGATGGAAAAAAATGGAAGCAGAAAAGCACCTCAGTCCCAGGCTAGAACCACTTGGAGACAGCAGTGGAGAGACAAAGGCCTGAAGACGCTAGAACGCCTAGGTGGATGAAAACCCAAGCTGTCCAGGCTCCACAAATTAGCATGTAATTTGCAAGCAGAAAGCCTCCAGGGCTTATTCTGCAATCCATAGATACAGTGAGGAACACCCAAGAAGCCCCTGGAAGGGGAAAGGCTGCCTGTGGGTCTGCAGCCTGGCTGAGCAGGAGAGAAGGTGCAATGAGGAGCCCTGCAGGGGAGGAAGACAGGGAGCAGAGGCTCCCTCACCTTCCAGCAAGACCACCTGCACAGCTGGCTGCCAGCCAAGCATTCTTTTCTAGGGGAACAGAGATTATAAAAGGAAAATCTCCTCCTAGTGACAAAGGCGACCTCCAAGGGGTAGCCACGTCTTCAGGATCGGGGATGAGTTAATAAAGCCATGCATGCTCAGCCAAAGGGAGGTCTGAGTTGGATGCCACAGATTTGCTTCTGGGCCCACTTAGGAGGCTCCCACTCCAGGCTCGGGGGATGGAAGTGGAGCCCTTGCTAAGGGCACTGGGGCGCTCGCCCCAGACTGAGAAGGATTCATTCCCGAGGCCTTTTCTTCATAGATTTTGCCGAAACAAACCTGCCCTGCCAAGCCCAGCAGCTCCCCTCCTTGAGCTGCTTCCCCCACGGCTCTCAGGAACTGCGCGGTGCCGTGCAGTGTCTGTGGAAACGCGGATCTGTCTCAGGAGAAAGGTCCCTCAAGCCTCAAGGTCATTAGTGCGCACAGATGCTACATCAACTTCATAGGAAATATCAGCTTTTTTTTATTTTTAATTTTTAATTTAGGTAGTCCCTCACTCCTGGATGAAAAATGTTTCCCTTTCAGTTCTGGCATTCTAATTCCAGGAAGTCCAAGCCCCTTTTTGCTTTGTATTAGGGATTTAAAATTTGACAACTAAATTAAATGCTTGTTTTGGAATAGGTATAAGGGCTGAAGAATAGTGGGGCCACCTTAATAAACCAGATAAATAATAATAACAACAAAGATCTCCCTACTAAGGCTCTTATCAATTGTTCTACATTGTACTTTTAAATACTATTCATTTAGACGTATTTCCACGACGCCTTAGTAAAAATGATATCTACAACTATTACTAGGGTTTCTTCAAAAGGTGCTGTTCCCCACCTGGACGTTCTATCCCCTGGAAATAAAAGTATTAATGCTGGCTAGAGGTCCAGGCTAGAGGCCCCACGCAGAAAATAGGAGCTGTTTCGGATGAAAAAAATTTAAATACCCAGTGCAACTGCTTGAGGTTCAAGTACACTCCTGTATGAACAGGAAGCACCGTGCCTAAATTCAAATATAAATCTTCCTTTGGAGATGTGGCTTTAGGGGACAGGCCTGTCATGGTAAACGGACCCAGAGCTTTCTCTTTCCCTCTCTGGGGCCATCTACTCATCTCCAGCCTCCACAGCGGCGAAGGCAAATCTGTATCTTGAGCTTCAAGCCCTGGATGGGACTCCCAACAAACATGCTCTGTTTGTCCTTCAGCAGCCCTCCTCTGTATAAGCAGATGTGCTGGGAGGGGAGGGAGGGCCAGGGCTCTGCGAGGCTGGGAGGTCCGCTTTCGGGAAGCTTCCCCGCTGCAGCCCCCAGCACAGGGACAGGATGCATTCCTTGTCCAGACTGTGGAACTTGCAGTTCTTCCAAAGGGGCTGTTCCCTCCTCTCCTCCACCCTCCACCCGCACCTTTTGTTCCTGGGAATGCTGTCTGGATGGCTCCAGCGGCTCACTTTTGCCAGAGCAAACATTTCCAGCAAAGGCGTCTGCTAAGGAGATATTAGGGAGACAGATTTCATTTTTCCTCTCCAAATACACTGCGGACTGGGCTTCCGGAAGACAGCTCTTCTCACCTGTGCTTGTTCAGTCTCTTTGTTCTCTGGTAGCCTTGGTACTACCTTCGCCTAAGGAGGGAGGCTTTTAGGGACCCGCGTTGTAAGCTTGTAAAATAACAATTCCGTTTTCTGGAACTATGTGGACAGTCACTCTGCCTTAATTTACTGTTTTACATTTTGCACATTAGTTACGGATGCTAATAAAGGAAGGACTACTTTCGAGCCGGGGGAAGGAAAGGGCGAGCATTTTGTAATCCAACTCCAAATAGGAAGGAATTCTCATTGGTCTTTTCTTCCCCTGCATGTTCACCAGACAGGGTTTGTTAATCCTCACGCACAGGTCAGGGAGGTGAGAGGGTGACACTCAGGCTTGACCCTGGAGGGATCTTGTGCCTTCTACCCAAGGGTCTAGATTTCCAGGGTCCCCAGTCAGTGGTTCTTCTCACTGAGGAAGAACAAAGGGGAAGAGTACCAGAAAGGCCTCCCCCAGCAGGAGTGGGGGTTTGGTGCAAGCGGTGGGACCTCACTACACTGCTCGGTACCGCTCTCTCCAGGAAACCTCGCGAATCCCCAGCGAGGCTCCCAGAGCTGTGCCCAAGGGCGGGAGGGTGGGGGCTCAGGAGGGTTCCCGGTTTGGGAGAAACAGATTTGGACATGGGCTTCTCAGCATGTCTCTAAGAGTCGGGAGGGGGAAAATGTCCTTTAAAACCAGGAAGGATAATAAGGACTTGATTTTTAGGAGCCACAATGACACTCTATCATCTTCCAGCTGACAGTGCGCCACTCTCCAGACTGGAATCGGGGCAGGAAGTTTGCAGTCTGCACCCAGAGGCCAGCCCCCTTCCCTGTAAGAAATACAAAGAGGGGGGCTTGGTTTCCAGGGACTGGCCAGCTGAAGGATGGTGGGACCCCCACTGCAGGCCGAGCTGCAGGTCCGGACAGGAGAACTAGCCTCCCGGGTCCCCTTTATTTCCTTTAACTTACTGACTCCAGATATTTTAAACGGTTTGTTTACGGCGCTGCTGGAGGCGGCACAGTTAACTCTCACGGGCCTGGGGCGTCGGGAATTTCCCGGCCGCGACTCCAGGTCTGCAGTCCCCGCCGCCCGGGCGCCCGGCGGGGTCACCGTGATTCTGGGCCCGAAAGAGCGGGCCGGCCGGCCGGGCGGCGGGGGTGCACCGGCGGTCTCTTAGCATCCCCCGCCCGCTCCCTGCCCCAGGCGCCCCGGAGCGGCCGCGGGGCGGGGGCGCGGGGGCGCGGGGGCCGGCGCGGCCTGCGGGCGCCGCGGGACCCCGAGGGGCGGCGCGGGGAGCGCAGGGGCGCGCGCGGGCGCGGCTCGGGGCTCCGGGTGCGCGCCTCGGCCTCGCTCGCGCACACGCGCCTCCCAGAGGAGAAAGAGGCGGCGGCGCGGAGCGGCGGGGGCAGCGGGCCGGGCGCGGGGCGGGGAGGAGGAGGGGCGCGGCGGCGGCGCGGCGAGCTCGCCGCTCTCCTGAGTGAGCCGGCCGCGAGCCGGGAGCGGGTGAGTGTGGCCGCTGCCGCCGCCGGCCCCGCGTTAGGGGCGGGGGCGCGGGGAGCCCGACCGGGGTGGGGGGTGCGGGGGGCGGCGGCGGCCCGGGCGCAGCTGGGATGCACCTTGAGCGCCGCTTTTCGTTGCAGCGCGCGGGCGGCCGGAACCTCGGCGGCGGCGGCGGCGCTGACACCGACACCTCCCACCATGGACAGCTTCGACTTAGCCCTGCTCCAGGAATGGGACCTCGAGTCGCTGTGGTGAGTCCCATGCCGGCGGGCGGCCGGGGCGGCGGGAGCGACGGGGGCCGCGGCCCGACCTCACCTGGGCCGGGGGCTGCGCGTGGGGGTGGGGTGGTCCGGCGCCCGCTCCCTCCCGCCTCCCCGGGCGGCCGCGCGGCCGCTTGCCGGTCTCCGTGCCCCCTTTCCAGTCTCCTCGCCCGGTGCCGCCCGCCCCAGCCCCGGGGCCGGGGATCTGGGGAGCTAGGGGCAGAGCGCAGCCATGGAGAGAAAAGACAGAACCGCTTTCTAGAACGTGTCACTAGTGCCGGATCCACCCTGCGACCCCCGAGCCCCGCTCTCTCCCTCCCTCTCTCCCCCGAGTCCCCTCGCCCCTCTCGGGTGCACACCGCGACCCCCTGGAGTTGGGCTGTGGGAAGCGCCGGTGGAGGATGCTCCCGCCAGGGCGCGCGGCGCCGGCGCCGGTCCCGGCGGCTCCGTCCTCTCTGCCCCTCCCACCCACTCCCACCCGCGATGGCAGTGCGCGCAGGGCAGGGCGAGTGTGTCTCCGTGCGGGAATTCCAGAGGCCTCGGCCCAGGGGACCCATTTCCTCGAGGTTCACCATTCCCGGGGGCCCTCTCTGCACACCTCGCACAGCGGTCCTCTGCCCCCCTCCACCCACCCGCGCCGCGTGCAGCTCTCGCGCCAGGCGCGGGCGGCCTGGGAGCCTCCGGGTGCGGTGCTCGGCTCTCAGGTTGGGGAGCTGCTGTGGGTAAATCGCCGCTAGAAGCAGTTTAATTCCGGTTGCTGGTGTTTTAAAAACCTCATTGGCTGTTTCAACATCCTTCTTACCGGTAACCCCCCTCCCTCGCCGCGCTCCCCCCCACCCCATTCGCCTAAAATATTTCCAACCAGCCCTATTCAGGTGGTAAAATTACTGCCTGCATATTATTCCTGGAGGAACTTGTGTTCTGTTTAATATTTACGGGAATGAACATCTGCTGAAACAAGCATATTAACTGCACCCTATTCTGCCCTGATTATTGTAGAGCTGAGGGTTTGTTTTTTTTTGTTTTTTTCTTTTTGGTTTAATTCCGTAAAGAGCTCACACGTGTCTACAACTCCAAGTGGTGTGCACATGAATATGCAATGTACAGTTTTAAAGCTCAACTGCTTTATGATTTGTAGATCGTCGAGATGATATATGGATGGATGGATGTTTTCAGTGATTTAGGTTTCTAGTGACTTTTATCTTTCTGAAGCCAGGTGTCACGCACTTGACACAAAGCTAGCGTGTTGTGGAACAGTTTCTTATAAAATACATGAGGATGGACCCTAATGTAATAAAACTTTTATATATTACACTGTGGGATATTGGGAACTTCAAAGAGCCAGTGTAAAATGAATATGAAACATGTTATTACCCTATAAAAGTTGCTAATTACTGTGTGGTTGCTCCAGGGTTATTTCAGCCTTTCATTTACAGATACCTATTATTTTACAGGTTTACATTTAGGAATGTTGGTTTCTGGCACAAATTCAATAGGTTTCTAGAAAGAAACTGTGCTTTAAAAGTGACTTTTGCAGTTTTCCAGTCGTAGGGAGAGACATTGTTTTGGCATATTTTTAATGCAGCTTGTCTGCTTGCTGATTCCATTCGAAGCCCCCTCATGATTTTTACAAGTAATATTTTGTGGGCTTTTCCAGCACAGGGCCTCAGCCTACTTCCCTTTGCAGCCTTAGTGCCCCCTGAGCTCCCTGGAACACACTCACACAATAAATATCTGTTGAGTTGACTTGAAATTTACATTAGCTACAGTATACTCACTATTTTTAAAAGTGGAAAAAAAATCATTTTTTAAAGTCGCTATACATTCAACCAGATTTAACCAATGCATTAATTTCTCTATGGAAGTGTACAGACTGTACACTTATGAAAGTGCGTGACTGGGAGTCTTTCTAGTTTGCAGATGTAGAAATTACATTTTACAAAAGCTTATATGTTTCTGATAAAGATAAACTCCGTGAGTATGCATTTTAACAGAGACGTTTTCTGAGTCATGGATACATTTTTGGATGGTATTTTCTAACTAAATTTTATGGTTTACTTTTAAGCTTATAAGTTTTTACGTTTATGACTTACTTTTAAGGTTATATATAGATATCCAAAATAACTAACATTTGTGTGTTTTCTGCATGTCAGACATTTTCATATGCATCGTTTGCTTATTTGAATCATAACAATCCTAGAGGTGACAGGCTGTAGTAGTCCCATTTTATAGGCAAAGAAATGGAGGTCTGAACCGTTAAGTGACTTACTGAGACTGTAAAACAAATGGACGTTTAGTGAACACTTACCACTTACCAAATACTGTTCTAAGTATATTCCATGTTTTAACTCTGTTCTAAATACATTACATGTTTTTATGTCATTTAATCCTCACAACAAACAACCTTAGGAAGCAAGTACTATTATTATTCCCATTTTATAGTTTGGGAAAATGAGGGTGGGGATGATCAGGTAATTTGCCCAGCATCACCTATCTACAACTAGAGGACCTATAGTCAGATGAGGCATTAATTTCAAAGCTCATTTTTCTAATTTAAAATCCAGTGCATTTTCTATCATACAGCTGATGTCTCCCAGTTTATGAGGCTCAAAAATTAATTAAATTAATTACACAACAAAATTTTGATGGACTTGAAATTAAGGTTTTGTTAAAATATGAAAGAAAGAGAAGGTCAGAGCCCTAAATGATTTTGATCTAAAACTAAAAATTTGAAAACGAAATACCAAGGTTTAGGAAATTATGCTTATTGTATCTGAATTAACTTATTACGTATATTTTAAATATATATAAATTTAATATGAATGTATATAACGTAAATATATAAATTTAAAATAAAGAGCATTAGAAACTTCTTCCTTTAGTTCATCTTAGAAAAACACTTTTCTTTGGAGAGGTACAGGTTGGTGGAAAAGAGAATTGTATTTTAATCCTTAATTATTTTTTTTTTCTAATTGGTGGGCATCATTTTCCAATAAAACAAATTGCAGTTTGTTAGTTAGGTCTGTAGTTTTGAACCTTCAATAGCTTAGTCTAGTGGTCACAGAAAGTGTCCCCAGATGTCTGTATAGACGTTATGAAGAGAAAAGCTCTGTGCGTAGAATATGATCAATATAGACAATTAGTTGATAATTCATGAACCATCTCCTCTGGCTCCTTAGCCCCCCCCACCCCCCACCAGGAACACCTATCCTTATTTTTCAAGAGAGGTCTTTTGACCTCCAGATAGCCATTTCAACGTTTCATTTCAGCTATACCTTAAAGTTGAGAAGAAATTTCCACTTCTGATTTGAAGCCCGAGTGGACAATGTGGAACAGGTTGAAGACTCTCACTCTCACCAGCTCCACATCTGTGGAGGTACATCCCCTGAAGAGTCTGGGCTTAAGTCATTCGGTTGCTCGCAGGGGCAGATATCCACAGGAGCAGGGTCCCAGCCTCCCACACCTCCCTCCCTCCCTCCCTTCCTTCTCCCTGCTCTTCACCAGCTTCTCATCAGCTGGGCATGTAAGCCATTCCTCAGGGCCTTTAAAATAACGTCCATCCCTATAACAGGCTAACGGTTGCTTTTACTCATTTAACAAATATTTATTGATCATCTCTTTAAGTACAAGACCTTGTGCTGATTGCTGTAGGGGATACAAAGATGAATAAACCGTGGGTTGATATGTTACCGTCTAATAGGGGAATGAGAAGGGTGAAAAGGGAAGTTCTGAACATTTTTTATTCAGAAGACAGAAAGACCACACTTGGGACTGGGGTGGGTGGTGGAGGAGGGAAAGAGGAAAAATTGAGTTAAAAAAAAAAAAAAAAAGGCTTCCATGGAAAAGGTGGCCTTTGAACTAAGCCTTGGAAGATGAATGGAATTTTTACAGACGGTGGGGGTGGGGGTATTGACAGGACATGGAGGCATCTTGGGCAAAGAAAGAGCGTGAACAAAGGCTGTCATGATGTATCCGAAAGATCCGTTCATGAATCATGGTGGAATTACCTATACCAAGTATTTTAAAGATGCAGAACTTTGTCATCATGAGTTACGTTCAGTGAATGAGAAAAGTTTTCCAAAGTGACCTTGGTCAAAATTGGATTTAATCTTCCTTAAATATAAACACAGTTTAGTTATTGGGGAGAAAGTCTGTCGGAGTTTAATAGTAAATATTCAGATTCCTCTGTACTGCACTACCATCCCCAGTAGCTTCACATAGGCCGGAATCTATTTACTTTTGTTCAGATAGGCATTATATTTTATATTCTTTCAAATTTGAATCTTTGAAGTTGTAATTAATGGATATTTTATACTCATAAATTTGTTCAATTTAATAAGCATTCATGGAGTATTAGGCATAGGATAGGTACTGTAGAGCAATGGCTTGCAAATGTTTCAGACCATCACTCACAGTAACAAGTACATTTAACATTGCAACCCACTATATTCCGGAACATACAAGCACATAACTGAAATAAACTGTCACGGTTACACTTATTGGTACTATGTATGATGCACTGACAATTTCTGTTCTATTCTTTTTCTTTTTTTAAAATTTCCCATTCATGGATTTCAAACAAAAGAAAAGAAACCTCACTGTAGGGCAGTGGTTCTCAGCCTTCTGGCCCTTTAAATAGAGTTCCTCATGTTGTGACCCAACCATAACATTTTCGTTGCTACTTCATAACTGTAATGTTGCTACTGTTATGAATCGTAATGTAAATATCTGATATGCAGGATGGTCTTAGGCGACCCCTGTGAAAGGGTGGTTCGACCGCCAAAGGGGTCGCAACCCACAGGTTGAGAACCGCTGCTGTAGGGGATGCAAAAGAAAGGTTTTCTGGGAGCCTGTAGGAGAGTAGCCATACATATAAATATCTGCAAAAGCTGACTTTGCCCGTTTCAAGGACATGAGGCCACATCCCCTTGAGAGAGCGAGACCTTCATGGTTACCTGGCGTTTGACATGGATCCTGGAGGTGTAGAAGTTCAGGACGAGAAAATTAAAGGGAGCAAGGTCCTTCGGAGGGAAGACCATGACGAGGAATGAGGGCCAGTGAAGGTGGAGGTGAAGTTATTCCCAGAAGCGGGGTGGGGATGCACTGCGCTCCTGCAGGGAGCGGGCGTAGCAGAGCACTAACAACGTAGTCTTCAAATGATGCCTCCCCGTGGTGCGTACTGTCACACTTGGTTCTCTCAAGTCAACTGGCAGCTGACGGATGTGCCCAGGCCCTGGCTTCTTCCTGGCTTCCTTAGCCAGGCTTCCCTGGCGCTTCTAGTGTCAGAAAACTGCCCCAGACCCTGCTCTTGACCCTCAGGTGCCTCAACTCCTCCAGCCCCAGAGAAACAAATATTTTGAGGCCTGCCCCATTCCCTTTGTCAGCCCTTAGAGGTCAAAGCAGCTCACCAGGCCACAAGGAGCAGAAGTGGCGGTGTCCGCCTGGTGGTGGGACCATCCCCTTCTCCTGGGTGAGCTGAGTCCGGCCTTGGTTCCACAGCGAGTGGTCTAGAGCAGTGATTTTCAACCTTTTTCAACTCATAGCACACAAAATACTAAAATTCCGCGGCACACCAAAATACGTATTTTTTGCTGATCTGACAAAAAATAGGTAGAATTTTGATTCATTCACCTCAGACGGCTGTATTGTGTTGGGTGTTGTCATTCTTTTATTTGACCATCTAAGGCAGTGGTTCTCAACCTTCTGGCCCTTTAAATACAGTTCCTCATGTTGTGACCCAACCATAAAATTATTTTCGTTGCTACTTCATAACTGTAATGTTGCTACTGTTATGAATCGTCATGTAAATATCTGATATGCAGGATGGTCTTAGGCGACCCCTGTGAAAGGGTGGTTCGACTGCCAAAGGGGTCTCGACCCACAGGTTGAGAACCGCTGATCTAAGGGGAAAGAGGTCAGTGCCCCTGACTAAATAGTCAGGTATTGCGTGTTTTAAACACTCTTATGGCACACAAGTGAAAAATCACTGATCTAGACCCCTGCAGTGGGCGGCACTCTCATTGGCTAGAAGTGGTGGTGTGATTGATTGGCTGCGGTACTCTAATTGGCTGAGGAATCCCCCCCCCCCCCCCCCAGAGGCCCAGGGCGCAGGAAAGGATTTCAGTATGTGTGGCCTGAATACAGGAAGTGGGCAGAAGTTGTTCATTTGGGAAATACATAATACAAGAATAAACACTGTGTTTCATGGACTCACAACTGTAAACCTACTTTTGCCCATCCCTGTGTATATCCAAGAAGAGTGGCTTCCAGGCTTTGGGCCTGTGGGCTGCAGCCTTGAAGGGGCAGGTGGCCAGCATGGAGGAGGCAGGGATATGTGGATGGGAAGCAGTGAAGTGAGGGGGTCAAGGAGCTGAGTGCTGTATCCACCCAGCGCCAAAGGTGGTGTGGTTTGGAACAAGCCAGGTTCGTGTCTGTGTGTGTGTGTGTGTGTGTGTGTGTGTGTGTGTGTGTGGGGGGAGTGGCACGCAGGGCTGCCAGGATAACGGAGACTGCCTGTTGGATATACAGATGGGTTTTAACCAAATGCCTTTTGATGACGCTAAGGATGAGTCCTGCGTGGGGAGATGATGACTCTTTCCTGTGTTCCAGATTCTCTTGTGAAAATGTAGGAGGGTTATAAAATGCTAGGACTCTATTTTGGGAGAATGTCCCTCTGAACTAGAGAAGGTCGAATCAATGACACTTTAGGTTTAGCAACTTGAACCAAAGGCCCTTTGGCATAATCTTGATTATAGTAACGGTCAAATTAGGAAAAAAAATTAATCTCTTAAAATAGAATGCAAAATTTTGTGTGTGTGTAAATGGAGTTTGTAATCTAAAATTTGCCTGTTTAAATTCTCTTTATTTGTGAATAAAGCCTAAATGGCAAAATCAAAGCCATAAAAGGCAATTTTAATATCACTTAAGGCTAACATCATGTTTCCTTGTTTTATTTCAAAGTGAAATCCATACAACTTATATTCAGTGTTGCCTGTTCCCTTTTGTTTGGGAATTTAATTGAGGTTTCTGAATTCAACTGGCTCCAGCCTTGCTTTCTTTTTGGCCCTGGGCAGCTCATGATTTTTCTCATTTCCTATTCTCAGTCGTGGTTTAATCACTTTTAAAATGACAGCACTTATGCTGGCCTACCTCATAGGGTTGTGATGTTAAGTAATAAAAGCGTCAATTGCTTCGTGAAGGCCAAATGTAGTTCTGTTATGCCCTTTGCTTCACTAAAAAACACCTCTTTATCATAAACAAAGGAAGATACAGAAAGGCCACATTGGGTCCGGTCACCATGCGGTGGAGTTCTTTCTCTCCCTGGCAGTGGGACCCAGGAATGTTTTTAAGGAGAGATGGGTGGTTCTCCTTCATTGTATGTCATAGTCTAGCAGACAAATATGCCCTTGCTTATGGCTGTACTACTAACATATGTAGATATATTAACCATTACATAATCTTTGATGTTTCACTGAGAATGTATTGAATTACTACCCATTACATCAAATGACTTCATCCGGCACTGTGGGTCTCATTAAATTATGTCAGGCTAATCATAATTCAGTTTCAATAGAAACAAAATACAGTTCTACCAGGATAGGAGGATACCACACCACCCAAGATACTAAATGGGGTGAGCCTATGGAAACTTAACACCTGGGGGGGCCTCAGACTGATTGAAGGAGTTGGGTTGCTCAAGGGCACAAGGAAGATCAGTGGGTGTGACAGTACCTAAAAGGGAGGTGACACCTCGGTTTTAGAGGTCACAGTTGGCTGTCTCTAGGAGACTGTGGACCCCCTGCCAGGAACTTTTGGAAAGAGATTCCTGGGTAAGTGGACCAGCAGTAATGAGTTATCTCCGAGAGTCTTCCCGCTTTCAAAATTCTACAGAAGTCATTCATTGTGTGCACTTGTGTCTTTTCCCCTTTGTAATTTCTCCACGTACGCGTGGAGAAAGGCAGAGGGTACTCAAAACTTCTTCACGGAATTTCTGCCCAGCAGGTTCACTGTTGGCTGAGGTAAACACAATGTCTGTAATTTGGCAACCACACTAACATAGCAACTCAGTTTCGAGTTATGCGCTTACCTTGATGCTGAAAAATTGTTTTCCTTTTTATGGACAGGAAATTGGTTTTCAAAAATCCTCTAGAGTGCCATAATGTGAGTCTGTCTTACTTAAGTTTTTCTTGTCACACCTGTGCTGTTTACCTGAGTTATGAAGTGACAGAACAGATTTTCTGTCAATGTTCATTGAAATGTTAATTAGTTACCTGGCGGTTTAGCTAGAAAAGGGCTTTACTCTAGAACAGCGGTTCTCAACCTGTGGGTCGCGACCCCTTTGGGGGTCGAACGACCCTTTCACAGGGGTCGCCTAAGACCATCGGAAAACGCATATATAATCACATATTGTTTTTGTGATGAATCACTATGCTTTAATTATGTTCAATTTGTAACAATGAAAATACACCCTGCATATCAGATGTTTACATTACGATTCATAACAGTAGCAAAATTACAGTTATGAAGTAGCAACGAAAATAATTTTATGGTTGGGGGTCACCACAACATGAGGAGCTGTATTAAAGGGTCGCGGCATTAGGAAGGTTGAGAACCACTGCTCTAGTGGATCATCATCAGTTCTGGGTAAGAACCTGTTTTTGTTTTCAAATTTCAAAATATATTTGTTTTTCTATAAAGTATATTCTGAGGAAGAAGAGACCCAGGGTTTAGAAAACTGGTTTGAGTAAGTAGGTCAGTATACTCACTAGGCCAGTGTCTCCCAAACATGGCTGTGCATCCAGGTAGCGTAGGGATCTCGGTAACATACTGGCTCTGATTCTGCATTTCTGATCAGCTCCCAGGTAATACCTCTGGTCCACAGACCTAACTTTGAGTAGCAAGAACTAAAGGGATATAAATGCCTTTGCAAAGAAGATCTTTCAAAATACTTTATTTTTTCCTCTTTATTGTGGGGCGGCTTTGTATAATAACATTATCATTCCATAATGCCAGGAGGTTACATTTAGATGCAGCATTTATTTTTGGGAGTCTTTCTGATATTTCTGATGAGTGAGGGGGTGGTTAATTGTATCCTAGTGGGGATATAGCAGGAAATAAAAACCTAAATGAACCAAGTTTGTGATAAATAGGCCAATCACTTTTACAGCGTGGCAGTTCTTGTCAGTCCTTCAAAGGCTGCTTCCTTCTGCGTCAGGAGGGAATGCTGAGTAACGGATAGCCTTACAGACACTTCTCGATTTGTCAGGAGTCTCACCATAGCTCCTGTAGGTGCCCAGGACTCAGGCCAAATGTCTGCGTTCTCTCCCAGCCATTCTCTCTTTGGGAGGGACTGGAGGGTGGGGAAGGAGGGGGCGGTGGGGGACCTGACATTGGTGTATGTGTGGGGGCAGCTACTTGCAGAATTACTGCACTACCCTGTGGCCGTAGCAGCAAATTGCAACTTTCCCCCTGTCCTAGGGAAAATCACAACTCAGCGCCAAGTGGGACCAATGGCAAGGGTCAGGCACCTCAGATGGGACCTTCCATCCCCAGCCTGCCAGGCACCCTCTCCTCAGCCCTACCACAGTGCCTTAAGTCCACCAGATGGTCAGACTGAGCTGCAGTTTCGCGTTTAATTTTCAATCTTATTCCATTAGAAAAATATGTGCAGACAGGACTGATTATGTGAGCAAATATAGCACAATTGACTTTGAATGTGCTGTGAGATTGGCAGGAAGTTTATTTACTTTATCTTCTTAATGAGGGTTTGTATGTGTGCATGGGTGTGCGCACACACGCACATCACATCATACACACACTTCCATGCTCTGAGATGGGCAGAGAAGACCGTTGCTAATAAGAGAAAGCCAGACTTGGTTTAAACAACTGTGGCTCTTTCAGGTTTGAAGACAGCTGACTTTTCAGGAACACTGGTGACCGATTCAAAGCTTGCAGCCGTGGGGCACAGGTGACCCACAGAGGAAGTACCGGCAGTAGTTTTCAGCCCATTGTTTGGGGCAGTACTTCTCATTTGTGCTTCCGGTGGCCATAATATTGCCTTATACATCATAATCCAATATGTTATCTGCCGGGGTCCAACCCCAGCAGGTCCAGGGGTTCCCCAAAGGTGTGGACGGAGTCGGCGAAGAAGGAACGATACAGAGATAGCGTTCAGTTGATCATCATAGCCGGGTTCGCTTGTCAGGGTCTCCAGCCAGGTTCTGTACAGGTACTCCAGTCAGGTTCAGTCACCAGGCTCCGAGGCCAGTCCCTCTCCAGGATCCTCTGGCATGCTCTCTCCAGCGAAGTTCTTCTGTCTCTAGGATCCGTGTAGGTTCTGTCTTCTTGATTCTCTTCTAAGTTCAGAGTCTTTCTGTCTTGTTACAACTGTATTTATACCAGTTGATTCAATCCTATCAATCTCTATTACAAAGGTTAGGGCGTTTCTTATCTCCATTCCAGGGAGAAAAGATTATGTAGTTTAAGCATGATTGTTCGTAGTTAAAGGGATTAATTACCCGCCTGGCACTTAGTTGAGGGGTTTTATTCCCTCCCTAACTTCAGGGGAAAATCCCTACCTGGGGATTCAACCTTTCTCGGAGAGGTGACCTTGGTTAAAACACAGCCCCAAGAAGGTGAGCAAACATATTAAGAACCGTACGCCATATATGCCAGGTCCCTTGAAACAGCAAGGATGGACCGGCTCCCGGCAAATTCCCCCTTTTTTATTTTTTAAAAGCAAGCATTAAAAAGAAAAACCTGAAACGCTCTCTTGTATCCATTTTAAGAGTAGGATTGGCGCTTTCTGCTATTACCTGAGTCCTGATCTATCACCCCAGGGAGAGCTTGCCAATCCTGCACTTTCCCGGGGTGGAAAGGCTGCAGTGGGGTTAAGGATAAGGCTCCTTGGGCCTACCTTCTCCCATGCCTCTACATTTACCTTTCCGGCACCTTTCCTTCCTCAGAAAAGCATGGACGTATTTCTTGTATAAAATGTTCTGTCTGACTGGGAGTAACCTTAATTCCTCTGCTAACAAGCATATATGTTAAAAGATCAATACGGAGTCTTTTTTCTTTAGACTCAGTATGGCACATCTTCTTAATCTAAAGATCAATACAGAGTCTTCTTTCTTTGGACTCAGTATGGCACATCTTCTCAATCTAAGTTCTGTACTATCCACCTTCTTACCCTATTTATCCTCTATAGGGGGGTCTGTAGCACCCTGGTGGAGTCCTATCCGTCCCGAGTGTGGGGTTCTCAATGGGGCGGCTTACCTATGGGAATCCTGTTCCAGGGGTTCCCAAAGGTGTGGACGGAGTCGGCGAAGACTATCCACCCTCTTCCTACGGTGGAGTCTGATCCGTCCCGAGTGTGGAGGTTCTCAATGGGGCGGCTTACCTAAGGGAATCCTGTTCCAGGGGTTCCCAAAGGTGTGAACGGAGTCGGCGAAGACTATCCACCCTCTTCCTACGGTGGAGTCTGATCCGTCCCGAGTGTGGGGCGCTTACCTAGGGGTCCCTATTCGGGCGCCAGATGCCGGGGTCCGACCCCAGCAGGTCCAGGGGTTCCCCAAAGGTGTGGACGGAGTCGGCGAAGAAGGAACGATACAGAGATAGCGTTCAGTTGATCATCATAGCCGGGTTCGCTTGTCAGGGTCTCCAGCCAGGTTCTGTACAGGTACTCCAGTCAGGTTCAGTCACCAGGTTGTAGTCAGGCTGTCCTGCCAATCTCCACAGTCAGGTTCAGTCCAGGATCCCCTGCCATGCTCTCTCGCCAGGCTCCGCCTCCAGGCTCCGAGGCCAGTCCCTCTCCAGGATCCTCTGGCATGCTCTCTCCAGCGAAGTTCTTCTGTCTCTAGGATCCGTGTAGGTTCTGTCTTCTTGATTCTCTTCTAAGTTCAGAGTCTTTCTGTCTTGTTACAACTGTATTTATACCAGTTGATTCAATCCTATCAATCTCTATTACAAAGGTTAGGGCGTTTCTTATCTCCATTCCAGGGAGAAAAGATTATGTAGTTTAAGCATGATTGTTCGTAGTTAAAGGGATTAATTACCCGCCTGGCACTTAGTTGAGGGGTTTTATTCCCTCCCTAACTTCAGGGGAAAATCCCTACCTGGGGATTCAACCTTTCTCGGAGAGGTGACCTTGGTTAAAACACAGCCCCAAGAAGGTGAGCAAACATATTAAGAACCGTACGCCATATATGCCAGGTCCCTTGAAACAGCAAGGATGGACCGGCTCCCGGCAGTTATCTAATTATATTTAGCCATTTCTTATGCTATGCAATGTTATGTTCCACCGATGTAACTTTTCTTCAGATTGGGAGGAGAGAGGGAGACTATTCCCCTAAGAATGGAGAAAGGTTGGGCTCACAGTGAAGAAAATAATGTGCGGCTGTTGCTTTGGTTTGTACTAATGTCATCAGATTCATGCATTTTCCTCACATTGGAGAAAACATTTTATTGGATATCAGTGTATGGTACAAAGATGAGTAGCCAGGTGATTTGGACAACTCTTGGGGGTGGGGGGGTGGGTAGAGGACTCACTCAGGGCAGCAGTTTGCTCAGGTGGGTCCTCAGGAAAATAAATCCCTTTTTGTTCCTTATGAAACAACAACTGATGATGGTCAGGTAAATGCTGCACTTGGGTTACGTTGCTCAGGCTTTCGGCCCTGGCTGAGAAGACAGCAGCCAGCATGGCCCTGCCTGCTCCCTGCTCCCTGCTCCCTGCTCCCTGCTCCCTGCTCCCTGCTCCCTGCTCCTTTTCATGCCAACTGTATTCCGTGGCAGGGAGCCCGTTGGTTCCTTCCTCGGAGCTGCTGAGGTGGAGCTGAGGACTGTACCTCAGGCTGAGAGGCAGGCGTCTTTACTGACCGTGGACTCTGCACTTTACCGAAGTAGTTGTAGCCATGGTGGATTCACCTGTTGGCACGGATAGCTCTAGAGACCCTCTGAGCAAAATATATGAGCCGTCTGTCATAGACCACAGCATCAGCAGAAAAGGGAAGACCACACAACTCCAGAGAGCCACCATATGAAATAGCCTTCTCTGTTTGATGCAAAATCAAATGATTTACTACTTTACGGTGGTATACCAGTTGAACTCTAGCTGGGTAACTGTCTAGGACGGTGGTCGACAAACCTCGGCTCACAAGCCACACGCGGCTCTTTGGCCCCTTGAGTGTGGCTCTTCCACAAAATACCCCGTGCGGGCGCCCGTACAGTGCAATTGAAACTTCGTGGCCCAGGCTCAGAAGTCGGTTTTCAGCCTGGGCGAGTCTATTTTGAAGAAGTGACGTTAGAAGAAGTGGGGGGTGTCGGTCGGTCGGGCGACAGGAGACGCTGGGCAGGCGGGCTGCGGGATATGCAGCGCGGGGGAGGCGCCAAATATCAACAGGACTTAAATTATATAGGTAGGTTAATAACAACGTACCTACCTCTATAGTTTAAGTTTAAAAAATTAGGCTCTCAAAAGAAATTTCAATCGTCGTACTGTTGATGTTTGGCTCTGTTGACTAATGAGTTTGCTGACCACTGGTCTAGGAGGACGGCTTTAGCCTGGCCTTTGTCGTCAGGGCTCAGGTTAGGCCAGCTGTGGGCAAGCTACGGCCCGCGGGCCGGATCCTGCCTGTTTGAAATGAATAAAACTAAAAAAAAAAAGACCGTACCCTTTTATGTAATGATGTTTACTTTGAATTTATATTAGTTCACACGAACACTCCATCCATGCTTTTGTTCCGGCCCTCTGGTCCAGTTTAAGAACCCATTGTGGCCCTCGAGTCAAAAAGTTTGCCCACCCCTGGGTTAGGCCCTGACCATTAGGGTGACATAGGTGAAATTCACGCTGTGCCTGAGCACCACTGATCATCTGCTTGGGTGCTTGGGGCTCAGCCAGGTGTGTGCAGAGCCTGCTGAGTCTTTCGGCTGCTCAGCTGGTGCCACATGGACTCTCCTACTTGTTTCTTTCATTGAAGATAGGTCCTTCCCCAGAACATGGCATGGCCTCTTCTGAGAACTACACCTTTTAGGGCTGTCCTTTAGAGCAGCGGTTCTCAGCCCGTGGGTCGCGACCCCTTTGGCGGTCGAACAACCCTTTCACAGGGGTCGCCTAAGACCATCCTGCATATCAGATATTTACATTACGATTCATAACAGTAGCAACATTACAGTTATGAAGTAGCAACGGAAATAATTTTATGGTTGGGTCACAACATGAGGAACTGTATTTAAAGGGCCAGAAGGTTGAGAACCACTGCTTTAGAGTGTTTGTCTTTTAATAACATAGAGTTTAATCTTTTAGGATGTGCAGAATACCTGAGAAAAGTCTTCTATGGGGAAGCCAGTGAATTTTACCTACTACCTAGCCACCCTTCCTTCCCCCGTCCTTCAACTTGAATGAAACTTCAAGGCTAAGTTAATAAGTTCTGAGTATGAAAATTAAATATTTAGTCTAAAAAAAGAAAGTATAATACTTTAGGTTCTAATATTTAGGTAGATAATAAGTTACATAAATTAAATTCTATTCTTTTCCTTACTCTTACCCTTCAGTAGGACAAAAGCAGTATTTAAAATCCTAAAATATTATATCTAATAATGTAAAATAGTACTGATGCTTTAAGCTGCTCTTTGTAATTTCCTTCCTCTAGATTTATAAGTTTCTAAGCTGAGATGAACAACTATTTTTTAAAAAAAAATAAGTTTTCATTGATTTCAGAGAGAGGAAGGGAGAGGGAGAAAGGGATAGAAACATCAATGATGAGAGAGAATCATTGATTGGCTGTCTCCTGCATGTGCCCTGACTGGGAATCAAATTGTGACCTCCTGGTTGATCGGTCAATGCTCAACCACTGAGCCATGCCAGTCGGATGAGATAAACAACTATTAATTGAGCCAGACAGAGGTGAATAGACCACCTTTCTAGTTCTTGATGTATTTATACTTTAGCCTGTAACAGATTATTTCAGATACTCCCTGTAGAGTTTTTACATGCTCTAATAGGGAGTCCTAATGAGTACATAAAAGGGTACTCTACCCAGTATGGAGTTTTAGGGAAGAGTTCTTGGAGGAAGTAACTTCTATTTGAGTTTTAAAGGATGGATTAGAATAAGGCAGAGAGCAGGGTGGGTGTGGTAGGTGAAATAATGTCAGCAAAGGCAAACTGGTGAAAAAATAAGCATGTTGTGAACAATAGCAGTGACACGGGTAAGTGCAGGTCTGGAGCATTAGCGGTAGGAAGGGACAGAAAATGAGTTAGGGAGATGGAGGCCAGGGGCTAGGCCTTAGAGAGCCCTGCATGGCATTCCAAGGAGCTTGCACATTTCCTAGTAGGTGATGGCCTGCTATTGAGGGCTCTGAGCAGATGGACACAATGGTCGCATTTGCATTTTATTATTTCTAGAAGGCGTTTTATATGAATGAATCTGGTGACTGGGGGATCAGAAGGTCAGTCAGGGATTGATGGTGCTTAGCCCAGGCCAGTGAGGATGGAGAGGAGGGGAAGGGTTAGAGAAGTGTTTAGGGGATGACATTTGCAGAACTTGCTGATTGACAGGGTGGGGGGAATGAGAGGTGATAATGGGGCAAAGATGCTTTTAGACTATTCAACTTGTGGGATGAGGTAGGGAGTATAGGAGGAGGAGGAGGAGGAGGAGGAGGAGGAGGAGGAGGAGGAGGAGGAGGAACAAGCTGAGTGGGGAAAGAAAGTGTTTGGATTTCAATATGTTACCTTTGAAGTGCCTGTGGGCCATCCAGGTGAAATTGCCTGCAGAAAGTTTGCTGCATGAAAATGGCATTTAGGAAGGAGGTTAGGACAGAAAGAAAGATTTGGGAGTTATCATCATACAGCTGCTGGTGACAGCCGTGAAATTGGACACAATTATCTAGGAAGAGTGAGGCGAGAACGAGAAGGAGGCTGAGGACACTGGGAGGGCAGTGAGGGGAAAGGAGTTGGAAAAGAAATCGTCAGGGAGGTGGAGACCATGAGAGAGAGGAGTCCATGGTCAGCGGCTTTAGAGCTGTCACCTGAGATGGAATGGTCGAGGTGGCCTGTGGGGTCAGCAGTGTCGGCAGTGGGGGTGCAAGAATGAATGGGAAGTCGGGGCCTGGAGACTGAATGTTCTCACGCTGGAGGGGAAAGGTGGGCAGACTGATGGAGGAAGGTCTCAGAGAAGGAAGTGAGCGGGCCAGGCCCAGAATTAGAGCATGTGGGTGGTTGTATGTAGATAGGCTGGGTAGTGGACACTTTTAAAAATCATCTGTGAGAGCCCTGGCCCGTGTGGCTTTGTTGGTTGGGCATTCTCTCATGCATGGAAAGGTTGCTGGTTTGATTCCCGGTCGGGGCACATGCCCAGGTTGCGGGCTCAATACCCCATAGGGGGCATGCAGGAGGCAGCTGATCCATGTTTCACATCAATGTCTCTTCCCCCCCCCCCTTCTTCTTTCTCTAAAATTCAATAAAAATATATTTTAAAAAATCTGTGAGGAATAGAAGTTTCAGAGAATGGAACCACAGAGAAGAGGATAGCCTCAAATATTAGCCTCTGAAATGTCGATGATTAGTGTTTCATAGATTTTTCTGAATCAGTGACTAATGAATGGAAAAAATCTGTGTAAATCACTTTAGCATAAATTTATATCATACCATCCATAATTTAATTAGCATCTTTATAGAAGTAGTTTTGATTCAGAAGTAACTGGATGAGGCTACAGAGCCAGGAAAAGTTAGTGGACTTTTCTAACTGTGGACTATTTAAATGGACTTTTTAAAATCGTTTTCAGACACACAAGACTGACACGTGCCCTGTCATTTAACGGCAGTAACTCCTTAGAAGGGCACTTAGCCCATCTGGCAGTAAACCAGTCCTCAGACTCACACTGTCGCTGTGAGCTACTACCATGACCATCCTGAGCATGGTTCCCTGTATTAAAGTGATTTATAGCCCTGGCTCATGTGACTGAGTTGGTTGAGCCTTGACCCATGCACTCAGAGGTGGAAGGTTCCATTCCTGGTCAGGTCACATGCCTGGGTTGTGGGCTGGATCCATAGAATGGGTTGTGCAGGCAGTAGGGTTTCTTCTATGAAAGGAAGTGTAGTGAGCCCTTTCCCGGTACCATGTCTCATTTAATCTGCATAACCTGTGAGGTAGGTCCTGTTAGTCCATAGTCTTTAGAGAAGGAAACAAAGGTGCCAGGTAACTTGCCCAAAGACCCACAGCTAGTTTGTGCCCAGGCAGTCCGGCTCTGGAGTCCTTACATGTGGTGGGAAGTCTGTCTCCTTGACAGGTGTGTGTGTGTGTGTGTGTGTGTGTGTGGTCTACAACAGGTACAGTGAGGTATGTATGGAAAAATATCTTGACATCTTGAGATTTACTTTGGGCTTTTAAAATATATTTTATTGATTTTTAGAGAGAGAGGGAGGGAGAGGGATAGAGAGTTAGAAACATGGCTGAGAGAAAGACATCATCTATTGGTTGCCTCCTGCATGCCCCCTACCGGGGATGGAGCAGGCAACCTGGGCAAGTGCCCTGACTGAGAATTGAACCAATGACCTCTTGGTTCCTGAGTAGTTGTGGGTCAACAATCAACTACTGAACCACACTAGCTGAACTACTTTGGGCTTTTTAACTTAAAATGAATAAATATAGAGTGTTAAAATTATTCTGTACTTTGGACTAATGGAATTTGTATTAAACAGGCTTTACTGTGCAAGGATTGTCTGTAATTCATTATAATTTAGGTACTGCTTTTTGTCAGTATTTAAAATGTATATATCTCCTCTTAATTATTTGTATACTCATGAAAACACTAATTTGGCAAGTATTGTGAAGAAAATGGTAACAACCTTATTACAGCTGGTCAGATCTACCGTAACACCTAAGTATAACTTTATTAATAACAATAATAATGGTACAGCAATAAAGCTAGGACAACTAATTTCACCTCTGAGAGTAATCTGACATTGTGATTCTTTTTCATGTAGATTTTTTTGCGTTTTTTTTGTTTTGTTTTGTTTTTCTACATAAAAACCAACTGTTTCTTCTAGCTCTATGACTGATTCTGTAAAAGATGTTTCTTTGCCCACCTGGTGTGGCTCAATGGTTGAGCATCGATTTATGAACCAGGAGTTCATGGTTTGATTCCCAGTCAGGGCACAAGCCCAGGTTGTGGGCTTGATCCCCAGCGGGGGGTGTGCAGGAGGCAGCCGGTCAATGATTCTTCCTCATCAATGTTATTTCTATCTCTCTCTCCCTTTGTCTCTGAAATCAATAAAAATATATTTTTTAAAAAGTGTTTCTTTGATGACAATGGAAAGAGTAAATGGGCTTAATTTATGTCATGAGATATTTGGGTGAGGTAAATTTAACAGATTATTGGCTTAAGGAATTGTGACATATTGAAACCTGTGGCAAGAATAACTTTAAATGTCGTCTTTAAAAATTCTTGAGAATAAGGAATCTTAAGGTAGGTTAAAAAGACACCATTGGATAATGGGAAGGGAAAGGGGCTGGGGGACAGCATACAGTGGGTTTAAATTCTGACTGAGATTTACTAGGTGTTACCTTAAACAGGTAACTTAACAACTCTCTGAGCCTCAGTTTCCTCAGGTGTAAAATGGAGGTGTAATGCCTATGGCACTGATTTGATATGAAGGCTAGATGAGATAATATTCACAAATAGCTTGGCCCATAGTAGGGCCTCAGTATATGGTACTTTATTATTAATTCTCCTTTCCCTTTGCATGGCTTCCTTCATGTAATTATATTCAGTGGTTATGTCCATTATGTTGCTTAAGGCATACTCAGAGGTAAATGTGAGTCACTTTTCCAGTTTGTATCTTTTTAAAAAATTGATACTTTTTTTTTTTTTTTTAGGTCTGGTCTTGCGTTTATTTAATGACTATGGCAGATGGGTATGGAGGATAGTCTAATACTTTCTTCTGTTGTGCACAAGGATTCATTCTTAATGACTTCACAAACCTCCTCAGTACTGATATAATGAGCCCTATGCATTGTAGGTGCTAAGAACTATTAAAAATTATTACATGTATTTTAATGAAAATAGTACTTGCAAATTGGTGAAGCCATTATATATATTTTATTTTTGTGAATCCTCACCTGAGGATATTTTTTTGTTCATTGCTTTTCAAGAGAGAGCGAAAGGGAGGGAGGGAGGAAGTGAGAGAGAACAAGAGAAACAAAGAAAGAGAAATGTCACTGTGAGAGAGACAACCCAGGTACTGTGCCCTCGACTGGGGATCGAACCCAAGACACTTAAAAAGTGTCTGGCCAACACTCTACCCACTGGCCAGAACAGCATTATATTATTAAATTTTTCAGTTTAGGTGAACTTAAGAGCAATGACTTTCAATAGCTCAAATGACAACATTCTAGTAACTCTTTTCTGGCAATAACCAACTGAGGTCTCTACTATCTCAGATGAATGGCTGTACCTTGACCTCATATCTACGCTTTGATCCATGTTCATATGCTAACTCCTCCATTCCTGCACTTAAGAATGAACTCAGATTTTCCAGTTGGGTGACAGCCCACTGTGGTCCTGGTACAGTGAACCTAAGTCACGGATTCATTCTTTCTGTAGACTTCAGATTTGGGTGCTTTCTGTTGTTTTGATTCCCTTCTCTTATCACTGTGTTAGTTGCTGATGCAGGACACAGGATATCTTTACATCCAATCACTTGATTCTGGCACACCTGGAGATGAGTCATTACATACGTGTTTCATACTGAATTGTGAGGTCAACATCCCCGGACGGTTATTTATGACATCTGTCAGATACATTCAAGCCACAAGGGGGTTAATGCTAGGATTGCAGTTTGTGTGAGTCGGCTTTGCTCAGGCGCTGCTGTGTAGTAACCCCCAGATGTCAGAGGCTTACCGTTTCAAAGTGTGGTTCTTGTCCTTGTTACATGGTAGTTGAAGTCAGCTGTGCTCCGGTGTCTTTTTTGTTCGAGGGCCCAGGCTGACAGAGTGCGCCTTTTTGGAATATGCCGTCCTGTTGGTGGAGGGGGAAAAGGAGCCAGATGTCTTATGGCTCCCATTTCATTGGCCTCATAAGTCACAGGGCCAAGCATGACCAGGGTAAGGTAGGGAAGTAGCCTCCTTTCACAAAACAGTACTGCAAGCCACTGGTGGCCAGCAGGATGCTTATCCTCCCAAACGGAGGGCAGTGAAAGATAATGGTGTACTGTGTACTGTGCAGCTAATCAGTATTTTTAAACTAAAGAAAAATAGCAAGATTTACGAAATAGCCTGTAGAACTGTCTGGTAGGATGCCCTTTTATATTATAGAATAGTTCTGCCATCGGCCAGTGGCTTTCTTTCTACTGAATTTATCATCTGCTTTGAATTTTCATTGCAAAAATGGGGGACTGATGAGAAGTTTCCATGGTATAAGCTTACAACATTAGGGAAATAGTTTTTAAAAGTATGTGTTTATTTAATATTTCATCTCTAAACAATTATTACATCCTGATTCTTAAATTAATAACTTGACTTTGCTTGTCACTGACTAAAGAGCAAAATCTATACATATATTCAAAGGGAATCATGCAGCAAATTATCTGCTTTACAGAAAAATAGCTTCTATTAAAGTTTTCTTTAACTAAACCTTTACTTATAACTTGAGCCCAGTTTCAGTTTTTGAAAGACTTTAAACAACAAAAGAAGATGTGGGAACCTGTAGGTACATAGGGAATGATAACTGACCGTTGATGTGAATGAATGAATATGTTAGTTTAGTTTGAGGTCCTGAGATAGAGAGTGTGGAAGGAGTTTCCTGGAACTTAGCAGGATTTGAGCGATTAGGTTTACCCTTAGCCTGCTTTATGCCTATAGATTTTAGAGTAGCAGGGTCTGTATTCAAGTCTTCAGAAAAGTATTAAAATAATCCTTTTCTGAAACATAGAACAATATTCACTTTTGTGAATGTTTGGTTTGTATTACCTATAAAGAAGCACGTCCAATATTGTTGGAATCAAATACCACTTTTTTGTTAATTCTAAAGAAATTGATAAAGGAAACAGTCCACAACAATACTGTGAAGTGCTTAATGTTGTTTCAAATCTCTAGGAGACTGGACCAAAGTAAAAGTGAACTAAGTAAGTGAAAATGTAGTCATTACTCTAGTTTGTATGAGCATCACCGTGCAATATTTTGAACTGGTGGCAACTGCTATAAAGTTGCAATCACTCCGAAGAAAAAACCCTTAGAGGAAAATGAAAACTTGAGAAGACAGTGTTCTTTAGTGGGTCTAACAGAAGATCTTTTGTGGTGGCTTCAAACTCTTTTCTAATTTGCATCACTTAACCTCTGGGCTATATTAACAAAAGTATCTTTTCCTCCACATTTTCTAGAATTGTGTGTATACCAGGAAACATTTTTCTTAACCAAATGTCATAGATAGTTTTAAAAATGCTAAAGGAAATTCTGAATTTTATATTCTCTTTAGTCAGGTTGAGATTAATGACATTAAAAGAGCAACATTTTTAGTTGCTGGTAATTATTGAGTGATGGAAGCATGATCATTGATATTTTTTACATTTTATTTTGTATATTGATCTTGCACTCTGCAACCTTGCTGGGTGTACTTGTTAGTCTGAATAGTTGTGAGAGAGTGTGTGTATGCGTTGCCTAAGATTTTATATATACAAAATCATGTCATCTCTGCATAGAGATAGTTCTGCTTTCTCCTTTCCAATCTGGATATCTTTTCTTTTTCTTGCCCAATTGGCCTGTTAGAACCCCCAGAATAATGTTGAATAGCAGTGGTAAGGGTGGATGAATATCCTTTGCTAGTTCGTGGTCTTGGAGGATAGCTTTCAGTTATGTACTTTAATAATGATATCTGTGGGTTTTCATAGGTATTATCAGGTTGATGAAGTTCCTTTCTATTTCTAGTTCGTTGAGTTTTGGTTTTGGTTTTATCATGAAAAGAGTTTTTGATTTTGTCAAAGGCTTTTTCTGCATCTATTAAGATGGTCATATGGATTTTTTCCTTTATTCTATTGATATGGCTTGTTACATTGATTGATTTTTGTATGTTGAACCAACCTTGCATTCCTTGAATATCTTCACCTAGTCATGGTGTATAATCCATTAGTACACTGCTAGATTCATTTTGCTAGGACTTTGTTGAATGTCTTCTTTTGAAAACTGACTTTTTCTAAATTTTTTCCTTTGCTATTGGAAGCTCAGGAACGCTGGAGAGAAAACAGAGGCACGTGACTTTCCCAGGACTTCCCCATGGAAATACAGAAGCTTCATTTCACATATTCTGAATAACTGACCTTTAAGTGATAATCAAATTTCAAAATTCCCACATAATGTTATTTATTATGTGACATTCAGATTTTAGGTCTTGGACTGTGCAAGTTACTCAGGGTTTATTTATTTATTTTATTTTTTACTAGAGGCCTGGTGCACAAATTCATGCACAGGTGGGGTCCCTCGGCCTGGCCAGCGATTGGGGCTGATATGAGCTGTCTCATCCAGTCCTGACAAGAGCCATCGGGGCGGCTGGCCAGGGGGAGGGACTGCGGGAGGTTGGCTGTGGGAACGCACTGACCACCAGGGGGCAGCTCCTGCGTTGAGCGTCTGCCCCCTGGTGGTCAGCACGTCAGAGTGACTGGTCGACTGGTCATTCAGTCGATCGGTTGAAATGGTTGCTTAGGCTTTTATATATATAGATTAGCTTCCTAGTTAGTAAACATGATTATAAGAAGCAAGTAAAATATGGAATGTGAATATACTCATATTACATGATGGTAAGATATAATTGTTTATATTTATATCATCATGCTAACATAATTATTTAGCACAGTGGTCACAATTCAAATATATTCTGGGCCAAGAAGGAGTAACACAAGTGGATATGATGGGGCTTGTAGCCAGTTGGAAGATCCGCAACCTTGCTTCACTGCATTCAAAATCAAAGTAAAAAAAAAGCACCAATATAGTGAACAAAATAACCCCCAATCTCTTCTGCCCTGGCCATACATCACACAACTGCTTCCTCTGTGGGAGGTCTGACTCAAAGGCCAGCTAGAAAAGTCCCCTTTTAATAGAATGGCCCATTAATATATTTCCTGGACTTGAATTGTTACCTGGATTATCCCATTGACATTATAACAGGAAGAACCACTGTCTTGTTTTTCTCACCATTACTTTCTATTAGGGGTGTGAATTCTTATGACAGTTCAGCAACATGCTTTATAATTCTCACATACCAGCTATGTTATAGATAGCGCTTTCTGGGATTTCCTTAACAAATAAATAGAAAGTCAGAACTTGTATTTTCTTGGTACCCTGGTATTTGAAAGAGTGATTTCTGCAGTTTTCTATCTATAGTAAGTCAAGGGCTGATATCTTGAAACCTGTGTAGAAGGTTCTTTGGGAGCAAGAGCTAACCCAGCATCTGCACAAGATTTGCTAAGTAGCCCATCCTCAACAGTATCCATAAAACAGCTCTTGAAGCTGGACTCTTTCCTCTGTTTGGAGGAGAACCTTGGAGATCATCTCTCCAGCCCAGGTCCCTCATTTTACAGTAGAGAAAACCAACATCTACAACTAAACGTTAGTCTAGTGGTCCTCAAATCTAGTTGTTTTCCAGAATCACCGGGGAATCCACAGTCTCTGGGATTCTATTGAGGTACACAAGACCCACAGTCCTCGGTGATTCTGACATCGCCAGTGTACTTAATGGAGTTGGGAATGGAAACAGGCTAGGAGTGGTTTTGGAGTTCAGGGTGTAGGGAACTGAGTGAAAGGGCCTGATGGAGGGCTTGCATGTTGTAATAAAGGGTAATAGGATTTAGGTGGCTTGGGAACTTTGGGATAGGGGAGTGATTGGCCAGGGCGTGGAGCTTGGAGAAAGATGTTTTATATCAGATGACTCTCTTGGATAATTGCAGGAGGCTGTAGGGGGGAATTCATATACTTGTGTTAAAAAAGAGCTAAAGACCTCCTGCTCGTCACTTTGACTTTTTTTTTTTTTTTTGATGTGTGGGAAGATATTAAGAAAGTGTTAGGTTGCATCACAAGTAATTCTGCAATCCCAGATTTACTGTACTTGACTTACTGTACTTGTGTTTTTTTGTAGTTAATCATTAGTGTCATGGTTAGTATCTTCATTGCTTTCCCCAGATTGCTTTAAGACAGACACTGATCATTTTGTATACTCAGTTATTGTATCTCCTGGTAATAAAGTAGCTGATATGCAGTATGCTAATAACCATGTGTAAGAAGTGCACAGTGAGAACCAGAGAAAACATCCACATTTGTAAATTATTCTTTGTTGACGATAACTTTATTTTCTCTAGAAAGTGAGTTATCTGTATGATATTTTAAATACTAAGATTATGAAATTGGACAATACCTTCATGATAAATTAGCGTATTTTAATCAGTTATGTAAGACACAAAACAGCATTTCATTTTTTGTTAAATATCTCCGCTTTATGTATATTTTATAGTTATGTTCATTTTACTGGGTTTTTTGTACTGTAATCGTACTCCTGATGTGACTCAGTAGAAGGCAGGAATCACACAGTAGTGATTAAGAGCATGGGCTCTGAACCATGTGTTCTGAGTTCTAATCCCCCTCTATTGCTCCATCGTACTGCATAATTATTTTGTCAACTGTGAACCCTGGAAAAGTGTAATACCTATCACAAAGGATTGGTGTCAGATTAAGTGAGTTCACACATGTGTAAAGTGCTTTAAAGTTACCTAGCTAATGCCCTTCATTGTACTCATTGAGGAATGTTTTCTACGAACTTGCTCAAGATAGAAGTTAGAACCTGGACCGGAACCCAGACTCCTGGTTCCCAGGCTCGAGAGAAGGGGAGGAAGCCACTTCTCCTCGAAACACTTTCTCCAGTGTCCTGTCACTTGTTTTGGTTCTCTGTGTGTCCCTCTCCCTCTTTCTGTATCCTCACCCCATCTCATCAACCCCATTCTTCCTCTCTCAGCCTTGTAAAGCTGAGATTCTTAACCTGGAGGTCAGGAAAACCCATCACATCATATGTGCATTTCTTTGTTTTTTAAAAAATAAATATTTTATTGATTTTAGAGAGGGAGTGAGAAGGAGAGAGAGAGAAGAAACATTGATGACTTGCCTCTGGAACGCACCCCATCCGGGGATCGAACCTGCAACCTGGGCATATGCCCTGACAGGGAATCAAACTGGAGATCTTTCGGTGTACAGAGGACACTCAACCAACTGAGCCACACAGACCAGCACCTGTCCTTCCTTCCTCTCTCCTCCCCTCCCTCCCTCCTCCTTCTCCTCCCTCCCTTTCTTTTATTATTTTTGTTGGCCTTTTCTGAGAAGAGAGCCTACAGCTTTCCTCAGACTCCCGAAGGCATCGGCGACCCCAATGTGTGAGGGAGGAAGCGGCTCTGGCAGCAGCCGCTTCTGTTATGAGCAGAAGCTGAGGTTGCGCTCGGAGAGGGTAGAACTGTATTTCTGTGTTAGTGTTTCCAGCTGCAGAGGAGAATGGGCGCTGACAGGGATGCTTGGCAAAGCCGTTGTGCCAGGCGAAGTGATTTTATCATGAAGACACTGCTGAGTCTCTCCTTGACTGCCTTGAACAAGCAGGAGGCTTGGAGTTACACCCAGAGCACGAAGACAGGTGACTGTTTGGAAACTAAGCCAGTAAGAACTCAGAGCCTATAGGATGCTCTCTTATGGCGTGGTGGAGTCAGGCGGCTTAGATGTGCCTTAATTACAAAGGAGCTGATTGATAGACTTTCTCATAATTGTTAAAAGAAAAGTGCTGTTTGGTGTTTAAAATAAAATTAAGGAGACCAATATTGTGTATAAGGGCTTAGGGATTCAAATATATTATTGCAAGATCCACTTTATAAGAATGCATGTCACACTCTATGCCAAGAGGTTTTCAAGTATTAATTGTAGCTTGAGTTATCTTGAAGGTCATGACTCAATGATAAAATCATGACCAGATAGCTTCACATGTCATTTTTATAGCTGTAATGTGGCCCTAGGTGTTTTTCCTCCATTCTGCAATAATCAGATTATTCACACAACAGCTTGGACACAACTGGTGCACTATGTGTGGCAGTGGTGGGATCAGGGACTTTTTAGTACAGACCGGCTGGAGGACTGAAGTGATCCCTCCCTCCCCTGGCAGTTACGTGTAAGACGGTACAAGTTGGGGGCATTTAAGTAAGCATGGCCAGACCGGAGAGCTTTATCAGAGTAACATTCTTTTGCCAAGGATGTGTGATAAAGCCAGGCTGAGATTTTGGGAATTTGGACCCAGTCTATATTTAGCATCCAGAAACCATTGTGGGGCTGTCACTGGTTAGTCACAGTTCTTGCTAAAATTAGATAACTTAGGCATATAGGACAGTGCACAGTCTATTCTCAAGTTTGTTACTTTGCTCATTCATTCATTAGTTCATATTTCAATATGTCCCGATTTTTCCTGACGTTATGTTTACCTAGGAAGGATATGAATTTTTGATGAAAAAAATTTATCTTGGAAAATTAAAGTTAAGAAAACATATATGCTCATATACTTTGGCAAAGCCCTCTTTAAAAGCTTTTCAAGGAACTAGATGTTAAAAAATTACTAAGTCAAGGAAAGAAATGTCAATAGGAATTTCTTTCTTTAAAAAATGTAAAAATACACGTGCATGCAAGAGCTGTAACGTCCTAGTAGAGGCTGAGCTGGGCGACTCGGGCTGCACGATGCCCTCCGTGGCAGCCAATCCAATGGTTCCACTTGACAGACGGGGCAGGTGGGACAGTGAGGGGTTAAGCACATGCCCCGGTGTGGCCAGTGAATGCTGCAGTCAGGGCACAGCCTTGTTCTGATTGGCAGAGGGCTCTTCTTCCCTTTGTCTAAAGAAGAGGGCATGCCCTCCTGCTCTGAAGTAGAAATTGGCCCCAGAAGCTTCCAAAATGCAACGATTCTTAATCTTTACCTATAATTTGTCACTTGGCCCAAACAATACAAATCATTTCCTTCTAGGAGAACATCTGAGGCAAACTGGTTAGTGCTTGGTGCTGACTGTGCTTTTTTTTCCTTCCTGAGTCTTACCTCTTGTTTTTCTCCTGTTGTACAGACTTTACCTTCTCTTTCGTCATGTAGCTGTGATGGCAGGCTTTGCTTCTGCCTCGTGTCCTCAGGCTCCCGGAAAACAGTTTATAGGAGGGGCAACACATCTGCACAGGGATTTGGTTTTTAGTTTCAGCCAAGGCCCCAGATAGAAATCTAAAGTGAAAAAGAAAAACCTTCAAGGTGAACTATATTAATGTGCTAATTAGAAGTAATATAATCTTTGACAGAGCCAGAGAAAATTGCAATAAACAGCATGTAATACTATACACATGGCAATAATGGTTAAGAGCTGCTAATAACTAATAGCATGTTACCGACATTCTCTCTAGTCATCAACAGCAGGCAGGTGAGGCAACCAGGACGCATTTGGGTTTAAGCTCAAGTAGGACACTGGCCATAGTACCAGTCGCTGTGGCATTCTGGTTTTCAAGCCAAGCAGGTGTTCTCTCTGACTCTCTCTCTTGGAGGCTGTTGCTGCTCTCTTAAACTGTTTCTGCAGATCGTGGCTCTCATTCTTGGTCAGTTTGTTGCGTCTGAGTCTAGATAGATGACAGCGGGTGCGATACCCTACTTAACTGATAGCGACAAGAGTAACGGGGAAGTGCATGGTTAGTCAAGAACCAGGGGAAATAAGGCTGATGTTCTGTCTTCATGGCCAGGAGCTCACGGACCACCAACTGACCTCCTAACCTTTTCTTGCAGTGAGTCTGGTAGCACCCCATTCACCCAGCACTCAGCACAGCATGGACAGCCATCAGAGATCAGCTTGGGCCCAGAGAACAATGAGCCTCAAATCAGGGAGCAAACGCTGGTTCCGGAACTGGACCACCAGGAAAAGTTTAGATTATATCTGCAAGTGTTTATGAAGCTGGGGAACTCCGAGTTCTGTTGCAGGGCTAGAGGAAGGTACAGTTCATTTTGTAAACGTGTTTCGGAGGCTCTCGCTGTTCCTGAGAGCTGTTCAGCAGGGTCTGTGCATTCCAGTTGAACTCAGCGCGTACTGATTGCTCACCGTTGTAAAAGAAGGGGCAACAGGCAAGAATGAGAAGTATGTTCACACAGTGTCTGCCCTTAGGAGTTTGTAGCTCAGTTGAGAAACTTTGAATTCTGCTAGTTTGCTAGTTTTTGTTTGGCACTCTTTTGTAGATTAAGGATGCTCTTCTGAATATCAAGCTGACTTCCATTTGGCATATTATTTTGAATTTGATATTTTAATTCTTTCATTGGGAGATGTTTCCAAGTTCACTCACTTAAAGCATAGCCTTCAGCTGAATGAGCCTGTTCTCTGTCATCATTTTGTGCCACTGATTAAAAGCCAGACTTGATGCCGGGGCCAGAAACAGGGCCCTCTGAGATATTGCTTTGTGCTTCTGGGTCAAGACCAAGTCATATTTACATGCTCTTGTAGAGGGACTTCTCAGACTAATGAAGGATTGAACTAATGATCGTGAAGTCTCTTGCAGCTCTAAATATACGCATGTGCCACACAGCGATGTTTTGGCTAATGATGGGCTGCATAAACAATGGTAGTCCCCTAAGATTACAAGGGAGCTGAACATTCCTATTGCCAAGTGATGTCGTAGCCATCCTAATGTCATAGCTCAACACATGACTCACGAGTTTGTGGTGGTGCTGTGTAAACAAGCCTGCTGCCAGGCGTGTGAAAGTGTAGCTGATACAATTATGTACAGTACGTGATGCTTGATAACGACAATAAATAACTGTGTTACTGGTTTATGTCTTTATTATACCTTCCATCATTATTTTAGATTGTACCCTTGCTACTTATAAAAAAGAATTTGCTGTAAGTGTGCTCTGTTATGCTGGCGGCAGCCTCCTGCCTCTCACGTTCCCCCGTCTCTTGATCGCATCCTTTTCTCTTGTGCTTGTGCTTATCTTGTGTTGCTCTGTGCAGTACCTGCTGTATAAGCTTGTGGCCCAGGAGTAGTGGCCAGCCCATGCAGTCTAACGGTAGGCTGTACCACCTAGGTTTGTGTCAGCACATTTACGGTGTTTGCGCAGTGAGGAAGCTGCCTAACAGCTCATTTCTCAGCAGGGATCCCGGTCATTAAGGGACCTATGACTGTGAGTGCTTTTGGTTCAAAATAATACAAATAAAAAAGCCTTATAAAGCTCTGAGTTTGAGGTGGCCAAAACTGTGCTCTGTATTTTGGATAGTATTCATAGAACCTGTAACCTGATAAACCTGTTCTGTATGTTCTGCATTTGGGAGAAGCTGGATTCACCTGGCTTCCGGATATCTGTCTGCGGCAGCCCAGTGCTCCATCTTAGCCCATGGGCTGACATTGTGATGCGAACTGAATTTCTTTGAGCCACTCTGTGCTACTTCCTAGTTGAAACATGCAACCTATGTACAATCTGCCAAGGGAATCAACTTAGAAGAGGAAGGAAGAATATTTCTGAGGGACAGCATTGTTCACAGTATAGCAGGAGACAGGAAATTTAGAGAATTGGGTTAGAATGTCAGCAGAAGTCACCGATTGGCTGGGTGTCTCTGGGCATTCTTTGACCCTCTCTGAGTTCTTATTTTCCTCTTGGCTAAAATTAGAGGTTTGGCTTAAATGGGCTCTCGTGTAGTAAGAATTCTGCATGCTGGGTCTTTAAATAAAGGGCACTTCACCTGGTTAAGGCACTTCACCTGTTAATGGAACAGGTCATCGAGAGTTGGAATAATAAGAGTAGACTTTGGGGACTAGCAGGGTGTTTCCCCAAACTCCTTGATTGTAATTTGCTACTGGAGCAAATTACCACAAATTTTGTGGCTTAAAACCATACACGTTTACTACCTTCCGGTTCTGAAGCTTAGAAGTCTGAAATGGGTGTCACTGGGCCAAAATTAGGGTGTCGGCAGGAAAGTGTTCCTCCTGGGGGACCCCAGGGAGGATCTGTTTCCTGGCTTTCTCCCACTTCGGGAGGCTTTCCATGTGCCTTGACTCGTGGTCTCTTCCCCGTCTTCAAAGCCAGCAGTCACCGGGCTCTGACCTCTGCTTCTCGGACTCCGCTGCCTCCCTCTTTGTGATTAGTTCGGGCCCACGGGGATAATCCAGGATAATCCCCCAGCTCAAGATCCTTAACTTACTCACATCTGCAAAGCCTCTTCTGCCTTGTAAGGCGACATCGTCACAGGTTCCGGGGATCCGGAGGCGGATGTCTTTGGGGGCCATCATTCTCCCTACCACACATAGATAATGTTGATAGCATTGCACTGGCCCAGGAGACCATGCTCCTCGCTCTTGAAAGAAAGATTGCCAGCAGATTAAATCACTTTTAGCATTCACGGGGGAACCTTCGCTTGCACTGCTCCAGCCTCTTGTGCCTCAGCAGGGGGTTTATTAAAAGGAAAAAGGGGAGAAAATGGGAAAAGAACTACGCAGTTGGGAAGCAGTTTTACCAACTCCAATGGAGTCAACAGCAAGGCCTTCAGAGGGAGAGTGTGCGGCCTCGTACTCAGTTGTGCAGAGAGAAAGGCAGATGGGCTCCGAAGGCCAGGACTGCTGTGTTGTGAGACGGGGCTGTAGCTCCAGGCACTCAGCTGTGTGCCGCCTCGCACGCGACGTTGAGGTGGCAGGTCTTCACTCTCCAATGGGGTGTATTCTGAAAGCACTGGAAGCGATGGAGCTCTCCACGGGAAGGGAACGCCTGGCTCGGGTCTGAGCGTGACACTGACAGTGTTTATAGTTCTCACAGCAGAAGCATTCTTGGTGTCTCAGGGGTGACATTTTAATTATCGCTGCATGAGATAAGAAGTTATCTCTGTTTGTAGTTGGAGACATAATTGATAGAGGACAAGGCAGAGTTCAGGGGAACAAATTAGTGACGGGAGCCACATCTTTTTATGCCGTAAACTCCAGCAACGTTGTGTTTCTGCTCTGATTTGACAGAGGCTTGTGTTATCGCAGGAAATCCACCTGGTTTGCGAAGAAATTTACATTTCTCTAGTCTGTTTTAACTTTCAGCTCTGCCTTGATTACGAGCATGCTACCCTGCCTCCGAACCAGACTTCACGCTACCTGGCGAGTGGCCGGTGCTTCAGGATGAATCTGGCTGCGTGAGGGTGTCGCTGCGCGCAGCTGGCCGGGTGGTGTGGGGCCCGGGAGCTGGACCTCAAGGCCCTGTGACAGCCCACAAGGCACAGAAGGCTTACTGAGCAGGGACCCGCAGAGAAACAAGCGCCAGGAACAACTGCAGTGGTTCCTGTGCGTGTGCGCCATCGTTCGAAACCTCATCAGATAAATGCACGCCAGGAGTTTGGCCAGGACCTATTTTAAAAAAGTGGGAACCTGGAAATATTGATAAAATACCAGAATTCGAGGTTTTCCTTAATTATAGTGAAGTTTCCTTGGTTATTCCCCTAATTGACAGGTTGTTTTGTGTTTTTTTTGCCACTGCTGTTGCCATGTCTAGAATCAGGATTGTTCTGGCCTGACAGTTTCTAGGGGACACCAGTGCTTAGGGCCAGCGCTCTCTGGCTGTGCTCGGGGAAGGGTGCTCAGGGAGGAACTGAGGCAGGATGCTCAGAGCAAGAGAAGCTAGCAGCCTTGGCAGTCATCCGTTGCTCTTACTGCGTGTTGTTTCCCTTCAGAGCTCAGGCTCTCAAATAAAGAAGAGCCCTTTGCTAGAAGGGCATGACCATTGCCCCAGCCTTGGCCGTACTGCCTAAGGACTTGTTTACTGAATGAAGGCATTGCGCCTGGCATGTCCACGAGGTTTTAGCAGAGGTGGATTGGGGTACGGGCATTTGCCACGCTTTACTTGGGAGCCTTGGCATTTAACTTGGCTCATGGCCAGCTGCCTTGGGCCTTCTGTCCCCTAACTGGGTTTTCTCTACACTTATCACCACCTGGGGTCCTGGGGCGTTAGCTCAGGCTGTTGTGCGGAAGGAAGGCTGCTCCCTGGAGCGCAGAGCTCTCTGCTGAGTTTCCATTCCAGAGGGGCTGAATTTATAGCTCATTGCCGTATAATTAAATGCTCTATTTACTGGCAGGAATTAAGATCCTATAATGGTCCTTTGAACATTTAAATCAGAATACTTTTACCTACCCAAGCTTCCTGCTGCCTCTCCTTACCTTTCTATCTGCTAGCACTCCAAGGTGGACTTTAATTTGCCTCTAAGTGGCAGTGACCGTTTGCAAATTATTGCTGAGTTCTCCAGGGTCAGAGTTTGTGCTGTCAGGATAAACACGGTCAGCCAGCACTCCTGGGGCCTCTGCCTTTCGTTCTTCCCAGTCATCCGGTCTCAGGAAGGACCTGGGTATCTTCATGTGGGACACTGTTGAAGCACCTTACCTGTTTTGTACCCTCTGATTCAGAATTCAGAGACAACTTGTGCTTTAACTTTTTACCAGGTAAAATGAGGTACAACCAAAAATATATTATAAGCAAGTGGCTGGAATGAGTTAACCTTCTTTAAGAGACTAATCTATTAACAGACCATTCTTCAGGTCATCTTATCTCTTCATGTTGTGTTGATCAACTGTGAAAATACTGTTTAGCCAAAGTATAAATCTAAGTATCTGTAAGTGCAAGGCATGTTATCATATTCACACGGCTGTTTTCCTAGAGACTGCTGCTTGGGAGTTGAGAGGTTAGGATGGAAATGCAGGCTTGGACGGTGGGCCAGCTCCCTGGGGAGACCACAGGGAGTGACCAGAATGAAAGCAAATTGAGGAGCGCCTTTCACAGGTGGGGAAGGACCAGAGAGGCAGGAGAGCCAGGAGGCAGAAAAGTCCAGAAGCCCAGAAAGTGGGAACTTTTCCAGGGTGAGAGATCGACAGAGTAAAATACAAGAGTCGTCCAGCTCAGTTAGAGCTGGACATTTGCATTGGATGGGGAGCTATGCCGGGGGCTTTGACATCACCACACGAGGACACCAGTGCTCAGGGTGATCAAGCGCCTGGTCCATGATGGGGACTTGACGGTGGTCTTCCTGCTGGAATTTTCTACTGAATCTCCTTCATACCTGTGAGAAACTGGCTCCTCTGACCTGACTTGTTTGTAGTACCCATCATATCGGCCACATGTTCTCATTTTCCATCCTATATAATAAAAGCATAGTATGCAAATTGTCTCCTCAGCTGGGAGTTCGACCAGGGGGTGGGGCAGCGGCTGCTGGGAGAAGGGAGGGAGGCCCCAGCCAGCGATGGCAGCAGGCAGCCAGGGGAAGGGAGGGAGGCCCCAGCCAGCGAAGGCAGCAGGCGGTGGGAAGGGAGGGAGGCCCCGGCTGGCAGCCAGCAGCCACTAGGGCCCCTACCAGTGCTTGAGTTTTGTGCACTGGGCCTCTAGCAGTTTAAGAATGTCTCATTTCTCTAGTCTCTTTATTAGGTATATATCATGGATGGAATAAAATGCTGCTTTGTGCACAGGGAGCTGCTTGTTTACAATTTTAAACTGTGGTGTAACACGTTAAAATTTAAACGTAAAAAATAAACCTGATTGCCATGAAGGCGGTCATCTGAAGGCTCCTGACATCAACATGTGACTCGTAGCCAGCAATTATTTTTCTAATTTTTAACTTCTGACCATGATCTATGAACTTGAGAAACATTAGGGTCTTAATTATCCGGCTCTATGCTGCACTTTATTTGACCAGATAGCACAGTTTGTTGAGCTGCTGGATAAACAGAGGAAATGCATGGTATGTGTATTAGTTTTCTAGAGCTGTTGTAACCAAGTACCGCGGACTGGAGGGCGTTAACAGCACATTTGCCTCATATTTCTGGAGACAAGGACTCCAACCATGGTCAAGGTGTGGGCAGGGTTGGTTCCTTCGGAGGGCAGGGCCGCAAGAGCCCATCTGCTCATCCCTTGGCATCGTCCTGGTCTCTCCTGCATGTGCTCATTGCCTTCTCCCTGCGTACCTGCTGAGTTCAGATTTCCCTCTTCTTTTACAAGGACACAAACTATATGGGATTAGGGCCACCCTATTCCAGTGTGACCTCATCTGAATTAATTACATCTAGTACAATGACATTATTTCCCAATAAGGTCACATTGTGAAGTAGTGGGAGTTAGAGCTTCACTATATGAATTTTGGAGGCCATAGTTCAACCCATCACAGACTAGAGCAGTGGTCGGCAAACTCATTAGTCAACAGAGCCAAATATCAACAGTACAATGAATGAAATTTCTTTTGAGAGCCAAATTTTTTAAACTTAAACTATATAGGTAGGTACACTGTTACTAACTTAATTAGGGTACTCCTAAAGCTTAGGAAGAGCCACACTCAAGGGGCCAAAGAGCCGCATGTGGCTCGCGAGCCGCCGTTTGCCGACCAGGGGACTAGAGCATAGCATGATGCTCCAAGGCGGAGGTTTGGGAATCGCTCCTCAACACCCGGAAGGAAAGCGCTGGCCTTCATTTTGCAATTCATTGAAAAATGACATTTGAGTCATTTAAAATGAAATCTGTACATTAAGTAGCCAAGGACTCAGGTAAAGTAAGAGGGGCAGCAGGAGGAAGGTAAATGAAGATAAAATGGCAAGAATAAAGAACACAAATCGAGGAAACAGCCACGGTAGTTACTTTGGGAGCATGTTTCAAATGGAATTTCTGGGTGCAGAAAATCTGTGAGGTGTCCCAAACACTGCATTGTAACAAGACCAAACAGGTCAATATTTATGATGTGGTGGATTCTCAGCATTCATGGCGTCAATCCCACACTCAATAAACCAGAAAAACGAAGGGGCACCAGCAGTTGTCACACTTGGCACGTTCCTGGGGTTGCAGCCTTTGCCAGCAGGACAGGCCCCTCAACAGTGTGGCCAGCCAGCAGGCCGGCCCCAGCCCCCTGAGGATTCAGCGCTCCAGGGGCCTGCTCTCTAGGAGTCCACAGCGTGTTCCCTTAAAGACCAGGGGGTCAGTTAGAGCAGCGGTCGCCAACCAGTGGTCTGCGGACCACTGGTGGTCCGTGAGGTCCGAAAGGTTGGCGACCGCTGACTTAGAGGACAGCCTGAGCTACTTAATGTACAGATTTAATTTTAAGTGACTCAGTTTACATGAGGCCAAAATAACTCATCCTGTGGTTAAAATAGAGGTGATTTTCCCAGCCATCCCATCTCATTGGCTAGGAGTCTCCCGTTGTCAGTGATTCTTTCCTTGTTTATATTTAGTTGCAGACATCACAAGGCCTAAAAATACATGATGAATGGTGTTCAGTTGAGCAGGCTGGATTTACAGACTGTACTACCTGCCGACAACCACATCTGCTGTGCGGTGTGCGCCTTGAGTATGTACTCGCCGAGACTGGGAAATGGGGAGAATGGCTTCACGGGGAAAAGGCAGCTGACTCGCAGACAAAAAAAGGAAAGACCACGGTTCTGTTTCTTAACGAAAGTGACAGCCCATTTAGTTCATCGTCTGGTATTTACCTATGGTTCTGCTCAAAGCATTTTTAGGGGTGCTCCTTCCAGTTTCTTCCAAGAGCCATTTGTCCGGCTTTAGAATGGAGCCAAAGCTTGGTGCCTTTACCGTCAGACCAGGGGCCTCACAGAACCACACTTCCTCTCTCCAGATATGTTTTGGGGGTACAAAAAGTGTA
Source organism: Myotis daubentonii (assembly GCF_963259705.1). Classification (NCBI taxonomy): domain Eukaryota; kingdom Metazoa; phylum Chordata; class Mammalia; order Chiroptera; family Vespertilionidae; genus Myotis; species Myotis daubentonii. The sequence continues at coordinate 17,897,609 of NC_081851.1, read as the reverse complement.
TGTATGTGTGCTTTATTATCGCAGTGTGACTGTTCTTACAAACCTAAGTCCACAGCTGTAGAATGTGGTGTATGGAGATATCTCATTCTCAGACAGCGCATATTCCATAAGCCATGCTTTGTACACTAGTCACATAAAAACTCAGAATTTGGAGCCTTGAACTCCTGTATCCTTTACATTTTCATTTAAAAATACCTCAGACTTTTCTCTTGACAGCCATTTTTGTTTTTAAAAAGGTTCTCTACTTTATATGATGACAGTTCCAGAATTAAAATAAAAGGTCTGGCACGCATTGTGTCTTTTTAGGAACAGGTCATATACTATTAGACCATTGTGAATAAGAAGGTGTTTACATTATCAAATTACAGGAGGTTTCAAGTCAGATGTTTTAATGCTGTAACTTCTAAAATGTAGAGCCTTTTTAAACAAGTATTTGAGCATTTACATTGGGCTGAAGGAGACCATAACTGTAATTTTATTCTTTTATGTGCTTTCATATGTTGTAAAATATTCATTCCCATTAGTAACGATATAACTGAAAACCAGAAACAATATGTTCCATTTTAAGAAGAGCCTCATTTATTAAAATTTAAAAAAATCAAACAAGTTAATTAGAGATAGCGTCTTACAATACAAAAACAACTTTAATAAAAACTGTCTTTAGAGAGATCTTTCAAGTGTTAAAGATGATTATTTCATTCAACAGATCTCGACTGCGCATCTCTTATGAGCCAGACACTGCATGTGATGAGAGTGGGCATGGAGAAGGGGAGGGAAGAGAGAACCTGGGGTGGGCATGGAGAAGGGGAGGGAGGAGAGAACCTGGAGTGGGCACGGAGAAGCGGAGGGAGGAGAGAACCTGGAGTGGGCATGGAGAAGGGGAGGGAGGAGAGGACCTGGGGTGGGCATGGAGAAGGGGAGGGAGGAGAGGACCTGGGGTGGGCATGGAGAAGGGGAGGGAGGAGAGGACCTGGGGTGGGCATGGAGAAGGGGAGGGAGGAGAGGACCTGGGGTGGGCATGGAGAAGGGGAGGGAGGAGAGGACCTGGGGTGGGCACGGAGAAGCGGAGGGAGGAGAGGACCTGGGGTGGGCATGGAGAAGGGGAGGGAGGAGAGGACCTGGGGTGGGCACGGAGAAGGGGAGGGAGGAGAGGACCTGGGGTGGGCATGGAGAAGGGGAGGGAGGAGAGGACCTGGGGTGGGCATGGAGAAGGGGAGGGAGGAGATAACCTGGAGTGGGCATGGAGAAGCGGAGGGAGGAGAGAACCTGGAGTGGGCATGGAGAAGGGGAGGGAGGAGAGGACCTGGGGTGGGCATGGAGAAGGGAGGGAGGAGATAACCTGGAGTGGGCATGGAGAAGCGGAGGGAGGAGAGAACCTGGAGTGGGCATGGAGAAGGGGAGGGAGGAGAGGACCTGGGGTGGGCATGGAGAAGGGGAGGGAGGAGATAACCTGGAGTGGGCATGGAGAAGCGGAGGGAGGAGAGAACCTGGAGTGGGCATGGAGAAGGGGAGGGAGGAGAGGACCTGGGGTGGGCACAGAGAAGGGGAGGGAGGAGAGGACCTGGGGTGGGCATGGAGAAGGGTAGGGAGGAGAGGACCTGGGGTGGGCATGGAGAAGGGGAGGGAGGAGAGGACCTGGGGTGGGCATGGAGAAGGGGAGGGAGGAGAGGACCTGGGGTGGGCATGGAGAAGGGGAGGGAGGAGAGGACCTGCGGTGGGCACGGAGAAGGGAGGGAGGAGATAACCTGGGGTGGGCACGGAGAAGGGAGGGAGGAGGACCTGGGGTGGGCATGGAGAAGGGGAGGGAGGAGAGGACCTGGGGTGGGCACGGAGAAAGTGAGGGATGAGGACCTGGGGTGGGCATGGAGAAGGGGAGGGAGGAGAGGACCTGGGGTGGGCATGGAGAAGGGGAGGGAGGAGGACCTGGGGTGGGCATGCAGAAGGGGAGGGAGGAGGACCTGGGGTGGGCATGCAGAAGGGGAGGGAGGAGAGGACCTGGGGTGGGCATGGAGAAGGGGAGGGAGGAGAGGACCTGGGGTGGGCATGGAGAAGGGGAGGGAGGAGAGGACCTGGGGTGGGCACGGAGAAAGTGAGGGATGAGGACCTGGGGTGGGCATGGAGAAGGGGAGGGAGGAGAGGACCTGGGGTGGGCATGGAGAAGGGGAGGGAGGAGGACCTGGGGTGGGCATGCAGAAGGGGAGGGAGGAGGACCTGGGGTGGGCATGCAGAAGGGGAGGGAGGAGAGGACCTGGGGTGGGCATGGAGAAGGGGAGGGAGGAGAGGACCTGGGGTGGGCATGGAGAAGGGGAGGGAGGAGAGGACCTGGGGTGGGCATGGAGAAGGGGAGGGAGGAGGACCTGGGGTGGGCATGGAGAAGGGGAGGGAGGAGAGGACCTGGGGTGGGCATGGAGAAGGGGAGGGAGGAGAGGACCTGGGGTGGGCATGGAGAAGGGGAGGGAGGAGAGAACCTGGAGTGGGCATGAAGAAGGGGAGGGAGGAGAGGACCTGGGGTGGGCATGGAGAAGGGGAGGGAGGAGAGAACCTGGAGTGGGCATGGAGAAGGGGAGGGAGGAGAGGACCTGGGGTGGGCATGGAGAAGGGGAGGGAGGAGAGAACCTGGAGTGGGCATGAAGAAGGGGAGGGAGGAGAGGACCTGGGGTGGGCATGGAGAAGGGGAGGGAGGAGACAACCTGGAGTGGGCACGGAGAAGGGGAGGGAGGAGGACCTGGGGTGGGCATGGAGAAGGGGAGGGAGGAGAGGACCTGGGGTGGGCACGGAGAAGGGGAGGGAGGAGAGAACCGTAGAAGCTGTGGCCAGTTACAGTCAGTCAGAATTGAAGCTATTGCATTTCTAAAATTACCGTGTGTGGAACAATGTGAAAGTAGAGCTGATTAGAACTCGCTTCCAGCTTTCCAGGAACACATCTGAGAATAATGACGAATGCTGTGTAACAGGCCAAGGAATTAGAGCGTGTGCATAAATGAGACGCAGTGAGCCTGTGTCAGCCATGAACAGGAGAGTTGACCCAGAGGCCTTCAATGATGCATGCTTTAAAAATGCTTGGGTTTCCGCGTACAACAATTACAGTAACAAGGACTGCACATCTGTTAGTCGGCTTGTTTCAGTCTCAAAAGGTGAAGTGTTTGGCAGTTCCTTCTTCTCACATATAGGTGAGCTGCCTGGAATTTAACCTTTAGATGTGCTTAAGCAACCACGCTTTACAATTTATTTACTTATTTTTTTGTATAAAACCACCCAAACAGAAACAGTCTGATAAATTGTAACTGGGAATACAGAAATCTGGAGGCCTTTTTTCACTTGATATACATTGCTCCAGTTGCCTTCTTTCTGCCTTTCTGTCGGGGGTTTTTTAACACTCACCCTAGTGTCTAGAAGCAAATTTCCAATTAAAGACTGGAAGCCATTTGTGGTGGTCTGCATGTCAGGACAGGGTATTCGTCTGCTCAGTGCATTGCAGGGTTTCAAATGAGTGAGTACGACTGCTTGCTATAGGGAAAGGGAGAAATGGGGTCTTTTATCTTTACCTGAATATGTGGGAATAAATTTGAGTTTTAAACTCATTATTTGTAGAGAATTTACATCTTCAGCTTCTAACTGTTGCAGAGCAACCAGACTTCACAGACTTTCTACTGTACTACATTCAACTTTTAAATGCACCTCGGTGTTAAGTTAATCATAAGGTAATATGCACACAGATAAGGCATTTTATTCAAATTATATTGCATCAGATTTTGTCGGTGTTGCCTGAAGGAGATAGGATGAGAAAACAGGAAATGGCCAGGTATGAAGTTGACATAAGCCAGACTGTCCCCTTTTTTTGTTTGTTTGTTAATCCTCACCCAAGGATATTTTTCCCATTGATTTTTAGAGAGATTAGAAAGGAGGGAGGGAGAAAAGGAGGGAAGGAGAGCGAGTACGCGAACGAGAGATGAGAAACACATCCATTGGTTGCCTCCCGAACCCGCAACCCAGGTATGCGCTCTTGTCGGGATAGAACCCAAGACCCTTCGGTGCTCAGGCTGATGCTCTAACCACTTAGCAACACCAGCCAGGGCCAGACTGTCCACATTTTTAACCAATGAAGGCTCTCAAGCTTGATCACGTAGTGCAGAGAACACATTTTTAAGGTGTGTTTACTCAAAATAGGCACCATACTAAGTATTTTACATATGTTATCAAATTGTCTCTATATGATTCATTAAGGTAAAAACTACTATTAACTCAATTTTTCAAACGAAGATGTAGGCACAGAAGAGCTTACCAGTGGTTCCAAATTGGTCTGCCAGAAAGTCATGTGGAAGCTTTGTAAAAATACAGATTCTTAGGCCAACTTCTGGAGAGTAGGATTTTACAGGGGTGGGCAAACTTTTTGACTCGAGAGCCACAATGGGTTCTTAAACTGGACCGGAGGGCCGGAACAAAAGCATGGATGGAGTGTTTGTGTGAACTAATGTAAATTCAAAGTAAACATCATTACATAAAAGGGTATGGTCTTTTTTTTCAATAGTTTTATTCATTTCAAACGGGCCGGATCCGGCCCAGGGGCCGTAGTTTGCCCACGGCTGATTTAGAAGCTGTAGAATATGGGTCTGGGTATCTTTATGATTAAGTAGTTCCCCCAGCTGATTCTAATAAACACCTGGGTTTGGAGGCCACACTTGGGAAGCCCACCTGAGTCAGTGATGAAGCCGTAGCAGTGCCACCACGGAGGCCTGAGCAGAGACATTGAAAACCGCCGTGGAGTCCTAGCATGTCAAAAAATCCTAGCTTTTGTTTGCCTCACACCTTTCCCAGCGCTGGCTCCCCCCCCCCCCCCCCACATCCTTGCCGGTGGGCATCTGAGCCTCTGCTGGAGGCCAGAGGGAGACGAGGCTCCGGTTCCCCAGGCATCCCTGGCCATGGCTGAGCAGTTCTGATTATTAGCAAGCTCTGCTCTACTCTGGGCTGTGTATTCCTGCCTGTCACTCCCTAGGCTTACCCTCCGGCACTGTTCAGAGTAAATCCAGCCCTTCTTTTGCACGACAGCCTTTGGGATATTCGGAGAACCAGCTTTTCCCTACAGCTGCTTTCCTACTCTAGGCTAATTGTGTCAGGTGCCAAGTTCGAATCCCCTCGGTAAAGAAATACCACTGCAGCCTACACAGACCACGTGGTGTCCACCACAGAACCTCCCAGCCCACCAGGAAGCGTGTGCCATGGCTGTTTCTCTCGTGTCCTGTCACTTTGTAGCCTCCTAGATTCCCAGTTAGTTTTCTCTTTCTTCCTTGTTACTTAGCCCTGTACCAGAATTAGGATGCTTGGTCATTATTTATGACACAAATCTAAAGTTGCTTGTTGAAAAAGATCACTCACATTCCAGGTCAAAGATGGGCCCCTGGGGCGTTGGGAGAGGAGTTGACGATGCTCGGGTCCCCTCACCGGCCCTGTGTCCGCAGCCCACGGGCCCTCCTTCCCAGGGAGGCCCGGGCTGTTCCCGACCAGCTCCTCCGCTGCGGCAAAGGCAAACATATTTTCCTCCTCTATTGAACCCTTTGTGTTTAGACTATTTCCCATCTTGTTTGAACTGTTTTTTTTTTTTTTTTTTTTTGGTTTTTTCCTGGAACAAACATTTATTGTAGGCAGTGTAAATAACAGCGGACACTCTGTTTATGTTGACTTTTCTATGACTCTTCCGGGCTGTTATTTAGTTAGCAGGGAGTTTGGAGACCTGAATCCATGTCTCTACCTTGTCACCAGTTTATAGCTGAGACAAGTCTTTTAATTTTTCTGGGCCAAAGCTTTTTTGTGGCATAGAGATAATGAGTACCTTTCCCTTCCTTGTGGAGTAAAGGATGCTAAAACATAGGCTACCTGGAGTCTTGAGAGGTCCAGAGAGAAATGGGTTCCATAAGACAATGTAAGGCTATTTTGAATATTTAATTACTGTTATTATTAATGCCACCATTGGCTTACCAGCGGAATTTAGTCTCTTTTTTCTGGCATGCTGTTTCGTTTTTAATTTTGCTGTTACTGTTAGTTTAGACAGGATGGAGTTATCAAAAATATTTACTAGAAAATTCTGACCTCCAGGGAGCAGACCGATCACCCAGAAACAACTCTCTTAATCTCAGATGCGTGTGGAGAGGGCTGTGTGCGTGGCACGCGTGCGCCCCTTGCATTCGTGCGCTGGTTCCATTTGTTCTCAGAAGGAAACAGATAAGAGGCGCTTTCCCCTGCAGATTTCCCTGGGCTGCAGATGGGACTGGAAGAAGTACACTCCTTACATCTCCTTGTAGAGGGGTGTGGGGGGGTGCGGCTCGGGGTTGCCTGTCTGGCCTTTTGAACCACACCTTTTGTCAGCAAGTGCAAGTATGGACAGAACTTCAAGTTGAATGGTTGAGAGAAAAGTCATGATGGGTTAGATGGTTTAGGTGAAGATACAAGTGGATGAATTGTAGTTGCCCAGGGTCATGAGTAGTATTTCCTTCAGGGCATACCACTGGAGGTGAAGATGTGCATAAAAATGACATCCCCTCCAGGTTCCATTTGTGGGAGCTCTCAGACCATTGGCAAGTTTTCTAAACATTTGCCTCTGTTCTCTGGTAAAATGTTGGGGGATTGGACAGGGTTTCCTACAGCTTTCCTTGCAGGGATGCTTGGGGGCTAGTTAACTAGAACACTAGCAAATGCTTTGAGCGTCAGAGGTCCTTCAGAAATGGTCAACGTTGTTTGGTTCTCATTTGGAGGCAGGAGAAAGATACCTCATTTCTTCAGAGTAATGCAAAGGAGATGGGAGAGAACTTTCCCCTTCTTGTGAGGGCACCAACTTGGTGAGCACTCACTACTTTGGGATTACCATGCAGTCATTATCCGTGAGGAGGTAAGTGGGACCTCCCTGGGCCTGCCAGAACCATAACTCCCCAGACCTTTACAGACACATCACACTTCAATCGGTATCTAATAGCTGTATGTCTACAATGTGCCAGTTAGAATACTTAATTGGCAATAAAAGAGGAGTTAATAAAACACATCTAAGAAATGGAAAATCAGATTACAAGTGGCATTTTGGCCCTTATTCAAGGGTCATGGAGCAGGAGAGGGTGCGGAAACTTTCCTCAGCTCACTTCCTGTACCTTTCCTTGCTGCCGGCTCATTCATTACTCAATATCTGTAGATATTTGGGTACCACCCCTCCCCCCCAAATAGCCTGCCCTCAGTTTGAGTCAGTACCATTTTATTGTGTAATGACATGGAAGTTTTAGAATTCAACTTGAAAAAAAACAACAAAAATAAAAGAGTTAGAGCTAAAATTTATTGATCGTTTGCTGGCTTACTTGTTAGATGAATTGAGTAGATTTTCTACTTTCTTCCCCTCAAAAGTCACTACCCTTCAAAATATCTGTAGGTAGGTTTAAAAAAATTAATTTTTAAACCACAATTGAACGGCTGTTCAGCAACATTGACTACAATGCGCTTCTGGGGAATTTCACCACTACCTGATTGCCGTCTTCATTTCTCGTTTGACTGGTGTGTATAATCACTGATTTGTAAGTGTGCGCTGTAACAGTGTCAGCTGTCTGCTGGCATGATTGGAGAACTTATGAAATGAAGTTAATTTTCTATTTTCTTTTCTTGGAAACTCCTTTACACTTAATGTTAAGCAGACAAGTGACTTAAAAGTCCAAGCCACTTGAAGATAATGCATTTAGAAATGGCTGATTGATGAGCTTACACTTATCTCATTTTGTTTAAAAAGATACTAGTGTATCTTTTGAGAATAGATTTTTTGACCTGAAGAAAAGTATTGCTCTAGGATAGGTGGATAAGATTCCAGAAAAAAAGAAAATTGAAAGGCTCTGACTGCATCTTTTTCTCTCTTCAATAATTCATTTTAATATTAATCCTGGAATTCATGTGTAAGTCATGGTTGTCTGTTGTGGAAAATATTATTTAGCTTAATAGTTTTAATTAAAATAAATGTTTGTGTCTTAAGCAAAACAGTTTATGTTTTAATAGGATAGCAGCAACTTTTTATGCATCTCTTTCTTTGCAAGATTTCCTTTTAGAGATAATAATCTTTCAGGCTGTTTCCCATAAAATATGCATATCATATTCGTGTTTCTGTTTAATGTGTGCAGGAGTAAGAAGCACTGAATTTGATTAACTTTATTAACCATAAATAATGAAGTGTACTCTTTTATGTTAACCCTTATTTTATTGTGTATCAGCCTTTAGACATTTGGCTATCTGGACAAGCAATCATTTAATCCTTTTAAAAATTATTTATTGCTTCTTTGACTAATTGCTTCTTATATGACTTAAAGCCTTTTGCAGTGGTATCATTTGTTAAAACACAGCCAGAAGCAGGCAGAGCAGTGTCATTTTTCAAAAATTTAGTGTCATTTTTATAGACAAATAACACTTGTAAATGATGGATAATAGCTAGCAGGATGCTGCATGGTATAAAAAGTGCATGAATTATATTTGCTGGGAGTTAGAAGGTTAACTTGTCTATAAACTAATTGAAGGGCTTTATGGTAAATGCAAAATTCTGTGTGCACATTATCGGCAAGACTTAAACCAGCTGAAGAAGGGCTTTTCCTTCCCTGGGGTATTATTCATCCTTTCATCCTCTTCCCTGGCTAGCTGCTGGGTAAGGAGAGCATCTAATCATAATGCATCGGTAGGATTTATAAAAGAGCGGAGTGGAGGTGCTTTCAGGAGTCCGCAGACTAGCACTTGCACTTTGGGAAGGCAAGGGGGTGGGTGTCGGCATGGAAATTACCTCTGCATTCTGATACGCGTGGGCACTTACACAGACCACGCTTTCCAGGCCCTGCGGTTCCTGGCCGTGGGAAAGGAAGAGGTGGGAGAAAGTCTTGGTTTCTTCAGCAGCGTCGGGTGGATTTCCTGTTATTTACCCTGATTAGTAGATCCATGGCTCCATGTCTCACCACCTCTGGAAAAACCTCCGGTTATTATCTCCTTAAATATTTCCTTTCCTCAGTCCTTTGTATTTTTTCTAGGACTGCAATTATACTTCTTTTGGACCTTCTCGCTGTATTCTCCCTACGGGTTAACATCTTCTCTGTTTTTCACCTCCTTGCCTCTCTGGTATTGCCTTTTAGGTGACTTCCTCAGTTCTTCTTTCCAGCTTCTTAATTTTCTTTTCAGCTGTGACTAATATAATCTTGCTAGTGGATTCTTCATTTTAATGACTGTGGTTTTTAAAAAAGTGTTTTATCTGGTTCTTCTTAAATTGGCCGGTCATTTTAAAAAATTGTGGCAAAGTACACAACACAAGATTGACCACTTACCCGCTGCTGCGTGTGCAGCCGGCCCCCAGAGCTCTTCACCGGGCAACACGAAAGCTGCTGGTTGTTGTTGACAGCCACTCATCGCTCGCTTACTTTTTAATTCCATCTTTTGCTTCTTTGACATCACAGGTATGTAGTTATTGTATAGTTTGTGTCTGGTAGCTGAAACAGTTGAAATCCATGGCGATCTCAATCTGTTGTTTGTTGTTTCCTCGGTGGCTCACACGTGGTGCTTTGTTTCACGTGTATTTGGGCAGTCTTGATCGCTAGCTCATATCTGACTGATCTGAATTTGTAGGAAAAGCCTTGGGACCTCAATCAAGGATGCTTTTCTAGGAGAGCATGGGCTTTGTTTTATGGGGTAATCATGGGGTGCTGCTGTCCCGACACCCCCATGTCGAAGCCCCAGGGTAGCCCAGGGGTTTTAGTTTATTCTCCCACCTGACCACAGACCTCAGCCCCCCCCCCCCCCACACACACAGACCACACTGAAAGCAGCACTTTCCCATTTAACTATGTTTAAGATAATGAAATTGACTAAATTGCATTATTCTACAACAATATATGCCAACAAGTATTCAATATACATCACATTATTTTGCCATAATACATATTCAGTGTAAAAATATTCAACAAGATGCAAAAGTATAAACATATAATTTAAACCAAATTTACGGTTTGATCAAAAAGAAAAGGAAGCAGCTCTGTCTCATGGGACCCTCCCTGTTTGGGGCCTATTGCCCAGGGTCCTTTTGTAGGTTTGCCTTTTCTTTTGTGCCCCTTGGTGATTTTTCGCGCTTTCTCTAAGCCCAGCAAAATAATAGTAATTGTTTTCTTATTCAGGATCTGCTTGTTCTATTGGTAGACCCCTCACCTGGAAGCCTAGGCTGGCTTTACAGCAGCTTCACGTGCTGGGCCCTCCAAGGGCAGCTCCCACGCGAGGGCGGCTTCTCCCTCAGCTGCCTCCAGGCCTTTACTTTACGGAGCTCTGCTCTCTCCAGCCCCTGCTGGGGGCACCTCACTCCCTGGCCAGCATTCCCACCGTAAAGTCTACATCTGGCTCCAGATTGAGTTACACCTCCTTACACCTCCCTGGCCAGCCCGTGGCCCCCTCAGTGTGTGGCGGCCGCCAGTCCAGGATGCCTCCCCAATTCCAAGGAAACCATCGGAAGGGCTGCGCTTTCCTACCTCGGAGCCTGTCTCACTAGACTGGAAGTGAGCATAGGCACCCCAGGTTTGATTACCCAAACCTGTTGGGGGTAATCAAAACACAGCTCTTTTCCTTGAAGAAATACACAGTTCCCTCCCCTCCTCCTTTTCCCCGCTTAGAGGAATGAAGGTTATAAGGAGTCACAAAATCGTTTATGACACATTACTTTTGAAAACCTCCTGTAAAAGCCTGGCAGCTCGTTTGGGATTGTCTACCTGTTGTGGATTTCGTGGCTCACTCAGAACTTCCAATTTAATGTCTGTCCACGCAAGCCGACAGCATGTGCCACCGCCTCTGTCCGCAGGACCGTTTTTCTCCTTCCTCCGACCTGCTGTTGGTTACATATCTTCTAGAAAAGAACAGATTTCCGACTTTGGAAACCGCTGACTCACTTTTTTATTACCTTGCAGAAAGCGTATGTTACCGGCTGTGCTTCTGAGACATAAGGATGAGGGGCAGGGAGCCCTCAGAACCACCACAGGGGCCCTGTGGACTGGGCCGGGCAGTCGTACACACTCATTGGCATGTTTTATTTTTTAAAATGTCATGCACATTAACTCCATTAAAAATCAGATTGTTTCTATAGCTGCCACACCCCCCGGAAGTGGAGCTCAACTCCCCATTGGTAGAGTGTGGGCTGCATGCACTGTGCCTTCCCTCCACAGGGCAGAGTGTGGCCAGGGGAGCAAGTTATGTGGGAGAAGCCTGGCGGACACTTTCTCAGCCAGCTGGTCAGGGTTAGCACCAACAGGGGTGAGTCACACGCAGGCTGCGCCTTTGGTGAGATGGATGAGAATGGCGCCGCACCTCTCTGGTCTTCTAACAACCTGTGATCTCAGTCTCATGAGAAAAAAAACCCCCACAAACAGCAGTAAAACCCAAACTGAGAGATATTCTGCAAAATACCTGACTAGTAGTCCTCAAAACTGTCAAGGTCATCAAAATAAAGAAAGTGAGAAACTGTCACAGATGAGAGGAAGCCAAGGAGCCATTACCACAAACTGTAGTGGGGTAGGATCTTGGAAAAGAAAAAGGACAAAAAAAGGTGTAAAATGGAAAGAGAGTGTGGCCTTTGGTTAACAGTAGTGTACTAGTGTTGGTTCCTTAGTCATGACGGGGGTACTTATTCACGTAAGATGTTAACAATAGGACAGATTGGGTGATGAGATATATAGGGATTCTCTGCACCATCTTTGCAACTTTTCTGTACACCTAGATCTATGGTAAAATAAAAAGGTTATTTTAATAAAAAATTAAAATAAAGGTAATTAAATAGAATAGATAGTTAAATAATTTTCTTAATAGTGCTGAGAAACATATATGACCTGTTATCTGTATTTCAAAATGCCTTTGACTGTCTTCCAGAAGTGGGAAGAGAGTCTGGTGGACAGGTAGGTAGCACAGTTCAGTAGGCAGCGTTTAGCACAGTGGTTAAGGACATAGCCTTGGAGCCAAACTGACTGGGCCTAAAGTTGCTCCTCGCTCTGTGACCTTAGGCAAGTGAACATTCCTGTGCGTCAGTGTTCCCGTCTGCAAAATTACTATCGCCTGTTGGGTGGTTGTGAGGACTCACGAGATAGAACACACACAAAGCACACGTGGCACCTACCACATCCCTGTGCTAGAACCAGGCTGTTCCCTTGATTTCCCCAACGTCTTTACTACCTGTACACATGACCGTAAGGGTCAAGTTGGTGGATAACACCATGCAAGGCAGATTAATAGAAAATGATCTGTTCACAGAGGCCAACATTGAAGTGAACAAGGACATAGAGTGTGTTTCCCACGTTGTTCAGTAATAACATTGCCACTTGTGTATCCTAGACCCTTAGGATGCTCTCTAAAGGTTAATGATTGGATCAGATTCATGCATTCAGGCATGCATGTTTTGTGTTTGTGGTTTTATAGAACGTCATTTATTCATGATCTTAAAGAAATTCATCATCTGGCCGGGATCCTGCCGCTTGTTCTGTGGATGCTGCTGTTTTGTGCCCGATGAGCGTTCATTGTCCTCTTTCAAAGGCACTGGCAAGGCGTCAGTGCCAGGTCCTGGGTCGTTGTCTTCCAGTCCCGACATCTGGCCTCTTGGCTGACTCCTCAGCCAGATGGGAGCATTGGTGTGGCCTCAGGATCAAAACTAGCCCTCCTTCTCCTCATCATCCTTTTTGAAACTTGCTTTGGATTAGAAACGAGGACGTGCAATTTTCTTTTTAAAATAAATAGGTGTTTGAGGTATAATTCACATACCATACAATTCATCCATAATAAAGTGTACAGGGTATCACAGACTATGCAACCTTCACCTCAGTCAGTTTTGAAACATCTTCATGGCCCTCCAAAGAAACCCTGTACCCTTTAGCTATCATCCCCCAATTCCCCAATACCCCCAACCCTGGCAAACCACAAATCTACTTCCTGTCTCTCTAGATTTTCCTGTGTCTGAACCTTTCCTATAAATGGAATCACATGTGGCCTTTGGTGTCTGCCTTATTTTTCTCAGCATAACATATGTGCTGTTGTAGCACATATCAGTACTCCATTCCTTTTTATTGCTGAGTAGTAAGTATTCCATTGAATATATAGACCAACTTTGGGCCACTTCATATTTTTTCACTTTCTCTCTGGACAGTATGTATCAAAATGGTACCTTCATTGAATTTGCTGGCTGTATGCTTCACTATAGTCACCTGCTTCAAGCGACTAGCCTTGTGTGTATGATGTCTCTTGTGTTAAAAAAAAACAACCTTGGATATCTGGCTTTCATCATCCAAAATTACTACTTAAAGGTCAGCTATTCACTTAATCAAAAGTGTACATTTCTCTAAAAATGTATACATTTCTCTAAAAATCTCACTATCTTGCTTTTTTATGGAGGCCTTTTACTTTTCAACTGTGTCTAGAAACATCTTGTATGTTTTCAAAAGACATAGCATGGTGTATCTGAAGGCGCATGCACTGTGGGTGCAGGCCTGGGCGGCTGCTGTGCCTGCCATTACCAGTTTGCAACTGGGGGACTAAGGCCTCTGAGGCTCAATTTCCAGCAGGATGGTTGAGTTGAATAGCGAGCCGAGATAACATTTATAATATGCCTCGTATATCATTTCTTGGCATATAGTAGTCACTGAATAAGTAATGGTTGCTATTTTGTAGTTGATATTGGAACTCCAGCTATCACTCACTTTTTCTGTGTGATCCTTTTTCTAATGCACTATTTGAATATGCCGCAGGTCAGCCTTATTCTCAGAAAGTTAATGCAGTTATTATTTTATAGCTAGTGTGATTTACTCTAGCTATTTGAGAGTTGAAATCTCCCAAGTTTCAGGGTGTGTTCCCAAGGGATCCATGGCGGATAGTAGTTTATCTTGTTCAGGAAGCATAGACGCCGAGGGATTCATGGAGTATGAGTTTGCATTCCTGCCAGAGCAGCTCACAGATTACGTAGGTTGTAAATGCAGGTGGCTTCTTTGTGAGAGGAGAAGCCCCTCTGAGTAGTCCAGCTTCCTAGTGAAGACAGATTTCTTCAACAACATGGGAGAGGCTTTACAAACGATGCAGAGGTGCAGTTGAGTTTAAACTAGTAGGAAGGGATTGGCGTGAAGAACGTGACCAACAGAAAAGGCAGGACAAACCGCACCAGGAGAATAGAGAGTGACAAATGTTGTGACGCTGGGGAGAGGGCTGGGGGAATGAATAACATGGACACTAATACTAGTAGGGGTATTAGGTTTCATTTATTGAGCATGTGCTATGTAATGTGTGTACTGTGCCAAGTGCTCTGATCATCTGCTTATTCATTTAAGAGGTACAAGGGTTCAAAAGGGCGGAGTCAAGCATCAAAAAGGTTAAATAACTTACTCTAAGGCAGTGGTTCTCAACCTCCCAAATGCCGCGACCCTTTAATACAGTTCCTCGTGTTGTGGTGACCCCCAACCATAAAATTATTTTCGTTGCTACTTCATAACTGTAATTTTGCTACTGTTATGAATCGTAAATATCTGATATGCAGGATGTATTTTCATTGTTACAAATTGAACATAATGAAAGCATAGTGATTAATCACAAAAACAATATGTGATTATGTATGTGTTTTCCAATGGTCTTAGGTGACCCCTGTGAAAGGGTCGTTCAACCCCCAAAGAGGTCGCGACCCACAGGTTGAGAACCGCTGCTCTAAGGTCACACAGCTAGTAAATGGCAGAGCCAGGAAATGAATCCAGTGTAGCTAGAGACTTAGCAGAGATGGTTTTCTTTTTCTCTCAAGTGTGTGACAGACCTGGAAACACATCCAGTCTAGGAAATGCTGTCTACCCCCATGTCCTCAGCTTTTCCAGCTGTTCAGACGATACTTTTCAGAGTGAAGAGGATGCTATGAGCGCTTACTTCAGGACAAAAGACATATACCAGACTCTTCCAGGCAAACCAAAACATATGGTCACCTGTATGTAGGATTTTAAAGCATTTATATATGAAGCCAAGAAAATAAAGAAGACCGAGCCTTCTTTAGAACAGATGGTGCAGTGTAAACAGAGGACGTGGAGAACACAGACCTGCTTGGCTCCTATTGTGATTGTATCCTATTTATCAGGAAATACGATCTTAAAATTGGAAAGGGTAGAATAAACATGCTTAGGAAAAATTAAAACTCAAGATAGAAGAGATAATGAGAGCCGCTGAAAGTGCATTTAGGTCTCCTGGGCACTGAGAGAGCTTGCCGATGGGACCGTGAACCACTTTAGATAATATTTGAGAACCAAGGAGACCAGGATGCCAGAAGATTGTAAATGATTTCAGTGAACATGTCCCAGTTCTCCAGGGGGAGAAGCATAGTTTAGAAGCTGCAGATGGGTGAGCTTAAGTCAGTTTCTGATGAAATTCCAGAAGCAATTTTAAACAGATGTTTGTGAACATATAAAAAGGCAGCAGTGGTTACTGGGAGGCAGAAAGGATTCTCCTAGAACAGGGTTGTTCCTGTTTGGCTGGGATCATCAATATGACACAGGAAAGGAATGTCAGCTAGAGAGTGAATATTGATTTCAACATGCCATTTGAGAGTCTCTCGTGAATGGCAAGATGCAGAAATGTGAGCTGGGTGATCATGCAGTTCCATGAGATTCTATTTGATGCAGCAACCATTTTAAAACTGGGTAATGAATGGATTAATTGACCAACTGTGGCCTATGAGCCAAACATGGCCCGCTACTTGTTTTTGTAAATAAAGTTTTATTGGAACAGTCAAGCCATTCCTTTACATATCCCCTATGGCTGCTTTTATGCTACAATGAAAAAACAGCAGTTGTGACAGAGACCATATGGCCCACACGACCTAAAATATTTGCCAGTTGGCTCTTTTACAGAAAATGTTTGCTGACCCCTGGTCTAGAGAGAAGACTGGTTTTTAGACTTGCTATGTATTAGAATCACCAGAGAAGTTCTTATTAATGTCCTAGCTTCCCTTTCCCCGCTTCTCACCAGCTGCATAACAATCTGTGAGGTTGAGTCTGACATTTTTTTTACAAAAGATTCGCAGGTGACTGTACTGGGCAGTCAGGGCTGGAGACCACTGGCCTGGAGGGAGGTGACATGGGAGAGCTGCAGGGCAGCGGGAGGACCCACCTCCTGTTTCCTCTTAGAGATGGTGATTTATTAGCCAGTCTCAGGATGGGACAGGTGAGAGGGAGAAACGGTCCCCTAGGTGACAGGATAAAAATCACCACATTTCTGCCCCCAAGGTAACAAAATAATGTTGGTTTTGGTAACAAAGGCAAAGTCCTGCACTTATGTACTAAAGGTCTTGGCTTAAGTGCTGGGTGGTGATTTATTTCATGGTTATTCATGTGCAAATGAGCAGACTCAAGATTAGCCAATATTATAACATAACCAGGAAAACTGGAATGAAACAAAACTAACAACAGTGCTCAAGGCAGGCTCAGGCTCCTACATTAACATGATGATGAGGAGACCCAAAGAGAAGTTGCACTCTCCTCTGCCAGGGTGAGATCACTTCAGTTGGTTTAAGCTCCTGACTGCTGAGAAGATGGGTGGTGGGGCTTTGGATTCTCACCCAAGGTGGGACCTACCAAGTCCCACCCTCATTAAAGCCAGATGAGCTGCATGGGAGACGGGGAGGTGTTCAAGCACAGATTAGATGACCATTTGGCAGCACATAGAATTGAAAATTATCTTTGGCGCTTGTATCATCAGGTTTTCTAGAGAAACAGAACTAATTTGGTCTGTGTGCATGGTATTTATATGAAGAGATTTATTGTAAGGAATTGGTGCATGTGATACTGAGGCCAGAAAGTCCCAAGATCTGCAGGGTCAGTCGGCAAATGAGAAGCAGAAGAGCCAGTGACGGAAGTGCTAGTGTGAGCCCTAAGGCCTGTGAGCAAGGACACCCGCTGGTGAAAGCACCAGTCTGAAGGCCTGTAGGCTCAAGACCAGGGAGAGTCCATGTTTCAGTGCAAGTCCGAGGGCAGTTGAATGTCTTAGTTCATGTCCCAGTTGGAAGGCAGCTGGGCAGAAAGGGGGAAGTCAGCCTTTCTGTGCTGTTCAGGCCTTCTTAGGGTTGATGAGCCCACCCACCCTGAGGAGGGCACTGCCCTTTATTCAGGCTACTGGTTCATGTTCACCCAATCCAGAAACACCCTCACAGACACGCAGAATAACGTTTGTCCAGATAGCTGGACACCCTGAGGCCTAGTCAGGGTGTTGACATAAAATTAACCATTACTGTGACCATCGAATCCAGCGTCCTCACTTTATAGATGAGAAAATAGTCCTGAATTGCCCAGTGTGCCCCGTTGGCCAAGGTAGCTCTGGGACTCGGGTCTCCTAAACCTACAGTCTTGCGCTCTTCCTGCCAGACTGTTCAGTAGGTGCAGAGGGTGTGCGAATGGCCTGTGGGAGTCTCTCCAGCTCCCGGGATTGGAGGGGCTCTGCTAATGAAAGGGATGAAGTGATGCCTAGAAATGAGAAGCCTTAACTAGGACCAAGAACTACAGCCACTGGGAAGTATAGCGTCAGGTTTTGAGGAGCCGATCCCTCAACCAAAACATAGCGGGGGTCAGTGTCCATCCAGCTGGCAGCCGTAGGCTCATGTACTTGGATTTTCTACACAAACACTCTTCATGCCTCTTCAAGGAGCACCAAATGCTAGTTAATCCTTTAAAGCTGGCAAGAGAAGGAGGGAGAGGGATCCTCAGACAGGATTCATGCTGGCATGTGTAGCCAGGTGAGTGAAGGTCACCATCAGACGTTCCGCAGGGGGAGTTCCCTGTGTTCCCAGCATATGGCCTCCTTTTGTTGAGTCGGAAGATGATTTGGTCAAAAAGATGCAAGACACTCAAAGGGAAGCTCTTCCTCAGGGAAACTGCTCCTGACAGACATCATAGCAGGCTAAGCACCTACCCTGTGTCAGAGGCTATTTTGGGTGCTTCACATCCCATACGTTTCCTAGTCCAAACGGCCAGTGACGTCCAGCATTATTATCCCCACTCCACAGATGAGAAAACGGAGTCCCAGATGCATTTTCCTCATGGTGGAAGCACATGATTTGAAAATGGTACAGTTTCTAACGTAGTGCCTGCAGAGTCAACTCTCAGTTACTGTCAAACAGCAGAATTTGAAATTCCACGGTGGCTAGCGCGCTGACACCCAACCACACTTCAGGTGTTGTATAAATAAAGTCAACAGGCTGACTTTTGAGTACAACATAATTTTTCAGCTGCTGCCAAGAGGAAGGTAATTGATGTGAAAGGTAATATCAATGCCGTTTTGATTACCTGGTGTTTTAGATTACCTCAGCATCTCTTCATTACACAGAAACTTAAAAGCCATGCAGAAGAGCCTCTCAGTGTAAATTTCCTCCTTTCCACTTCCCCTCTCGCCACATTTCCTCACACTCTACCAGAAGCCTGGCTCTTGGGGAAGTCAGGAATTAGTTGTTTAACTTTCTAATTATTACAAGTGTGTTACACAAATCACTGAGGAGAGGCGTGTGTGTTGCAGGTGCCCATGCAAGAGCTGCTGGAGGAAGTCACAGGTGCGCCATTCCCGCTTTCCCCTCCAGGAGACTTAATTTAGGGTAATAGTGAGTGGACTTTGAGCACTGAGGATGATTGTTTTGTCTCGATTGATAAATACATTATCATTAAGCTCTAAGCTGTGTAACTTGGGAAATAGACCCACCAAGTTGAATGACAATCTCTAAACCTAGCTCCTACATTTGGAGTAGGGTGGAGACCCGGTGAGTAGGCAGTCAGAGAATTTGGTGTTAACCTAGGGCTCTTATGGATCTACTAGAGGCCCGGTGCACGAAAATTTGTGCACTGGCAGGGGTGTCCCTCAGCCCAGCCTGCCCCCTCTCAAAGTCCAGGAGCCCTCAGGGGATGTCCTACTGACAGATTTGGTCTGCTCCCTGTGGGAAGCAGGCCTAAGCCGCAGTCTGGCCTCCCTCTGTGGGAGGTGACCAGGCTGATCCGGGGAAGGCACCACCCCCATCACCCCGCTGCTGCTGCCACTGTCGGCTGCAGCGGCTGTGAGGCCTGAGCCCCGGGCCTCGCAGCTGCCTGAGCCCACAGCTGCCTGAGCCCTGGGCCTTGCTGCTGCTGTGGCTTTGTCCAGATGGATGTCAGGAAGACACCTGCCCTAATTAGCATATTACCCTTTTATTAGTATAGATTCTAAGCAAGAATAGTCCTGGAAAGCAGCTCTGGGTATCCACCCCACAAACTGGGCAGGACAACCCCATTGCCCATCCCTAAACTCACTCTTGGAGGAGAGGGGTGGCAGGAGTTAGCTGATTTGGAGCAACTTCTGCCACTTTTCTTCATAACATTACAATTTAAGTTTTGTCAATTTCTTAAAACATAAATAGAAATCTCAATTTTATTCTGTTCCCTATCAAATTAGTTTTAATACTGAAACTTTAAAAAGAAACAGAGTGATATGACTGCTTAGTCCTAGATTAAGGCTCTTTGATAAAAGAAATTTAATTTATATGTGAACAATCAAACATACATGGCAATAGCACACACAAGAGGGAAGGAAAGGAAGACTCGGACAGGAACTCAAAAGTCTGTTCTCTCTGCTGCCCCACTCCAATCCCTTCTGTGATGGAACATCCCAGAGCCCTTTGAAAATCCATTTGTGTTTTTTGTTAAATGAATCTCAGGTCTTGAGAACTCACAGCCTGGAGAAGTATTGATTGTATTTAAGGGTCCATTACTTAGGAAAACCAAATAATGTAACTGATCTTGGTTCTAATTGATCGAATCTCTCCCACAGTGTTGGAAAGATTGTAATCTAATTACTTTGGTTCCTGGTTTCTAAGGGGAAGGTTACATTTTGCTGAAACTTATCCTGCTTCAGCAACCTCTCCTTCTTGAAACACAGATACAGCGTGTGTTGTACAAGCATAAACACAGAGGTGCACACACACAGACACACACACACACACACACACACACCAATCCAATTACTCCTGTACAGCTCCCTGGATTTTCATTTCCACTCTCTATAAATAGCAGATAAGAAAGATGAGCCATGTTAATTTTTTCCTTTAAACTTTCTACAGCGTGGTGAAGGGTGGTACATCAGGTTCACTATTGGCCTCTCTTGTTTCTCCCAATAAGTTTTGCCTCGTCCTCATTCTTCCCTTTTCTGGAGATAGAAGATACATTTTCAGTTTCAGACATGTAGTCATTAGACATTATATAATTTACTAAGTTATCATTCCAATAAATCTAGTACCCATCTGACACCATACATAGTTATTACAATATTATTGACTATATTCCCTATGCTGTACTTTACATCTTTGTAACTATTCTGTAACTACCAATTTGTACTTCTTAATCCCTTAACTTTTCTTCTCCCATCCTCCCATGCCCCCCTCCCATCTTAAAGGATACCCTTTAACATTACTTGTAATACTGATTTGGTGGTGATGATTTCTTTTAGCTTTTTCTTGCCGGGGAAGCTCTTTATCTGTCCTTTGATTCTAAAGAGTAGCTTTGCTGGATAGAGTAATCTTGGTCGTAGGTCCTTGCTTTTCATAACTTTGAGTATTTCTTGCCAATCCCTTCTGGCCTGCAAAGTTTCTGTTGAGAAATCAGCTGACAGTCTTATGGGAGCTCTGTGTAAATAACTGTTTTTCTTTTGCTGCTTTTGAGGTTCTCTCTTTGCTTTTAAGCTTTTGCATTTCAATTATGATGTGTCTTGGTGTGGGCCTCTTTGGATTCATCTCTTTTGGGACTCTCTGTGCTTCCTGTACATTTCCTTCACCAGATTAGGGAGCTATTCTGTCATTTTTTCACATGAGTTTTTAATTCCTTGCTCTCTCTCTCTCTTCTCCTTCTGGAACCCTTATGATGCGAATGTTGGTATACTTAAAGTTGGTACCCAGAGGCTCCTTAAACTATCTGCATATTTTTTTTTCTGTTCTGATTGGGTGTTTTCTGCTTCCTTACTCTCCAAATCTCTTATTCGTTCCTCTGCTTCATCTGTTCCACTGTTGATTCCCTGTAATGTATTTTTTCATTTCAGTTAGAAAGTCTTCATTTCTAAATGGTTCGTTTTTATATTTTCTAATTCTGTTTTTATGTTCCTATCTTTTTGTTGACATTGGCACTGAGATAATTGAACATTCTTATAACCAGTGTTTTGACCTCTGCTTCTCATAGGTTGCTTGTCTCCATTTTGTTTAGTTCTTTTCCCGGAGTTTTGTTCATTTGAGACATGTTTCTTTGTCTCCTCATTGTGCTGGTTTCTATGTATTAGGTGGAGCTTGATAGAGTGGCCTTATATATTGGTGTCCTGTAAGGTTCAGTGGCACAGCCTCTGCAGTCACCTAAGCTGGTGCTCCAGGTGCCGTGAGGGTTGTGTAAACCCTTCTGTTATAGTTGAGCTTTGATTGTTGTTGGCACATCAGTGGGAGGGATTTACCTTCATGCTAATTAGCTTTAGATCTGGCTGTGACCATGACCACAGTGGAGGATCAGCTGTGTAGGGGCCCAACCCAGTGAGTAGGGCTTACTTCAGCAGGGTCCTGGGGCCCACTCAGTCTGCCCCTTGAGTGTGTTGCTTGTGGATATGACTCTGGGGCCACCTGGGAGGTACTGACCAATGTCAACCACCACCTGTGCCCTGCCTAGGGCCACCTGGCTTGGGCTACAAAGCAATCTGCAGATGGCTTCTACTTAAGCTGGCTTGGAGGTGCCCAGGAGAGGCCAAGCTGTTAACCAGGGCTGGTTGCCTCTAGTGCCGAGCTGGGGCCACTTAGCCAGAAGTATGGGCCACACTGAGGCCAGATGCTACTTGTTTGAGAAATTTTAGGAAAGTCTGAAACATGAGCCAAGACAGCCTGTTAGTATGGAAAAGGCACTGGAAACAGCTTTGGTGGGCCTGCAAGTTGGATGGGGCAGGGTCTCAGGGAATCAACAGGGTGGAGCCAACAGTGTTAGCCACGTTGATGGAGACTCAGATGTGGTGCTCACCTGCCAGCTCTGTTCGGGGAGGGCTCAGAATAGGAACAGTGGCCTCTACCAGCAGTTCTGTCTGGGAGAAAGCTGTGCCTCCAGCTCTTGCCTTGATGCCAGGCAATTCAATTCTTGCTGTATGCCCAGGTTCCTTTGGAGTTGCTGTTGCAGTGCCGGAGCTCAGAGGCAGTGAGTCCCAGTACTTCCATGCATGGGCCCTTCAAGAGGAATGTAGGGGACTCCAGCAGTCCTCTGTCTTAGCCACAATCCCCTCTTGTTTTTACAGCCAGAAGTCATGGGGACTTCTCTTCCAGGCACCAGACCCCGGGCTGGGGGACCTGGTGTGGGGTTGGGATCCCTCACTCCTCAGAGGGGAACCTCCACAGCTGAGGTCTCTCTCCCGATTTGTATCTACCACACATGGGTGTGGGACCAGCTCATTCTGCATCTCCTACAAGTCTTGTTGTGGCTGCTTCTTTTTTCCTTAGTTGTAGGATTTCTTTTCAGCTAGATTTCAGGCGTTTCTGAGTGATGTTTGTTCTGTAGTTTAGTTGTAATTTTGATGTAGTTGTGGGAGGAGGTGAGTACCACGTTTTCCTATGCCACCATCTTGACCTCCATTCGCCGTCATGAGTTTTACCAGCAGCCCTCTCCACCTTCCTGAGAGGCATTGCATTGGCTCAGTTTGAAATTTCCAGCTCTTTCCAGCAACATCTGTTTACTTCCTTAGGTAGGCCTGGTCTAACCCGCAGGTTAAAATGCAGGGCTGGGGTGAGAGTGGGCAGATGCTAACTAAACAAAGTGCTTGTTATCTATCTTAACCGGCAGGATAACCATATTTAAAGAGGACTACCAGAATGTCCATGAGCAGAAATCAGAAATTGAATGAAAAGATAACGTTCCAGCATTCCTGAAAATGCGATTGTTACTAGAAAGCTCGGTGGCAGTCTCAGGAGGTAGCAGAGAGCCTGTTGTGCACTTCTTATGTCTGGTAGAGAGGATTGGAGGCAGGGACCCTGGAAGGCCGCGCTCCTTTGGTGACACAGTCCCCTCACTGGTCGTTAGTCCACAGTAATTAAAGTGCAGCAGGCCTGTCCTCACTCCCCAGAAGAGATTGTCAGCATCACCTGCTCTGTGGGGGTTAGTGAGTGTCCTCCAGCCCGTCTGTGTTTGTAGGAGCAGCAGGGGGGTTGCCTTGAGATGAGTGGGGAACACTCTGCCCTTTGGGTTCTTGGGGATTTCTCTTGGTTGGGCAAAATCCTACAAGTACCAAGGTTTACTTTACTTTGTTAAGAAAGTGTGTTTGTAGAAGTGCACTGTAATGAGACTTATCGTAAGTAGTATCTTAAAATTAAAGCACACTGTAGATTGATCTTTTCTAACCAAACCAAGTCCTGGACCTCTCAGCCAGGCTGGTGGGGTGCATGTGTCTGTATGAGGCATGCCTTGGCTGCTGTGTGGATGGATTCTTTCTGGGGTCTAAAAACAGAAGGTGACTAGAACGTGCTTCTCAGGTATGTTGTGAGTCAATGTGCTGCCATTTTAATGGCCGTGCCAAAACGCTGAAATTCAGAGCAGTGTAGTGACATTTCTTGGACGTCTGTGTGTAAGAAATGTAAAGAGTATGCCTGACTTGGCCTCCCTACCGCTCTGCCCACTGGACTGCTTATATTTTCCCAGCCTTTGATTTCTAGCTTGTAGAAAAGTTGAAATGGGTGTAATGAACTGGAAAAATATTCGTTACCCCATTCATCAGCCATTTTGCTACACTTGCTTCTTAGCTCTCACTCTGTTCTCTGAATGTTCAAAGGGATGTTGCAGATCATGACAACTCGTTCCTGACCATTTCCGGTGTCTCTCCTGAGAATTAGTCTTTTCTCTTGTGTTGCATGCTGGTGAGTCGGCTCCAACTCCGCGACCCCATGAGTGAGTGATGCCTCATGCCCTGTCTCAGCCTCTGTAGACTCAGCCCATGGCTTCTTCCATGAGTCAGTCCCTCCTTATTGGGTCTTCCTCTGCCTGCTGCTTTCTGTTTCCCCAGTATTACTGTTTTCTCTTTTCCCACAGAACCCTGTGTTCTCATGATGCCCCCAGAGTAGGACAGCTTTGGTTTCATCATTTCTGCCTCCAGCTGTCTTTTAATCTGTTATTAAAATACCAGGGAAATGTAACCTTGATATAGTAATATTATGCAGTATACAGTCCTGACTCAGATTTCCCCAACCGTCTCAATTTTTCTTGTATTTTTTTTTTTTTTTTAAATCCAGGATCCAATCAAGGGATCACATAGGGCATTTAGTTGTCAGGTGTATTTAGCCTCTTTTTAATCTAGAATAGTCCCTTAGCTTTTTCAAAGTCTTTTGTGACATTGACCATTCTGAAAAGTCCAGACTGGTTACTGTGGAATGTACCACAGTCTGTCCCTGGTCAGTGTTTGATAAGATTAAAGAATGCGATCTAGGGAGAGGCGCCTTCCCAAGGCCGCACCTCAGGGCGCACAGGTAGTCTGTCCTGGTGGTGGTGGTGGCATTGATTTGCTCATGCCATTGAGGTTGTGTAAACCAGGCTTTTCTACTCTAAGGATGATTTTCTCCTTTGGAGACCAGGTGAATGTCCCATTCTCCAGCAATCTTTCCTAGGAGTTTTGTGGTCTTTTCCTGAATCAGTTACAGGCACATCTCCTTTTATTATGCCTCTCTATTGTGCTTCACAGGTGTTGTGTGTCCTACAAACTGGAGGCAAGACCCTCCACCAGCAAAAAGATTATGACTTGCTTTTTTGCAACACTTGCTTTACCACGGGGGTTGGACACACACTCCCATATCTCCCAAGTGTGCCTGTATTGCATTGGTGATTACTGTGCTCCGAATTTTAGGGGGGAAAAAGTCAGTTGTACTTTGGGTGCCAGAGTCATGACTCCAGGAAGGAATGTTAGCATGTTCTTTTTATTAAAAAAAGGAATTTTCTTTTTAAAAATTTTAAATGGAATTTGTCAGTGTAAATATCAATAAGTAACAGGCTGTTAATTTTGAGTGCAGATTTAAATATTTTGAGTTTATATATCTGTAAATTTTGTACACCATATTTTTTTAACCCTTACCCGAGGATCTGTTTTTTAAATTGATTTTTTTAGAAGGAGAGGAAGGGGAGCTGAAGGGAGAGGGGGCGGGGCGGGGGGGGGAGAGAGAGAGAGAGAGAGAGAGAGAGAGAGAGAGAGAAGAGAAGAGAGATTGATTGACATTGATGTGAGAGAGAAACATCTATTGGTTGCCTCCCTTACACGCCCTGACCAGGGATCAAACCTGCCACCTAGATATGTGCCCTAACTAAGAATCAAACCTGCAACCTTTTGGTGCACAGGACGATGCGCCAGCCGACCGCGCCGCCCCGACCCGCCAGGGCTGTACACCGTATTTTAAATTTTGCATTAAGAGCTGCAGAATTTAACTCTTACTATTGGTAAGCTGAGAGACTATTCTAATTTTTGCAAAATTTGGGAGAAAAAAGTGGGTAAATGCTCTCATTTCATGAGTGAAAGATCTCCATATAGTCTCACTCTGTAGAAATATCATCAAGGACTTTATGAAACACTGCACGAACCTGTTGTATTTTTAAAGCAGTGCTTATTTGAGAAATTGCTTGTGATAAATGAGTTTCACTAATTAAATCATACACTTCCATAATACATTACATATACAACTAGGCTAGGAAATAAACATAATTAAAGTAAACATGCCCTTCTAATTAGTAATTGTTTCTGCCATTTTAAGCAAATTTTAGAGTCACAGAGAGCTGCTCCACTAGAAACCTAATAATGACGCTTGTGATAACAGGTGTAAATTAACTCAATGGAAAACATTTACACCGTAACATGCTAAATTAAAAATGACATTAACAAGACTCATTTTCAAATTCTCTGTAATTAACATTTGTTCAACATGGAGATGAATAAGTGCAGTACAATGGAGATGTCTTTATTTATAGCTTGTGACATTCGTCATGGCTTTGTGTTTGTTACATTGTAAACAACAGAGATGCATTTGTTCTTAAAATCATTCATGTTGATGTAGTCTGAGGCAGTTCTGACAAGGGGCGAAACGTGATACTTTTACTGCTGGTGTTGCTGTGGGTCACGTGCAGGGGTGCCACAGAACGGCTGCGGTCGGAGGCCACGACAGACTGAAATACGAGGGTGGTGGAGTGTGGAAATATGCAGGTACCGTGGTAATAATATCCAGGACATGATAAAACGTTAGGATTCTCGCGAGTGTCTCCCCTCAGTGCGTGCATGTGCTTCTGAGTGCTATGAATCGACATTTGTTTCTGCAAATAAATACTATCTTTAAAGGCTTTCCTTTATGGCACTCATTAATATAAGTGGGAAACCAGAGAGCAGAGGAAACAGCTTTGCAACTTAATTTGTCACAGAGGACATGCTGCTCTCTCCTTACGGAGAATGTCATCGCACGCTGACGGTGGGATGGAGAACGTCAGCGTGTGGTACCGCTAAACACTGGCTGGCAGCTCAGAGTTGACTTCTTTTTTTTAACTCAAGATTTTAATCACTGTAACCGAATTTAAAAGGAAATTGTCAAGGACATGTGGTGTGGATTTTTTTCTATTTTTCAGTTTTCAGTTTATTGTATTCAGGTTGTTCGGGGGTTTATCCTGGAGGTAGAGGATGAAAAGGCTTTACAGGGCAGGGTCTGAGCTGGGCCCTTTTTAATAAGCCTGACTCAGTGAAGGTCCTCAGTGATATTTGGAGAAATCTAAGACCCAGCATCCACCAGGTTCTGGAGCTTGCAGTTTTGTTGGGGAGACCAAATACAGCATTATTTGCTCTGCCCTGTGGGCTCTCCGAGCCCCTCCAGCTTGCAGATCCTGGGATTTCTCAGCCTCCAGAATTGCATGAGCCAATTCCTTATAACAAATCTCTGCGCGCGCATGCACACGCACACACACACACACACACACACACACACACACACACACACACACCCCTCTGCTGGTTTTGTTTCTCCTGAGAAACCTGACTCATACACCAACATAGCAGGATTGTAGAGGAGATTAGAAATAATATTTATATATTTGCATTCCCTAGAAAAGTAAATATTTATTGGTCCCTTAAAGGGAAGATTTAAGGCAGTTCTTAGCAGAATGCCTGACACATCCTGAGAACTGACTGGTGGTAGCTGTTCTTCCTGAGGGGTGTGCAGTGGCCTGGCTATGTTCTGTGCGTCTCAGAGGCAGAAGGCGAACATGGTAGAGTGAGACCGCTGACATCAGCTGCTTCCTGGGCCACCCCTGGTTGCTGGCTGTTCTGAGGTGGTCTCACATCAACTCTGGCACTTGATTAAAGAGAAGAGCCATTTCCTCCGCCTCCTCCCATTCCTGCCCCGCACCCCACCGCTCTCCCCCCATTGCCATGACTTGTTCCTTACCCCTCCCCCTTCTCCTTTCAGACCAGGCCCTGAGTTTTATGGGGGTGGCTGGTTAGGCCGGGGAGGTGCTCAGGAGCCCCTGGGCTGAGGCTCATCTTGTACTCCGCCCCCCCTCCCCCCCACCCGCCCGCCCATGGCTCTGATCAGCCTTCACTGCCTCATGTGGTGGTCTGACCTGTCAGACAGCGAGACAGCAGTGGGACAGAGAGGGTCGGGGCCTCTGAATGGGCAACACTGTTTCAGCTTCCCTCCTTGGCACACCTGCAGAGCAGTTTTGAAGGGATGTAAACATATCAGCTTCCCTTGAACTCAGTCTCAGAGATCAGCTGAACGAAATGCCATGTTAAACATCCGCCGGCCAGTGAAACCAGCACATAGCAGGCCAACCCACAGAGGGAAAATGAGATAGTGTGTGTTTCTGTTCATTGCTCAGGGAATCTTACTCTTTTAGCTGCTGACTTCCACATCGGGTCAGAAAAGTGAACCTGGGTTGGGTGTTGAGAATGAAAAATACCTTGAAGAAAGGCCTTGGGACCCCTTGCACTCTATAAGTCATGCAGACTGATGCGGAGGAGGAGGGGGAAGGGGTAGCTCTGAATGAATTCAGTATTTTCATCTGAAGGTTTTTCTCTTTGTACCTCTATCCCCAGTCCTGTGTCTTAGAGACAAATGAAGTCAGAAAGGGCTCTTTCACGCAACATGTGGAATTGTCTAGGACTGTGTAGATATCGTTACTGCAGGAAATGAATGTTTATGAGCTGTATTCCACGAGAGTCGATCTGCGAGGTGTGGAGAGAGGGCAGAAATGGAGGATGTATCCTCCAGGCACTCACTGTGTCCTTGATCAGGTGGCGAGGAAGGCGAGCCAGCCAGGCAGCCTGCAGCCAGGGCTCCCAGGGTTCCCCACTGGCCCCTGGCGGGCCGGAAGGAAGGTGGGGCCGTGAGATCTAATTACCAGAGCCTAGGTGCTCAGGGGCCGCCTGCCTGCTAGGAAAGCCCGGGGCACAGGGTCTCGGGAGGCCGACCCATGTTAAAGACACTGAAAACATAATTTTGGCAGCGAATTTAAACTCAGGTGAACTCCACGAGGGGCTGCAAATGCAGAAATGCAGTCTAGGCGTTCTTAAAAAATAAAAACAAAAAATCTCCACAACTGCAAAAATCTTTTAATTCAGTATTTCAAGCCCGTCATAGTGCAGGGTGTTCAGGAGTGTGTGAACATGAATGTGCGTGAGTAGGGCCTTTTACAAGCTCAGAATTAAGGCGAAAGATCATACAGATACAGTTGATAGTTTGATAGATGGCAATAGTGAACAGAACGGCTCTTTGTTGTATGTATTGGTTCAAAAGTGTTTTATTTTTTCATATTCTGCATCATGAAACTTCTTTTTCAATATGGCTGTTTTTTCCCCTTTCATCTGTGTTCAAATTTTCTAAAAATAAAAATCTCAGGTGCAGTGAAGGTCCTTTGCATCTTTTCCAACACCACATTCTCCCCATGTAATTGTATGGAATTTATTTTCATGGCCTCAGACCAAGTCCGTCCGATTCCTGTCCTCGTGTGCTGCAGAGCCTGTGTTTTGCACATGCCACCTTGCCCGGTGGTCACACGGTGTTGCTGTTAGCAGATGCTTGCTGAGGGCCCTGAGGACACGCATCGCACACGTGTCAGCCCAGCCCGTTTGGGACTGAGCCCCAGGTCTTTTCAAAGCCAAGTTCATATTTTTTAAAAAGAAGCATCTGGCCCTTTGGCAGCTCCACAGAAGTTATCTCAGTCGTTTGAGACTTTCTCCTGCATTTATCACATGGTTTAAATATTGAAAGGGTTCCTGGCATTTTAATGTCCTAGTTTCTGGGCATGAGGAATGTGAAAAAGCTGAAGTCTGTTTGCACTTGCTGAAGTCTCTTTGAATTTTGTAAGGCTGAAAATAATGTTTTCCCTACTTAAAAAACGTTCTTCTGACTTGCGTTATACCTGCATTCATGGATGGTTTTTCTACTTCCTACTTTTAATACCCACATTGCTGCTATTTATGCTGGAGAGAAACATCAAAGATTAGAGAAAAGTGGTTGTGAAAACTATTCACTGAGAAAACAAAAATAACATTTTATATTTTTCTTAGTTTGAGTAGTTCGAAATTCAGTGATATTTATTGAGCAACTGTGATGTTCCAGGGAGTAGGTACCATACCAGACCCCACATGTGTGAGTTAGCCTCGGCTGCTATAGTAAGCCTACCCTTGTCTGGAAGGCTTAATGGTAGCCATTTAATTCTCCAAGCTCTGGAGGCTCCAAGCCCAAGATCAGGGTGCCAACAAATTCGGTTTCCAGGGAGATCCCTGTTCTTGACTTGTAGAAGGCCTTCTGCCTGGGCATTCACATGGGGGGGGGAGGGGGAAAGAGAGAGAGAGAGAGAGAGAGAGAGAGAGAGAGAGAGAGAGAGAGAGAGAGAAAAGAAGTTGGGTCTCCTTTTTCTTATAATTCCGATACCATTTTCATCACCTCATCTAAACCTAAATACCTTTCAAAGGCCCCAAACACCATCGCACTGATGGTTCGGACTTCAACATAGTAATTTGGGGGAGAGACAGACATTCAGTCCACACACCATGTTAGAAAGTTCAAGTTTTTCGTTCTCAAACCTCAGAAGCCTTCCCAGCCCAGGCCACACACATTTCATGTGACACTTCTTTATTTTATTAAATAATTTATTCATGTTGGGTAATTTCTGCTAACCTTGATTACTTAATCATAATTTAATATGCAACCGCTAAGTATGTTTTTGTTTGTTTCTTGGCCGCTATTTGCCCGTTTGTTTCCCAGCCATTAGATAGCTCCAGGAGTGTGGATGGCCATGTCTGTCGCTTGCTCTGTCCATCTTCTAGCACAGCTTTCATTTATGTCACAAACACCTACTGGGTGCCAGGCACAGTTCTGGATGCAGTGAGAGGGAACTGCTTTCCTATGGGAGCTTATGGTTTAGTGGGCCAGATAATCAACAGACAACCCATTTCAGACTGAAATATATTTGTGCTATGGAGAAAGTAAAAGGGGTATCAGGAAGCATGATAAAGAGTGATCGCAGGTCGAGCACAGCACTCGTTAGGGTGGCCAGGGAAGCCCCACTGATGAGGAGACGTTTGACCTGAGATCTAAGAAGTGAGCCACACAGAGGTCTTGGGGAAAAGCTTTTCAAACAAAGGAAACAGCAGGGACAAAGGCCTTTCTCCTGCCTCATTCATGGGACAAAGAACAAAGAAAGAAGGCCAGTGTGCAGGGACAGAATGAGCGATGGCAGGCAGGCCGGGGGTGGAGAGTGGTGGGATGAGGTTGGGGTTGTATGCGATGGGCTCAGACAGTGGGCGTGGCTGGAACATTGGAGGCGATGGAGAGGAGTTTGGAGTTTAGTCCAAATGCAGAGGGAAGCGGTGAGTTGATTTAAAGCAAGAGAAAAATCAGATTTTATTAGTACTGCAGGGTTATTCAGTAAATGCCATGATGATAGTAGTATTGAAATCTGTGTGTAATTATACATAATAATCGCCTCTGTACTTGCTATGATGTGAACACTCCTATATGTTGAATTAAAAGACAAAAGAAATATTTTATACATAATGAAATGAATCATTTGTGTCTCTATTTCTAACAGTTTAATATTCATCATTTGGAGAAGATACATTTTTATCTATGTGTGAGCATAAATTGTTCATTGGAGTGGGGCATGCCAGTTTTAGCTAAGGTCTCCTCTTAATTTTGATTGTACGTCCCTTGGGGCTACATGTCAAAATATGACATATCGGCATAGGCCAACCTGGATTTAATGAATAGAAAGCCGTGGCATTTATATGATTTGGGGGAACATGGAGGCTTTTCTAATGCCAATTCCAAGGATAAGTGGCATGGAGGTTATTTGATTAATTGGACAAGCCTAAACTCTAGCTTCAGCTGCCTGCCTGTCATCTGAACACAGGATATTGAAGATTAGTTGACTTAGCATTCCAGAGTTAAAATCATGACACTTCTGATACTACTAACAGGACATTTTGCTTTGCATTACACTCTTTTACATAAGCATTGAAAGTGCCCGGCAGATACTAGTATAACCCTTCCTTATGAGTCAGGTATTTTCCAGGATGTATTTCAAAACCACTCTGCTCCCGAAGTTCAAGTGCGGTTGAAGCCACGCCTTTGCAGCGAGGCCCGTTTCATAGTTCTCTAGGAACCTACCTGCTCCTTTTGTGGAGCTGACAAATGCTCACGCTCAGCAGGCTATTGCTGAGCTGCTCAGCAGACATGCTGTTGGCAGAGCCATCAATCACGCAGGACTTTGATCCTCATGAGATGACGCTTTCGCACATGGCGTTAGCTCTGCCGAGGCCTGGGCCCTGTTTCAGAAGACCCAGAGACCTGGACTGACTTAACTCTCAAGGTGATGAAGGGGGAGGCTTTGACCCTGATGAGGATGTGACTGGGCTGACTGCGAGCCCCAGTGCCCCTGACCCACCAGGACAGGCCCCTGCGCTGGAAGAGCTGGTGTTGAGTCTATCCACTCCTCACCTCCAGGGAGTCAAAGAACTGAAGATTCTGAGATGTTCACAACTTTCACCACAACTAAGAGGACCCACCACTAAAACACTCCTAGCACATTCAAATTTAAATAGTGTGTTTTTAAATTCTGGAAGTGAGTTACTTTACAAGATTCTCAATAATAAAATTTCGTAGTAGTTGAGCCAAAATATTCAGAGACTCTGACAGAACCTGTCCTGTAGATTTTAAGGTTTTGTTATTTATACCAGCTTTTCGTTCATTATATAACTATATCCTCCTGTGTTTGTACTTGAATAATGTCTTACAGTGCAGGAGTAATCTCTTACTTTGTTCAAAAATACTGAACAAATGTCTTACAGTGCACTGAGAGGTCCTTGGTTCAATTCCCTGTCAAGGCATATGTTCAGGTTATGGGCTTGATCCCCAGTGGAGGGGCATGCAGGAGGCAGCCGATCAATGTTTGTCTCTCATCAGTGTTTCTGCCTTTCTCTCCCTCTCTCTTCCTCTCTGTCTAAAATCAATAAAAACATATAAAAATACAAAAGTATGTGTAGTATCAGCATTTTTATGCCCACCTTGCAAATGAAGATACTGATGATTTTCCTGAAGTAGATATCTGGCAAGTTAAAGAACTGGATCCCGTTCTAGACACACAGGCATCAAGCCTGTGCTTCTACCACCACCCCACACTGCCTTTCAGTTTGCAAGAAGAAATTGCTAAACGCCAAAGTCTATCAAGTTGTGTGGGGAAGCACGGGACTTGGTGGGAAAGTCTGTCAGGAGGATTCTTGGAAAGGTCGGGGGCTTCTAGGGGAACCTTGCCAAAGCTGACAGCCCCTGCCTTGATTTTTCCAAACAAGTCCAAGCCCTTAGGTGTTTTACTGGAATATCTATGTTTAGTCTTTAGACCTGACCTTGTAGAAGCATGTGCTTTCTCAAGGATGCTTACCTTGCTAATTGTATCTAGAGATTAATTTTAGTTCAAACTGTTTTACAATAAAAGCCTAGGGAGGCAGGCGAATGGGGCTGTTTGGTCCCTATAGCCAAGCAGCCCCTTAGCCCTCTCTTTCACAGAAACGTGTGTCAGAGTAATCCATTCATCTGCTGCTCAGGATCTGCAGGTCAGTCCCGGCAAAGTTGAAGTCTTTCCAGTTTAGGAGGGAGACATAGAATAGTAGGTATTAATCTAGAGTGCTTCAAGATTTCTTTTACACTGATTAGGAAGTTCAAGGTGATCAAGAAGGATGCAGTCCTCTTTAGGATGGGAGCTGTTTTTGTTGAGCTGGAAGTGTATCTGTTTTAGAATTCTTAGACTAGAATTTGGTAAGATTTAGTTGTTGCCATATTCTGTTGAATTGAGCACACACCGAAAGATGGCTGGGTTGGACGCATGGTAATAGAAGGAAAAGGTGGAGAAAGATTTAAAGCTTTTATTCTCATACATCTGTATTTCTCAGGTTTAATGAAAACTCTCTCACTATGTTTTACTTTATAAACCCTAATAAAAGGGAAAACATGATGAGGTTAAGAAACTTGCTGCAGTATGTGATAGACGACAGTTACAACACAGGTCTGTCTGCCTCCAGTCAGCACGTTCCCAGCCAATTCAGGTCCCGCCCTTTAGTCCCACCTCCTGTTCTCCTCCGAGTGTGCAGCCCAGTGGGTCACCCCCTCTCAGGGGGTCTGTCTCATCACTGTGCAGGCGACTTCTCAGCCAGTCCAAGTAAACAATACTTGCCCACGCCCCGAAACCATGTTTCTAACTCTGCTTTCACTTGTAGGGCCCGTGAGAAAACGCTTTCTAGAAGGGGCAGCCCATGAGTGTCCCGTGAGTAAGCAGGTGCTTCAGAGTCCCAGGTCTGCGTTGCTCTTGCCGGCACGTGCCACAGACCTGGCCGTGCTGACACCAGGTTTAGCCACCGCCTCAACATCCTGCCGTTAACGGGTTTGTGGTGGTCGTCTGATGTGAGCAGTAGGATGTGAACCTAGAGCACCAGCTCTTACTGCTAATGACTAGAAAAGGGGTCCTTTATAGTGTTCTCACTCTGCTCCTTACTCACCAGGGGGAGGTCCGCAGGGCCATTTGGAATTGTTGAAACTCAGTGGTGTATGTTGGCTGAATTCGTACGGGGATGGCCTTTCGGCTGCATTGGACTCTTTCTTGGAGCAAAGGAAGGCTGTCGTCCCTGGGCGGGGAGCTCTCCGTGTGAAGGACTGTGCCAGGGACTCAGGGGAAGTGGGATTCCAAGTCATTGGCAACATTTTCTTTCTTTAAGGAGATTACAGTCTAATGGAGGAGGCTGTAAGCAATAATTAACATAGTACTTCATAGCGTTGGACAAACAGGGTCTTAATACCTACAGGTTTAGAAAGGTCCAGCAGAGAAAATAAGGAGAGAAGAGTATGTATTTGGAGGGGTGGGTCAGCAGAGTGTGGTCAAGGAGGGGAAGCTTCCCGTGAAGGAGTGAGAGGGTCGTGAGACAGGGTGATGGCTGAGAGTCATGAGATAGATGAAATTCCAGTTGGAAAGCATGGCACGCACTATCATTGGGTTTTAAATGGTCAGTAGTGTTGAGGCGGATGTTTGCTGGTCTGAACTGTTCTCATAAATCTTTGTATTGGAGATTCGTAAGGAATAGAATGATTAAGATGAAAACTCCACCCCAATAAACTCAGTAAAAAAAGAAATCAAAGATGAAAATGCAATTTAACATTGACAGAAATAGAAAAGTTAAGATACAAATGCAATTTAGCAAACATTTATTCAGTGCCCCTTTGATCTAGGTTCTGGGGAGAACAAAGATGAGTGCTTGCCCCAGAAAGTGCAGTCTCGCGCGAGAGATGTGAGAACGAATCTAATGCATGTGGATCCAATGTCCCTGGAACACAGAGGAGGCAGCAGTCTGCTTCCTAGAGGAGAGGAGAGACCTTCCAGTAGAGCACACAGTCAGTGGGGCCTGGAGAAAAAAGACAAAAGAGGAATTTCAAGCTGAGTAAGAAGGTTAACAAAGGCATGTGCACCAAAGCGAGCACGATACACTTGGGAGCCATCCTGCATGTCTGGAATATTGGGTCCATGTAACCGGGATAGAGCCACCGAGGGAGGCGAGTATGTCATGGGAGGAGGGGGAATGGTTTCTGTGCCATGCTAAAGGTTCTGGACATCATCACATCTGGTAGAACATACTTGAAAAATTGTGAATTTGATTGCATAGCTGTTAGCTACTAGGAAGCCATTATAGGTTTGTGAGCAGAAAAGTGACATAAAGAAGGTGGTATTTCATTTACCTAATTAAAAATGTAAGCACTGTTGTAATAGTTTTTTCTCATTATAAAAGCAAACTAGGTAAATTTCAAAAAATTCCTAAGTAGAAAAGCTAAAAAGAAGAAAATAAACATGTTGCATAGTCCCATGACCCATAGAAATTAAGTCTTTTGAATGCTTTGTGACATTGCAGTCTTTTCTCCTCATGTGTGTGTCACGGGTGAAGTCATGGGAAGGTTTTGGATTGGATCCCAGCCTCTTTCCCCCACTGCAAGCTGCGTGATGTCCCTCACTTGCTCTCTCCACTGTTATAAAGTACTGGAGAAATAAAATCAAAGCTCTCTTTGTCCTATTAGTCCACAAAGTGGTGGAGATGGTTTCCTCTTTTCTTGGCCTTTCTGTGAAAACACTTTTGCTCTGTACAACCCTCCTCTTTTTGCTGTGTACACACTTGGACATTGTTTTGGGGCGTCATTGATCTCTCCAGATTGTTTTCAGTTTGAGGAAACGTTAAGCCAACTTGACTGATACTGGAAGGCTGGAATCCCGGGGAGAATGAGATAAGGGGCCAGGTGATCTGTTTGGCTGAAATCTGAGTAAGACCATACATTAGCGTGGTAGGAAAGCAGCAGGCATAGACACACGTGCTCAACCTAGGTGTCTGTGGGTCCTCGCCTGTGCCTTGTGTCCTCTGGAGGACTCCATTGGGGGTGGGGTGGTGTTCCTTCTGTCCTTCTGTCTTGGATTTCATTACAGAAGAATGATTCCTGTGTTGTCTTTCCTTTTCCTCCTTTTTTTCTCTTTTCTTTAATGACTTGAGTATTTTTGGGGTGAGAAAAAATAAAGCCAAGAGTTTTAGAATTTGAAACATAATTTGACTTTGAAAGTCTTCCTTTTGCCCCTGCCATTTCAGGGTCTACAGCAGCGGTTCTCAACCTGTGGGTCGCGACCCCTTTGGCGGTCGAACCACCCTTTCACAGGGGTCGCCTAAGACCATCCTGCATATCAGATATTTACATTACGATTCATAACAGTAGCAACATTACAGTTATGAAGTAGCAACGAAAATAATTTTATGGTTAGGTCACAACATGAGGAACTGTATTTAAAGGGCCAGAAGATTGAGAACCACTGTTCTACAGGAACCAAAATCAAACAATTAAAAACAACTCGAGGTTGATGTTGAAAGTACCATCATTGACTTTCCCACAGAAATGTACATATAAATGTGTGGTTT
The DNA here is from genome assembly GCF_963259705.1 of Myotis daubentonii. Taxonomy (NCBI): domain Eukaryota; kingdom Metazoa; phylum Chordata; class Mammalia; order Chiroptera; family Vespertilionidae; genus Myotis; species Myotis daubentonii. Next base: position 17,861,114 of record NC_081851.1, on the reverse strand, counting down.
TATATTTTCCCTTCTCCCCATGTTTGGATCATACCCCATATAGTTTTGAATCTTGCCTTTTCACTAATATTGTGAGCATTTATCACTAAATACCATTACATTTTCCTTGAAAACAGTTTTATAACACTCAGTTACATAAATGCACCATAGTGAACATTCTTGTATAGAATTCATTGCACACATCACTGATAATTCCCTTAGCAGAAATTCTTAAAAATGGAATTCCTGATTGGAGGATGTAAGCTTTATATAGTTTTAGCTATGTTGCCAAATTTCTCTTCAGAAAGATTTGACCTGTTTTGCTACCAGCAGGAGCATATGAGACCTCCTGCTGCCTTGTACCGTTGTCAGTATTGGGGATTATATTTTTTAACCTTTGCCTATTTGGTAGAGAAAAATGGTATTTTTTTAAAAAATTAGTGATGATATGAGCTTTTTCTCCTTCATATTTGGTTATTTTTATTTCTCTCCATCCCCTCTTTTATTTTTATTTTTGTGATTTACTGCATGTCCTAACTCACTTTAAAAAAATTTAAGTAGAGTTGGTATACAATATGATATTGGTTATATTACTTTCAGGTGCACACTATAGTGATTTGATATTTTTATATCTTGCAATGTAATCACTCCAATTCTGTAATCATCTGTTACCATGCAAACTTATCATAATATTATTGACTATATTCTCCTTCACCAGTTTTACTCCCCGACTTCTCCTTTCTAGTAACCATCCTTATGGTCTCTGTTTCTATGAGTCTGTTTTTGTTTTGCTTGTTTATTTTTTTTAGTTCCACATATAAATGAAACCTGACATGGAGTTCTCTACCTGACTTCCTAACTCAACTTTATCTGATTTTTAAAAACTATTTACTTCTCAAAACTCTCTATATCCAGTAAGACTATTCTCCCTTTTCTTACATGTTTTATATATTTCCCCTAGTTTAATCTTTTAACTTTGTGGGTATTTTATGATATATAGAAGTGTATAATTTTCCCATGCTTAAATATATAATTTTTTTTTATCTTTTTCATTGCATTAATGATTAGGAGTGTCAGTCCCTTCCATGATCACATATTTACCTATGTTTTCTTCTTGTTTTGTTGTTGCTCCATTCTAAAACAATTATCTTTAATCTGTTGGCATTTATTTCGAATATGTTCTGTGGTATGATAAAACATTTCCCCCAAATACTTTGTTATTTATCTCATAACCCCAAAGTGGATTTGTAATGATATGAAGTTAGCTTTTTAAAAAGTTGGTAAGGTAACAATGGCCTCAGGCAATTCCAGGGTTATTAAATAGAAGGAATTTACCTGACAGGCAAATGGCAGGCACTTTAGACGTAGGGCATTGCAAGGATGCTGGTGCTGCCCCTGTGAATGGCGAATTCATGAAGGGAGATCGTTGTCAGGAAAGACTTGAAAACTTTTCTTTAGCACTTTATTTCTCCAGAGCCTGGCACACACTTTCAGTTTTGATTAGAACCATATCAGTGATCTTTCTCAGAGGATTGAATATCTTTGCATACCAGGAGGTGGATCAAGTGGTTCAAGGGACAGAGGAGAGATCTGGGCTTTGAGGGCCATGTTCCTTGAAGTACCCTTGTTACCAACCCCATTGCAATAACGCTTCTTTACTTAGAACTTACCTTTGTAGCGTACTTTATAGTTAACAGGTAACTATTTATGTAGATACAACCAGTGCCTGTTAGTCCACCTGGTTGTCACGACAACCCAGTGTAGAAGGCGTGGATGCATTATGATGTCCTTGTTTTTGAAGGTCTGGAAACTTACACCAAAAGACATTAGGTGTCCAAAGTCACAAGAATATGTTCTCTTTCATTGAACAAATACTCATCGAGGGCCCATCGTGTGCTGAGCAGTGTTAGGTACTGAGCATACGTAGATGAAAAGGAAGGTTCCTGCCTTCCGTTGCTTAAGTAAAGTAAACGGCAGAGCCAGATCTAAAACCCAGACCCTGTGACCAGCAGTGCTCTGCCCACTGCACCGTACTTTCTGCTATATGTACCCACAAGCCCCTCAACTGAAACTGGTAAAAAATGATGAGGTTGCTTCACTTTCAGGAGCTCGACCATCTTTAGTGCACTGAAGAGTCACCGTTCTCTGAGGCCCTCACATTTTATTCATAATTGGTGTGTATGCCTGGTGACTCCAGTTGAATAAATAGGGTTCATTCACACAAGGAGCAGGGGCTCTTTGCTCACTAACAATATTCCTGGGAAGGGAAAAGGTCGGCTCATTCAGTAGGTTACTTGAGCATAGCTTGATGCAGGTGAAGAGTGCGTGGGTGAAATATGCTCCCTACGCACCCTTGTCTCGACAGAATTGGTGTAAAGGAAGATTGCCTCTTGGCCTGAGCATTCCTAGAGCCTATTCTACTTGTGCACACATGTAACTCCACAGTGTCTGAAGACTAAAATTTGAAGGAACGGAGTTGGCCAAAGCCATAGTGAAGAAAGCCATGGATGGCAAACAGGCGTGTATGGCTTATGGTGGCGTGGCACAGTGCACTGCCTGGCGGGTAGCCTGGGGATGCTCAGCTCGGGGGACACAGTGATCACCAGGGGAATGGACATTGGGGCAAGAATGAATCTGATTCCTTTCTTTGGTTAGACTTCACTTTTTAGAGCCCAGGACTTGATTCTTGACAGTACCCATCCATAAAAATAAAAGGAAACTCATGACGCAATGAATGTGGATGACATGTAATACTTCATGCGTGGTGACCTTGAGTGACCTTGATGGAATGAGGGAACTTGGGCAATAATTAGATCAATGTGTTAGGTTCCTTTCTGCCGTGGTTTCCACAGTATACTTTTTTTATTGGCATTAGATCAAAATCCAGACATCTGTATTTCTTGGTGGTTATGTAAAGTGAAATTTAGGGTCACTTAGTCTCTGTTTTAAAGAGGAATGTTTTCTTCACTGATACTCTGATATAAATGCGCCAGCATTATCCTCCGCTAGAAAATTTAGTGTTTGTGGATGAGAAAACCTCACAGAACCTTTCTGTGGACTTTCATTGTAATGGGAAAAGCTGGTTATAATGATTTTTTCTGAATTCTGAAAAAAAAAAAGATTGGTGTATTTGAACACTGAAGATAGACAAAATCTGATCGACTTTGTGTCAGTTTAGTTTTAATTTCTACATTCTTTGCATATAAGTTTATATTTATATGTATGTTAATTATATTATACATGTATGTTAATTCTATTATGTGTATATTTTCTATGTGATGCCATGTTATATTTCCATTTCATCTTATGTTATTTTACAATGTACTTATTTATATGTTCCAATAAAATAACTGTTTCTAAATGTGTTTTCTGATTGACAAGTTGAACAAAGAAATTGATTTTCTTTGACATAAAACTAAGCATAGAGTCACACAAGAAAGCCTTTGGAAACCCAATAGAGCAATCCTTCTGTCAGCGCTAATATTTCAGTTTTTCAAGCTGCTTCATGACTAGAGTGATACCTAATCTTCCAGGGAGCTTTGGGGTATTGATTTGCCAGTCTAAAGTATCAGGTTACCGATTCACTTCTTATCAAGAATTAAATCAAAATAATTCTGTGCTCTGTACAATAGATATCATGAGAATTCTCCTGTATAATTTACATGCTGCAGTATAGCAAGGCTAAATGTTGAAGAATCATGACTTTAGATAAAGATTGATGTTATTACTACATAATTTTATTATATAGTAAATCTTAATTTGATTTACACAAAAAGCGGTTGCAGAGGTTCTTAAAAAGTTTAGGGGCACATTGTATTATAACGATTTGCATTTCTTTTTATTAATCCTGATGAATTCTTGGGCCATATGGCTTTTATTGTCCAATAAAAATCATGAATGGGAAGTACTGACTGGCTTACAAAATGTAGATCTTTTCGCAAATCAGAATTGATAATCATTCAAACTGATATTAGAAATAAAAATTCTGTATTGTTTCCACTTCTCAAAATTAAGATAGGAAGTTATACTTAGTTATTCTGTGTTTCATATAAAAGTCAAACAGTGTTTTTACATATTTTAAATTTATTTTCAGAATTTGCCATCTGGTAAATGTCTTGAGTTAATTTCAGAGAGCTGTAAGTAACTCAGATGTTTCATACAGAAGTAACGATTCATATATCCCATATTTGTGTGGATGAGTATTTATGCAATAAGCTTGTTGTAGCTCAGATATTTAAAATAAATCCAGAGTTAATCTTTAATCTTTTTCTTCTAAACCCTCCTCCTACTCCAAGGCCATGACATTTTTAGGGCCATATAATTACTTTTAAATAATGAAGGTTTGTTTCTTGCTCATGCTACATTTTCACAATGTGTCAATGGGCATGGGAGCTCTTTGGAACATGGATTCCACTCAGGGACCCAGGTGAAGGCAAAGTCCATCTTCAGGCCTCCACATTTGGCTAGCGAAGAAATATGGTTATGACATATTCAAAGACATGCATGCTTGTCCCCAGAGTAGCTCCCAACAATTGTGTGTAGAATTCTGTGCAGATTGGCAAGCTGATTCGAAAATTATATATGAAAAATAGAGTCAAGAATACCAACACAATAATGAAAAAGAGTAAGGTTGTAGGACTTACTGCACTAGATATGAGGATTTTGTTGTAAGCTGTAGTAATTAAGACAGGCAGTGTTGGCACAGGGATAGGAAAATAGACAAATGGAATTGAAAAGAGAGTCCAGGAACAGAACCACACTGGGGAAAATAATGGGAAAACCACACTTTTTAACTAATAGTCCAGGTCATTTGGCTTACCATGTGGGAAAAAAGTAAACTGATTTCTATGTTACATCAACATTAATTTCTGGGTTTCTTTTTCTTTTTTTCAACTGAAATTGGTTTCATACTTAGTGTGAAGTAGTGGTGAAGTTTAATTTATTGGGTTGTTCAGATCATTGATGGAAGGAACATGGATTATTGGTCAGGTTTAACAGAATGTTGCCAGAATCTCAGAAATATCTTTGGGCATCCTTTCACACATGTTCCTTTCTCTTTTCATCAGAGAGAATCATCCTGAATTCCAGCGCTCTGGTTTTGTGTTTTCTTGATTTTTGTACCTTATACAGATAGAATTATGTAGTATTCTTCTCAATATTGCTTCTTTCATTCAATATTTGTGAGATTTACTTACGTTGCTGCAGAACCTGTAGTTCTCAAGGAGTGTAGAGTGATGCTGCATGTCCCTAAAGGTGGAGGACCCAGTGAATTACTTATTTGGAGTTATTCTGCCTGGGAGAGTTATCTGGTCTCCCCCACTTATTTATTTAATAATTTCTGTATATCAGTATGGACTCATTTGTATTTCTTTTATACTTTGGGTTATAATCCAGTACTACTTTATTTATTTTGTTGCTCAAAGATCTCCATTTTTGGCCATTGGAAGTTTTTTCAGTTGGCTCCTGTCTCCCTTTGACATACTACACCCATCATTGTGGCAGTGCTGTATTTGTTGTATTGAGCTTTGGGCAGATTCCTAGGATGAAATTAGCAAGGTAAAAGGAACCTTTTTAAAGGTTCCCAGTATGAATTATAAAATGCAACATTCTTCTGAGGAACTTTGTTCTGATCTGTGCTCTTTCCAGACATATCACCCAACTCTTACCAGAATTGAATAATATTTTTCCAACTCATTAAAAAAATATTTTCCAGTTGGGTAGATTACAATGGTTTCACATTTATTTGGTTTGCATTTCTTTAATTATTAGCAGGGTTGTGCAGTTTTCACATATTTATTATTATTTCTTTGGTGAACTTATATGCCTGATAAAATATTGACATGGATAGGAAATAGCACATCAGAGTTACAGAATACCAACATTTTCATAGTATGAGGAGATGCACCGCCTTTAATGATTAAGAAAATATAATATGCTTAATAATAAGAAATTATTTTTAATTTTATTTATTGATTTGAGAGAGAGAAAATGTGAGGGAGAAAGAGAAAAGGGGGGGGAGAGCGAGAGAGACATCAATCTGTTGTTCCACTTACTTATGTGTTCATTGGTTGATTCTTGTATTGGCCCTGACCAGGGATTGAACCCGAAACCTTGTTGTGTCAGGATGACGCTCTAACCAACTGAGCTACCCGGCCAGGGCTGGTTTTGAATTTACTAAGAATAATTTCCTTGCTCTGTAATACTTACAAATACTTGTCAGAGAGAACTGCTTAAAATATAAATATTTGAAACAAGGAAAATATTATAATCTAAAGGACAATTTTTTAATAAAAATTTCAATTTTAGTTACTAACTTGAAAAGAAATAATATACATAATCAATAGTATTCTCAAACAGCAACCGAAGTTTGCCTAGATGAGAGAAGAGAGTTTCACCCAAAATCCCGAAAGCATTCTGATGAAATTAGAAGGTAGGAGAGATCTGGGTGAGGGGGTGGACAAGGCAGTGGGATGGACAGTTAATAAACTGTAGCCAGGAGAGTAGAGTTCAGAGTTTCTGGAGGGCCTTGGGGGTTCAGTCAACCCTTCCTGTGATAAATTGCTATCCTGCTATAAATGGAAATTCCCAGATGCCTCTGTTCCCAGGTTCATAGTCTTAAGGTTCTCAATCTCTTGGAAGAAGCAGACAAGCTGAGTTCCTCAAGAGAAGTTCCCGGACCTGGTATCAGATGGCCTGGTGTCTTCTGAGTTACCCTTGGGAATCATGGAGAGGATTCGCCTGAAACCAGGATTATACCACAGTGGATGCAATTGGATGCTGTCAGGGTGAATGTGGTGATTCTTTTCCTGCCTAAAGACAGTGGAATCACTGAGATATTGAGAAGGTCCTTGCTCAGTGGAGTTTGGTTGGATTACAGTCTAAGGTTAGGTTTGTGGAGAGATTACTTTGTCCTTGGAGAGTGGAACTGAGGAGATCGGAGGGGGGAGGGGGGAAGTGGAGGAAATGGGCCTGGCTTGGCAGGAGAGCCAGGGTCCTGGATCAGTGCAGCACGTAATCCTGTGCCGTGTTTACTAATCATTGCCTTTCGTTTTGCATGCTCATAGGTGGCTCAGAAGGAGAAGAACAATTTAAGACTTTACACTGTCAATATTTTAAAAATCAATGCTTTCTATTTAAAAAAAAGTGCTTGTAAAAACATCCAAGCAAGACCGATAAGATAAATTTCTTACAAACCCTGCCACTCCATCATGTACCTCAGGGACAACTATTTTAAACTTTCATGTATCTATAACAGCATGTTCAACCGCTATGCCGCAAGAAATTTTAAAGCATGCAATACCTGACTATTTAGTCAGGGCACTAACCTCCTTTCCCTTAGATTGTCAAATAAACAAATGACTGCAGCCAACACAACGGTAGCTGTCCGTGTGAATGAATCAAAATTATACCTATTTTTTTTGTAAGTTTGGCAAAAAATATGTATTATTTTTTGTTGTGCCACAGAATTTTAGCAAATCGTTTATGTGTGCAGGAGATGAAAAAGGTTGAAAATCGCTGATCTATAAACATACGTGCTTTTACATAAAAGAGATGACATCACCCATGCTCTTCCATAGCTCCCACTTTTCACCTAATCTCCATGTGTTGGATAGTCTCTGTGCCCATAGACATAGCTCCCCTCCAGCCCAGGCTACGTGGTCTTGCATGTAAACTACTGTAATTTGTTAACCAGTCTTCTAAGTATGATATTTAATTGGTTTTACATTCGTTTGTGTTTTGCAATTAAATAATAATACAGTACTAGCAAAATCCTAAAGATGAATGGCATTTTCTCATATAAGAAATGCATGGGTCAGAGTCAGTTTTTAAGGACGGCTCACTCAGGCCACCTGTCTGAGATGTGGTAAGGATTGGTATTTCTTCCTGCGTTGTGAGTAGATACCTTTAATTTAGGTTATTAATAATGTTTTGCCTTGGCAGAGCACTTTGACATTTTCAGACTTCCATGTTCACGACATTACTTGCCTTGATCAGTGTTTGGATTGGTTTTATAACCCTGCTTGAGATGAGGGCCTGAGGCAAGGAGTGGCTTCTAATTTCTCTGTGGCTGGACCTTCCCTGGGTCTCCCTATTCCTGGCCTACTGTTAGCATTTGTGAAGGTCCTTGGAAGTTGTAGGCCCAGTGCTCGGACCTATTCTTCTTGTCCAGTGGTAGGATTTGCTCTGTCTTCCCTCTTTCGTAGTTCCAAGTTGACCCTGAATCATTTGCCTCGTATTCAGGAAAGCTTCAAATTCAGTAATTATCTAGTAGTTCCCCACTGAGATATGACAGTATCTTCTATTAACTTTTAATTGCAAAAGGACAGTGTGACCACTTTCATTTCTCTTTGTGCAAATCATTAAAAAATCATTTGGTAAAATAATTTATCAGCTCCTTGAGACTGCTTCTCCCAGAATGTACCTGGAAGGCTTTATGTATCATCAGAGTGTGGGCTTTTCTGTCCTGAAAACACCAGACACATCTGCTCACAGTATTGTTTATTCCTACGGACTCTTTTGTGAAAAGAGGGTTGGTGTTTTATGCATCCATCCACCCATCTATTCATTCAACAAATGGTAACTGAGTACCTACTGTGAGAGCCAGGCATTGTTCTCAGCTAATTCTGAGAGTGTGGACTCTAAAGTCCAATGGAGGGGAAGACACCTATGGGCCCAGAAAGCTGGGAAATCAAGATAGAAGCACACACAATGGAATCCTCCTGCTAACTCAGCAGAAGGCTAATTGATAAGAACCTGCAGAAATCCAAGACAAGGAGAGAAGCGAGATGTCACCCATCTCTGCCTATGTAATGTGACACTAACTGCTCAACCCGACCAAATCTACATTATCTAAGTGTTCGTTCTGTGCACAGCATTTTGAGAAGAAAGAGCTTTCTTCATAGGCTTTTTTCACATTAATAAACTTATCTTAATGTCCCAGAGCTGCCTATCTGGCCTGTGACATCGGATTTACTCTGTTGTAAATGAGTGTACATGGGAAACATAAAAGAGTAAGGGGTAGGGGACGAGAGGAAAGGAGAAGGGGAGGAGGTGGCAAAGACATTTTTAGGTAACATGAGGCAAGTATGTTGTCAGAGTGAACTTAAGGAGTGTCGTCTTGATAACATTGCTTAAAGAATTGTGGTAATTGTCATCATGTGTCGGTAACCTTATACGATATAATATAACATTTCTAATGTTCTGGGGATCAATGTTTTTATGATAGATTCCATGTCTAATTAAAATTGGGACTTGTGAGTGATTCATCAGCAATGGGAACACCTGTTGGTGTTCTGACACTGTGTTACATAGAGATTTAGAATCAATCATCTTCAGTGTCAGTAGCGCAGGATGAATTATAGAACTATAGAGTTCAAATAATTCATAATTCTTAACATCTACCTCCAAGTCAAGCTTCATTGACTACAGAGTTATCATCAGGGGTAGTCAGAGAAATGTCCTCAAGAGTCTCTGTTGATGCAGGGGCCGTGCATATCTTTTTTATGTCTAACTGCCACTTTATATATAGTGTTTGTTTAATAATTTTTATTTAAATGTGCTATTTTACGAGACCGACGCCTTACCACTTGGCCACCGCGCCTGCTAAATGTACTATTTTAATAGTGATTTTTTTTATTACTCAGAAATTCCTTGAAATTTAAAATTCTGATTCTAGTAGTTGTTGTTTAGTCAAGTCATTTACATTTCCTAAGAGTCACTTTTGCATTGATAAAAGAGCCTTTGTCTGTAAAAGGAGCATAAGAATATTTATGGCAGAGAGATTTTATTTCTTTTTTTAAATTTTCACCAGAGGATATGTTTTTATTGACTTTGAGAGAGATAGATAGATAGATAGAGAGAGAGAGAGTGAGAGAGGAACATTGATGTGAGAGAGAAACATTAATTGGTCGCTTCCCCTAAGGACCCCTACCAGGGACTGCACCTGCAACCTAGGTAGACCGGGAATCGAACGTGCAACTGAGCTGCCAAACTAGGGCTCATTTCATTTTTATATTTACATGTCCACTTATTAAAACTTCATGTTTTGCATAAATAAGGGCTGTATAACAGGTTTATTGAGAAGCATACTTAAGATAACAAATAAAATTTTCTTTAAAAACTCTCCAGCACCAGACAGTTACCCATTATTACTATTATCATGATTTTCATTGTCATTCTGAAAATCTTAACCATAAAAGACATAGTAAGATCCAGGATCAAATGGATTTTTTATTCTGTTTGCTCAGACTTTGGCAGTGTGTATTGGCTAATTTTGAAAAGGAAGGAGAAAACAATTAGACACGTAGTTAGCATGTATTATTTTTCAGTGCCCACTATGTGCCAGGCAGTATCTTAGGTGCTGGGAATATAGTTGTATAGAAAGTAGACCTAGGCCTCCTTCTTGTGGAACTAGGTGTTTAACAGAAGGTTCAGATAACTGGGATAAGAAATGTGATGATGGGAGAATGTAGGCTTCTGTGTGGTACATATGAAGGCCCCCCCTGTCAGGACCAGGTCTGTTGATTAAGTCAGGAACGTTTCTGACAGGGAAGCATCACAAGCTGAGACCTTCAGGCTCAGGACGGGTAGGCAGGTCGGAGAGAGGCCATGGCATGGACATCAGGCGGATGGCTGGCTGGCATTGGGGAGATAAGCAGGGGCTGGTTCCGCAGAGCCATGGTGCCAGCAGTGCCTTCTGCCCGGAGCCAGGGCGGAGCCAGGGCAGTGGCACAGCCAGGCCGCTGTTTTCGCACACGGCTTTGCTGAGAGGAGCGATGGCACGGGGGCAGGAACACCAGCCCGGAGGACCCCTGGGAGGCCCTGCAAGGGCCTGAGAGCCGGTGGCCTGGCCTGAGGAGGTAGCAGCGGAGGAGAGGGGGGAAGATTTGAGTGATTCTGACAGCACTGGGGGTTGATTGCCTATGAGGAGTAGAGTTATGGGCAGTGATGGAGTCAAGATGGTGCCCATGGTTCTGACCTCAGCAGGTAGGTGGGTAGTGGAGCCATCTGCCCACACAGGCTAAGGAAGGGGAGGCAGGGTCCGGGTCTGGGGGTGGTGATGAACTAAGTGTCAGTTTGCCGGGCTGTGTGTGTCTGTGGGAAACCTCCGTAGACAAGACCGAGTGGATAGATAGTGGGGTAGTTGGGTCTGGAGCTGACTGAGAAGAGAGATTTGGGTGGCATAAATCCCTCCATAAGGACGGCCCCGGAAGGCAAGGAAAGAATGATGTCACCCAGGAAGACTGTCACATGAGAAGAGACCAGGCATAGACATGAGGTCTTGCACAGAACCCCAAGTGACAACGACGTCTAAAGGAGCAGCCTAGGAGAGAAACGTAGGGCATGGGAGGCAGGAGACAAGCCCGGAGCATGCAGCCAGGAGCCTGGGGGAGGAAATCCTCTCAGACGGAAATGTCAGCCTTGTGAGAGGCTGGGCAGTGGGAGCATCCATCGATTGCCCAGCGAGGAAGTGTGGTGACCTTGCTCCGAACAGCAGGACCGGGAAAGCCTGGTTTAGGAAACCAGGAATAGAGAGAGACGGCAAGTGTAGATGCCGCGCAGAAATCTGTGACCGGGAGCCACAGTCAGAAAGACAGACTGTCAGGGGGGCGACTGTCATTCTCTCTCTCTCTTTTAAGATAGGAGGGCTTGGAAGGGTTTATTTGCTGATGAGGAGAAGCTAGGTGAGACCGAGATGGTGACTAAATAAGAGAAAGTGGCATCTGCAGGAGAGGGGGTCTGGGGAGAACAGAGGCAGGTGGGGAGGCGGCCTGGGAGGAGGGGTGGCCTCTAGTGGAGTGGGAACACAGGTGTGAAGGCCTGAGGTGGCATGCGGGAGGGAAAGGTCAGAGTAGGAGAAGTTGAGGGAGCATCTGCCCATTGGCTTCTGTTTCTCTGCCGCCGAGGAACTGAGCTCCTGGCCTCACGCCCCAGACACCCTGGTCCTGCCTCCTGGTGAGCGCAGAGGCTCCATCATCTTGGGGGGGTTCTGTGTGCTCTTTCAGAGAATGAGGACTTTTATTCTTATGTCCTTCCCTGCCCTCCTCACCCACCGAGATGTCCAGCTAAGCTGACCCACTGCCCTGTATTGAAACCTGTCATTCTCATCTTCAGATCAGGGTCTCTTCCTTCTCGGATAAAAGCATTTCTGTGATGGTCGTTTCCACTTTTGTGCTGCCTACATGGAAGACTTGAAAGCTTGGCCTGAGTAGACATCGGGAGGCATTTGAGGACATGCATATTCCTTTTAAAAAAACAATTTCATTATAGTTACATACAGTATTATATTAGTTTCAGGTGTACAGCAGAGTGGTTAGATATTCATATCTTATGATGAGATCATCCCAATAAGTCTAGTACCCATCTGACATCATACATAGTTATTGCAATATTATTTATTATATTCCCACTAATACTACCTTCCCATAAAGTTAGCTCTGTTTACATTCTAGCCTCTGGCTAGTTCTGTACCTCACAGGTAAGCTAGTTAGTAAACAGATGGCAGTAGCCCGGATGGGTTCTTACTCCTCTCAGAAATCCCATTACAGCCAGGTAGTGCATTTCTCCTGGGTGGTTCTGGGAAGAAAAGAAGTTGAGTTGGATGCAGGAAGAGCAGGAGCCATTCTTTTTTAAAGTTTATTTTTCAAAATATATTTTTATTGATTTCAGAGAGGAAGGGAGAGGAAGAGAGAGATAGAAACATCAATGATGAGAACCATTGATTGGTTGCTTCCTGCACGCCCCCTACTGAGGATTGAGCCCACAACCTGGGCCTCCTGGTTTATAGGCTGATGCTCAACCATTGAGCCACACCAGCTGGGCAGGAGCCATTCTTTAATGGCTAACATTCGGGGTCTTTCGGTGTCCAGGAGCCGGCCCCAACTGACTCAGCCTCCTTTGTGCCCTCTGACTTAAGGCACCACATGCAGGACTCTGGGCGTCCAGGGGGTCGCATGGAAGGGCATATGGTTAAAACAGAGGCTGCTATGAAAAATGGGACCCTTCCTGATATGGTTTTAAAATTCGTAGGAGCTGAAGTTTGGAAACCGATGCTGTAAAGTGAAAATGAAATTTAACTGAGCATTGGGTGGAGGAAAAGTAATGAATTGGCTCTCACATGAAAAGGCCTGTGATGGATGCCGCTCGGTGCCGAGGGGCGGTGCTCTCTGAAGCTGTGTGGTAGGGACTTTGAAGGCGGGGCTCACAGGGCCGAGTGGAGTGAGTGCTCTAGTCTGCCACGGAGGGGACGGTACATCAGGAGTTGCTCCATCCCAAGGAACTTTTATAGGGTAAAGGAAAAGGGTCCTGCTAAGAAACTCCAGTGCACTTCTGCTGTTTGTGCCATAGTATGCAAAGCCTGTTTGGAAGCTGCTTGTCATGTAGGCTGCGGCGTTCACTGACCTCGGAGCGCGGAGCAGTTCCATCGGAGCCTGACGCTGTTCTCATGGCACCCAGACTCCTGGTCCCTGAGGAGAAGTGGCTGACCCTCGGGTGTGCAAGGTGGTTGTTCACCTGGCCTCTCTCTCAAAACTCACCGGAGCATATTTATGAGAGAGATTTGGGAACAGCCATCATTTCCACTGAGTCAGAAAGGAAGTTGGGACTCAGTGCATGATCCGTAAAGCACTGACAAGTGTCCAGTACCGTATGGTAGCAGCGGCTCGTCCGTGCTAGCTCTCCTGTAAGATGTATTTACTATGGGTTCCATAGTCCTTAAGGAGCTCACAGGACAGAATTCAGGGACTGGGGCCTTAGTGAGCTGCTAGTGCTGACTCATTTGAATTGCTTATCCCAGTTATATGTTATAGGTTTTAGAAGAATCCTTGAAGTTAATTTCTATCCACCAAGGAGGCTTAGCAGATCTTAGAAGAATGAACTGAAATTGTCATGATCTGAAAATCACCACCCTCTGGCTGGTGTGCTAACAAAGGACGGGGTTCCCACGTGTCAAAGGCTGTCAGTAGGCAAGCTCCCTGCGGAGCCAGTGGAGCAGAGCCTCAGAATTAGTCTCTGGTGCCAGACTGCCTGACTTCAGACCCCCGGCGTGGCCGCCCCCTGGGCGTGGGCTTGGACAAGTTAGCTAACCACAGAGCCCCTTGCTTCTTTGCTGGTAGATGGGAATGAGGTGTCTTGGGGATTTGAAGACTAGTTAGTGAAATAACGCATGAAATAAAGTGCTTTGCACAGTGGTTGCATGTGGTTATAAAGGGGAGTTGTTGTAATTGGAAAAATTTAAATGGGCCTGGTAGGTCTGGGAAGATGGCATAGATCATCCAGAAAGGCTGTTTTCCTTCAGGATGTGTGTGGGCTAAAGTGACTTTGTGACTCCCTTTGTTTCCGAGTGTCACCGCGCTGTGGCGGGGGCGGGGGGGGGGGGATGATCGTGGCACAGCCACCTTCTGTCCCTTCCCGCTCTCAGACAGGGCGGCAGCCCCAAGGCGGAGCTGGACGGGCTCACAAACTGTATGAAGATCGAGTTGAGGTTGAGATAACCTTTGTGGTCAGAGGCAAACAGGTGAGGTCGGACTGACCTTTATGAGGAGTCCAATGTAGAGTACATGTTGGGGTCACAGAGTTGATGGTGAGCAGTCGCGTAGTGCTGTGGGGGGACGGAGTGGACAGACATGGAAGCTGGAATGACTTGACTCAAACGGAAAAGCCTCGTGTCAGCCAGCGGGGCAGAGTGATGCACGTCAGCATTTCAGTGTTGGTCAGTCACGGTGGCCCTGCCTGACTCCTCACAGGTCCTCAACCTGCTCCACGGCCCTCATCACCACTGCCCTCAGCACCCCACCCACCACCACAGCCACCCTCACCCTCACCCTCCTCACTGCCACCACCACCACCACAGCCACCCTCACCCTCACCCTCCTCACTGCCACCACCACCACCACAGTCACCCTCACCCTCACCCTCCTCACTGCCCTCAGCACCCCACCCACCACCACAGTCACCCTCACCCTCACCCTCCTCACTGCCACCACCACCACCACAGTCACCCTCACCCTCACCCTCCTCACTGCCCTCAGCACCCCACCCACCACCACAGTCACCCTCACCCTCACCCTCCTCACTGCCCTCAGCACCCCACCCACCACCACAGCCACCCTCACCCTCACCCTCCTCACTGCCCTCAGCACCCCACCCACCACCACAGCCACCCTCACCCTCA
Source organism: Myotis daubentonii (assembly GCF_963259705.1). Classification (NCBI taxonomy): domain Eukaryota; kingdom Metazoa; phylum Chordata; class Mammalia; order Chiroptera; family Vespertilionidae; genus Myotis; species Myotis daubentonii. Next base: position 17,845,963 of record NC_081851.1, on the reverse strand, counting down.
CCCTCCTCACTGCCACCACCACCACCACAGCCACCCTCACCCTCACCCTCCTCACTGCCCTCAGCACCCCACCCACCACCACAGCCACCCTCACCCTCACCCTCCTCACTGCCACCACCACCACCACAGCCACCCTCACCCTCACCCTCCTCACTGCCACCACCACCACCACAGTCACCCTCACCCTCACCCTCCTCACTGCCACCACCACCACCACAGTCACCCTCACCCTCACCCTCCTCACTGCCACCACTACCACCACAGCCACCCTCACCCTCACCCTCCTCACTGCCCTCAGCACCCCACCCACCACCACAGTCACCCTCACCCTCACCCTCCTCACTGCCCTCAGCACCCCACCCACCACCACAGCCACCCTCACCCTCACCCTCCTCACTGCCCTCAGCACCCCACCCACCACCACAGTCACCCTCACCCTCACCCTCCTCACTGCTACCACCACCACTACCTATCACTACCCCACAGCCACCCTCACCCTCACCTTCCTCACTGCTCTCGTCACCATCATCAACCCCCCCGCCCCCCACCACCACAGTCATCCTCACCCTCACCTTCCTCACTGCCACCACCACCACCACCACCACCACCACCACCTTGGGAGGATCATCGCCTCTTTTCTGAGCTCTGATTCCAGCTCATCTCTCTGCCTGACTCGCTTCTCTTACCTACTCACTCCCTGGCCACCTTTCCGTCCACCAGCTCTGCCTGTAGACTGAGGAGAGGATTTGCAAGTAAGCTTCAAGAGCTTTGCTTTTCTCTGACTTAAGAAAGGATGACTGATCTGTTATCATTTGCTTTATAAATAACAAGAGATGTTAATTAGTTTGACTCATTCAATGTGAAGCAGTGGCTCTCCTTTCTCAGTGTCTGAGTCTCTGTAATTAACACCGTCTCTGCGGCTGCTGCTCTGAAGAGCAGAGTTTCTGGGAAGCCTCTCCCTTCTCCTCTCAGGCCCTTCTTCTCCCCGTTTGCCTGTGGCCGCCGGCCCACCGCAGGGACAGCTTCCCATGTTGTCTCGGGACCGTGACGGCTCCCTGGCTGAAAAAATGGTCTTCCCTGGGATCAAGCCGTTCGGGGCCAGGCCTGACGCAAACTGTAAAGGAAGTATTTTTCACTTGCTCGCCACCAAACCTGCTTTCAGAAAGGGATCAGATACACATGTAGGGCGAGGTGGCCAGGCCAGGCTAGGAGTGGAGCAGACCAGAGAAATGGAACTTCTGTTTAAAGAAACAGGATGGCATGGGGAGGGCAGGGCTCACCTCCGCTGAATACTCTCCACGGCCACTGGGAGTAATTTCCGTATCCGCATCCCAAGCCCTTCTTTTTCCTTCCCTCTCCCCACCTGCCCTTTTTTTGAGGCCCAGCTCAAAGGCCATCTCTCCCAGGAAGCAATCCTGACTCCCTGTGCCTGGCCACCTGGTGTCAACAGCCTCTGCTTAGCATGCACCCCGTCTCCCTGCTCCCCTCCCCCCACCCCTGGATGGTCAGCTTCTCAGCAGCAGCGAATACTGCTCACAGCCCTCCTTGTCTCCCTGGCATCTGGCACCATGGCATCAGGAAATGCTTTTGGATGAAAGTGAATTGTAGTTCTATTTGCTGTTTGAAGAGGGCAATGTTTTTAAACATGGAGAACATGCGAACTTCTTTCCAAAACAAGTGAGCGGTGGTTCATTCTCTTCTCCATGAGTTCCCTTGTTCCTGGATCCCAACCCTAGAGATATACCAGTAGGTAGGATAATTTTTTTAAAAGGAATAAAACACTTCGGTGATTCTTGTTAAGGGGTAGAGTTAGCTGTGTTTACCCTTGGCAGAAAGTCTCCTTCATGGCAAATGCCGTTTGCTTCAAGCAACAGTTCAGATTCAGACGGCGGCATATGGACCGCGCAGGAGGGACGACAGCCGTCTCTCCAGGCCAGCGGGGTCAGCTGGGTCAGTGCTGGGCTCAGCTGGAGGTGGGCCGCATGAGCCCAGAGCCTTTCCATCCAGCAGGGCAGCGCGGGCAAAGGTTGGAGCAGGCCTGGTGAATGGCTCGGATATGGTGAAAAAGGTGCTCCCATCTGCCTTGCGTTTGAATCTATAGTTCCTTCTCTATCTGTCCTCTAGTCCAGTCGTCTGTGTTGCATGTGTGCGCTGTGGAGAGAGACTGACTTTTGTCCTTTGTTTCGGGAGTATTAAAAATTACAACAGCCCAGGCTTTATTCCAGAATTCTCCTTTTAGTCCTTTCTGCATGAGGAAGAGCTTCTCTTTGCTTCGGGTGTCCTCTGTTGCTGCCATGGGGCTCATTAGCTCTGTTTGTGAACGTTGGGCTTGTCGACATCAGGGTGTAGCAAGTGTGGCCTCCCTTGGCTCATGGGCAGCTCCTCTTCCCTGGACAGACAGGAAGAAAGAACTGTAGATATTGTTGTTCCTTTTGCATAATATTATTTATTATTTATTTAATTTATCTTTATTATTGGAAGTATTACAGATGTGCTCTTTTATCCCCCATTGACCCCCTGCAACCTACTCCCACTTCACCCCTCGCCCCCAGGCCTTCACTGCACTATTGTGTGTCCATGGGTTATGCATATATGCATATAAGTTCTTAGGTTGATCTCCCCGCACCCCCTTCCCTCTGTGATTCATCAGTCTCTCCCATGTTTACACGTCTCTGGATCTATTTTATTCGTCAGGTTTTTTTGTGTGTGTTTTTTTTAGATTCTGCATATAAGTGAGATCATATGATTTTTTTTTCTCTGACTGGCTTATTTCACTTGGCATAATACTCTCCCTCCATGCTGTCTCAAAGGATATGAGATCCTTCTTTTTTCATAGCTGCATAGTATTCCATTGTGTAAATATACCAAGTATTTTTATCCACTCATCTGCTGATGGGCACTTGGGCTATTTCTAGGTCTTAACTATTGTAAATTGTGCTGCTATGAAGATAGGGGTGTGTACATTCTTTCTGATTGGTGTTTTGGGTTTCTTAGGATATATTCCTACAAGTGGGATCACTGGATCAAATGACAGTTCCACTTTTAATGTTTTGAGGAAACTCCATACTGTTCTCCACAGTGGCTGCACTAGTCTGCATTCCCACCAGCAGTGTACTAGGATTCCCTTTTCTCCACATCCTCGCCAGCACTTGTCATTTGATGATTTGTTGATGGTAGCCATTCTGGCAGGTGTGAGGTGGTACCTCATTGTGGTTTTGATTTGCATCTCGCTGATGATTAGTATTTTTGAGCATTTTTTCATATGTCTCTTGGTCTTCTGTATGTCCACTTGGGAGAAGTGTCTATTCAGGTTCGTTACCCTTTTTTAATTGGATTATTTGTCTTCCTTTTGTTAAGTTGTATGAGTTCTTTATGCATTTTGGAAAATAACCTCTTATCAGATGTATCACTGGCAAATAATGTCTTCTTTATGATATCATTTTAATGATCAAACTTTTTAAAAATATATATTTTATTGATTTTTTACAGAGAAGAAGGGTGAGGGATAGAGTTAGAAACATTGATGAGAGAGAAACATTGATCAGTTGCCTCCTGCACACTCCCTGCTGGGGATGTGCCCGCAACCAGGGTACATGCCCTTGACCGGAATCGAACTTGGGACCCTTCAGTCCGCAGGCCGATGCTCTATCCACTGAGCCAAACCGGTTAGGGCTAATGATCAAACTTTTATCCTAGTTTCTTGATCTTTAAAAAGTTAATCTAGCAATATCTACTGTCATTGTCTTTCTCCAAGGGACATTGTAAGGATAATTAGGGGACAGGTAAGTGAAGTGTTTTGAACTCAGTGGAAGGGAGAAGCCATCAGGCTCAAAGGTATTACCGTTATTTAGTTCCATACTGTTACCATACGGTCAAGACTACATTAATGTTGGAAATGACGATAAGATCACGTTTGAACATCTATTCCTACTTACCTGGCACAGTTGACTTTTGCCTGAGCCCTGCGGCATACTTCGATATGTAGATTAAAACAAATCAATTGAAATGACCAGGAAGTTCTTATTACATTTTTATTGTTCATTTTTTAATTCTAAAAATAAGTGTTCTTTTTAAAGGAGTTTATTAAAAAGCTTCGTTTTCTGGAATGTTATACATCTGCAATAAATAATAAATAACATTGTAGCAGTTGGCTGCCTCCACTTTCATGCAAAATGAATGAATACATTTGGTGACATACATTTGAAGAGTGTAGTTCTTCTAATTTTTATAGAAATCAGGAACAGCTTTACAGATGATGGAAATTTTACCATCTGCTAGTAACAAAGAAACACAGCTCGTAACATGAGGCTCTGCCTGAGTCTAGCGTGTATAGTGGCGTGCCAGGACTCAGAATTCTCCGTCGCTTCAGTCTGCAGTGAGGCTGGGCTGTCAGCCTGTCACGGGAAGGGTTCGCTAAGGGAAAGAAGCCCATCAGAGACAGACAAATGCTGTATGATCTCGCTTCTATGTGGAATCTAATGAACAAAATAAACTGCCGAACAACCACAAAAATAAAGCAAATGGCGTGGTCCTCACATTGCGTGAACCCAGAGGAGGGAAGAGGGCTGAGTGTTAATGGCAACAGATCAAAAGAAAGGCATCCTCTGGGACTACGGACGCCTGCACAGATGTCACCTGTAATCAGTGGGTCCGTGGACTTGCTGTCGAGAAGATACTGTCTTTATGAGTCAAAATGTTTAGTATTGGAAGAAGAGATCAGAGTGCGGATGCTGAGGGAGAGGTGGGGATGGCAAGTCCAGGCTTCCGTTTACAATGACATTTGCTGTAAGCAGGTGGCATTACAGCTGCCTAGGCTGACAGGGCACGTGGGGGTGTGGTTCTAGTGAAAGATAAGGGTGGGTGCTTGGGAAGAGCTGAATGCTCGGTGGAGACCACAGGGCTGCTTACCAAGGGAGGAGATGAGATACCACTGGAGGGGGAGGCGTTGAGGAAGAGTTGCCCCTCTTCTTGGGGGATGATTCTGGTCATTTGGTTTTCATCTGATGGTGTGGAGGGTACTGCAGGACACCACATTGGGGTGGTCCCATAAAAGATGGTCCGTGTAGCCCTGGCTGGGTGGCTCAGTTGGTTGGAGTGTCTTCCCATGCACCAAAAATATTGCAGGTTCAATCCCTGGTCAGGGTACATACAGGAAGACAGCCAATCGATGTTTCTCTTGTCGATATTTCTCTCCCTCTCTATCTCTTCCCTTCCCCCTCCGCTCCCCTCACCCCCCCCCAACACACACACACACTCTCACCTAAGAATCAGTAAAAACATGTCCTCGGGTGAGGATCTTTTAGAGATTAAGGAAAAAAAAAAGACGGCCAGTGCATTTCTGTTGGTATAGTATGTGCAGGTGGTCCTGAGGGTGTCCAGTCCTTTTTAGTATTAGAAGGCATAGGCTGGGGATACAGGCAGGACCCCATCAGAGGCTTTAGCTAGCAGTGATCTGCACCTTGGGGTGCTTTTGGTGACCCTCAAGCTTAAAGGGGTTGGGGAGTGAGGCAGATCTTGTTAAGGAGGAGCAGCGTCCTCTTCACCTCTCACTTCATTTTGGGAAGCAATCCTTTCCCCTGACCCTAGAGATGCAGTGAGTCTGGTATCTGCCTAATTGAGTTTGGCTTTTATCCTGATGTCTTCGTCTTGAGCATGTAAGCCAGGTTGCTAACAGGTGGGGTTAATCAATTTGTTTTCATTGCTACACTCCCTCCCTTTTCTTATAACGCCTCCTTTTTGGGCTCCCTTTGCACCCTGATGTCCTTGTGCCCTCTGCTTGGCCCTCGGGGGCAAAAAGCAGACCAGCTCACGCACGCTAAGGTACAAGGGCTGGTCAGGTTTAAATGTTTTCCCTTCTGTGGTGTCTGCGTTTCTTACAGGGGTGAAGACATCTTAAACCAGAGGAGTGACTCTCTAGTCGTGGAATTTCAGTCGTCAACCAGCCGATGCAGGAGGTATTATTTTGGGCATGGGGGCCTTCTCGGGAGCCCCAAATCATCCTAAATGACCACCTGCCTGCTCCATGTCACCTATGGTCATATCATACATCACACCAGTCTTACATGTTTGGTGGGCTTGACCTGGCTGAGGACAGCAAGCATGTTTGTGGGGGTCTGTGTGCATGGAGGTCAGCACAATAGGGGCCTCCCAGGTGTCTGTAGGCACTGGCCAGGGAGGAAGGTGATGCATGCCATGCAAGCTTTTTGTTTCTTACTGCAATTGCTGGTTTTGGTCCAAAAGGTAGTGAGTTCAGAGTGAAACTGAAATTCTCTTGGCTAAAGCCCACATTGTGTCCATCCATAGCATGAGTCATGTGTCCTTAGAGAAATCTCCATTTGAAATCGTGGAATGTTCATGAAAGCCGGGGTTTCACGTTGTGCCTATCCATGGCAGGGCATGACCGTGCTAGCCTCTCCTTTGAACGGGAAGCCTGGTTCTGTGAGAGTGTCATCGTCATCCCGTGCCTCCCTATGCCATTCAGTGCCACCAGGGCCACCCCAGAGAGTGCGTGGTGATGGATGTAGGCGCTGTGGGGCCCTCAGTTGGTCAGACTGTAGTCTCTCTTTGTATGAAGGTCACTGGTTGGACTCCCAAATCTAATAACTTCGGGTAAATTATTAAGGATGAATTTAAATGTGAATGGGCTACATGTTCTGTGTGCGTGTGCTGTTTTTTTTTGTAACGTCCCTCACTCTTAACATGTAAATGCAGGGCTCTAGGTGCTCTCACAGCCTTGCCCGGAGCATTTCTAGCATCACCATGGAGACAGCGAATTTAAAGTATATTCTGGCCACATGGGCAGAGCTAGGAGGATAGGCAGTATATATTTTATGATTATTTTATTTGTGCCCTCCACAGCTACATAACACAAATAGTCTCTCTTTTACTCAAGTTAACAGTTTAACTAAAGAATTGGTTATCCTTACTGTTTTCATAAGCTTCTTTGGACCCACAGATCCTTTCATTATTAATAGTTATTGACGGTATTTGCTGGCTATACATTGGACTGTGGCACTGAAAGCCATTGCGAAGCCCTCTTTATAGACCGTCTTCATGTTTAAACATGTACCCCACACCGTGAAACACCCCTGCTCTATAATGAAGATGGGCGTGGGGGTAGGGGGAGAGACGAAGCCTGTGTATTTTGTCATCACATTATTGATTAGGGGAGACTCACAGTCAGTAGGTAGTTGTCCTGCTCCAGCTTGAGCATCTGCCCGCACTGGACCAAGTGGGAGCTCTAAGCAAAACGATGGCAAGGTCACTTAAGCGAAATGCTTCTGCTAGGAAACGAAGACCGTGCTCATTTTGAGGGACACACAGGTTCTTTACAACCCATAGTGTGAGCTCTGTGCCCACGCTAGGCCGGATTTCTTTATCTGGTGAGCTGAAAAAAAACAAGCGTGTTGCCTCCTTTCACTACTCGGGTCCCTTCCTCATTATTAGTTACATTAGGCCCTTTCTTTTCTCCCCAATAGGGGGAAGGAACACTATTTCTTTTTCAGTCCTCCCAGTTAGCTGGTGTCTGGTCATTTCATAATTGCATTTTAGGAGAAGAGATATTAATTTTCTTCAACAAAAGGCCGGGTTCCTTGATGACACGCCATAATTCAATTTCCACTCTCTCCCTTCACTGCCCGTATCCCTTCCTCCTGGCACATTTTTCATAGTTAGGAGGAGTGATAGTGTCAAATATATCAAAAGGAAGAATTGATTCAGTCCTAGTTTGACGACTTGACTGATTAACAGAGATCAGAAGAAGGCTCGTAACTGTGAAAGCCACTGCAGCATGGAGTTTAACAGCTCTTTAGGGAGCCAGTTAATGAAAGAATCACTACAGAAACACAGCCATGCAAAAGAAAAAAAAAGAAAGGAAAATACAGGAGCATGCCCACATAACACGCGGGGACCATGTCATAGGAGGAAATGTGCTCGAGATTCCTATTTACACATTGCAGTAATTACCGTCTGCCTTGAGATTACTCTCAGCCTTCTCCTGTCAGCGTTGCTTAGACAGTTCCCCTCTCACAGGGCATGCAGAGAGGTCTGGCGCTGGCTGGGACTTGTCCTCAGGACTTTTCTCCTTCCGAAGACTGTAATTATCCGACACCTGAGCCCGCACTCCTTGGTTAGACTAGCTTTAACCGGATCCATGTTCTTGTCATCATCACCATTTGTCTGTGAACCAGTCTTCTGCACTTGGGTGAATGTCATGCTGGACGTTAGCCTTTAATGTTTGTGTGTGGTTACTCTCTTTTCTTTCTCCTGATGCAGTGTCTATGAACCAGATAGAAATGTGTTACGGAGGAAAGAACGAGAAAGGAGAAATCAGGAGACTCAACAGGACGATGGCACATTTAATTCCAGTTATTCCCTCTTCAGTGAACCCTACAAGGTAGATGGTTTTCCATTGTTTATCTCCACCCCCCGCACACTGGCACCTCTACCCCCGGGATGACAGTCTTGACCAGAAGGGTCACCTAATCAAATTCCAATTAGTTTTCTGCCTGTTCACCCGAGGGAAGGCAACCTTGACACTAAGAATGGGGGTCTCCCCCACAAATCTTGGTGTCAATATTGAGATCTGCTTGCTATAATTTTTATCGATAACATATATGTCATCTCTGCATTGATTTTCAAAGTCAGTGCTATTTGTTATATTCCCTAAGGTGTTAGGAAACAAACACCATTAAAAGAGGTTGGGTTACATATCTGTCACACGTGGATCATGCTGGTCCCAGGGTTACTTGATAGGGCTAATAAGAAAGAAACTGTTGGACTGGTTTTCCTTTATACCAAAGGCCAGAAATATAACCACTCTTCCGAAATGGAATGTCATCCCAGTGTCTCAGGCCGCATGGAGCTTGTGTAGTTTAGGCTCGTAGCTTCTTGCATATTTAGCCTATGTTCATTTAAACTTCATTCTAACTTCTTTCGCCTGCCACTCTGGGTTTCTGACAAGAATAATTATATAGTTAGAAACTGGAAAGAGACCAGTTTGAGCCAAATCTGAATTTGTAAGAAAAGCTTCCAGGGGGACTACAAAAAGGAAGAAGTCCCCTCCTGGAGAGCCTCAGTCGGACCACGGTGTGGAGGTGCAGGAGTGCAGTTTGCACGTCCTCAGCGGCTGCACAGGCCGCAGGACAGGCGCCTTTTTGTGCAGCCCCGGCCCCGGCCAGCTCTCTGGGCCTGGTGTGCAGCGAGTGCCGGCGGACTTCTTCGGAGATGGCGGTTTAGATTTCACCTCCCGCTCGCGTTCTGCATGTGGCAGCTCTGTGGTCGGTAACGGCACCTCGCCGTTGTTTGCCGTGTTCCCATGGTCTCTAACATCAGGGTGTGCTTTCTCTTTCTCCAGACTAACAAGGGGGATGAGCTCTCCAACCGGATCCAGAATACGTTAGGCAATTACGATGAAATGAAGGACTTTTTAACTGATAGATCTAATCAGAGTCATCTCGTTGGCGTTCCCAAACCTGGGGTTCCTCAGGCTGCTGTGAACAAGATCGAGGAACATTTTGTCGCAGATTCAAGAGCCCAGGCCCAGGCCTCCTCTGTATGCAGCACAGCATCTTCCACACCAGCGGCTGTGCCCGGGCAGCAGAGTAAGAGGGGCACCGTGGGCTGGCAGAAGGCTGGGCACCCACCTCCAGACGGCCCACAGAGAGCAAGTAAGCGCGGACACAGGTTGATCGATCTGACCAGATCTGCTCCTCCAAAGAACCCCAATCAAAAGACTAACCACTGTGTGTCCAGCCCCTCACCCTCACCCCCCTCTCCTTCTTCTTCCAACTCAGCACAACAGAGCTCTCTCAGGACCTTGCTTGGAGATGGCGCCGGCAGGCAGCAGCCACGGGCCAAACAGGTGTGCAATGTAGAGGTGGGTCTTCAGACCCAGGAAAGACCACCCACTATGGCAGCCAAGCACAGCGGCAGTGGACACTGTGTTCAGAACTTTCCTCCATCCCTGGCTTCCAAACCCAGCCTGGTCCAGCAGAAACCAACCGCATATGTGCGGCCGATGGATGGCCAAGATCAGGCTCCCGATGAGTCTCCGAAACTGAAGTCGTCCACAGAAACCAGCGTGCACTGCACGTCATACAGGGGCGTCCCGGCCGCCAAGCCAGAGTCCACCAGAGCCAAGGCCAAGCTTTCCAAGTTCAGCATCCCCAAGCCATCGGAGGTGAGTCTTTTCTCATGACTACTACGGGCATCTGCGTGGTTCTGTGTGTCCACCTGACCACTGATAATTCCTTTCCCAGGTTTCTTTATTTCAGTGTGTGACTGCCTTCACGTGGTAGGATTTGTAGCGGTCAGTAAGGGAGGATGTACGCATAAGTAACACTTTCTTACAATCAACTGATTACAGGCAGACTTTTTAAGTTCCAACAAATGTAGTTGTATGTGTGTCTCTGTTAGTTCAGGAAGGAATATCTCCTTGAATGCAGTTCAGGGGATAGCTTATAAACAAGCCAGTATTATGGAGATATTAAATACTAAAAGTGAAAGTACTTCAAAAACTATAATTTTTCATAGGTAAAGAAGTGAATTTTTATGTAAAATCGTTCAGATATTTAATATTTTGGTCAGTTTTGGAATGTTCCAGGACAAACTTTAGAAGGTAAACTTCTGAATGATTTTGAAAGTAATTGTTAAATGATTCAATGCTGATTATGGTAAATATTCAGATGTCCCATCTTTATTATAATATTTAAGACCCAGGTTCATTGGTGTTAATTAATAAAGTAAGGACTCTCTGTGTCCTGTAAAATTATCTTAGGCTACATGAAGAGAGCGAAATATCTTAGTTCAGATTCTCCTGGTTTGCATTGTGACTTTATTTAAATGTGTAGATGTATAGAACACTAGAATTTAAAACAAGCAAATCACATAGTCGCTGAGGTAGCAAAGAGGCCATGACTAGTAAGTTGGACAGAAATCTGGGTGGAAAAGGAAGTTTTGTTGTAGAGAAGCATATCTCATACTATATTTCTAGTTGATGACAGTTGTCAAGAGCACAGGAATAAGAAATATGACTGCACATGTTTTATTTTACTGTGATTAAGGTGTAATAATTGAAATAAATGTGAGTTCTGGAATGTTGTACTTAGAAACTGTTCAAGATTTTATTTTCTTTTTGACATATTCTTTTTTAAAGATGAGTAACACTGTGGCCAGACTAATCTTTGTGTCTTAATTTGATCTCATAACCAAATGAAGCAGATGATTTAACCTATCTCCTTGAATGCCCTACAATGCTGAGCTTAACCATTTCTGAGCTATCATCTCAGAAAGTGCCATGCACCAATTGGGAGGCCAATATATTACCTAATTAGACAAGACTTTTTTCTTTTACTTTGAGATGTTTACACAGGTTCTAATGAGGAAATTATACCAGGAGCCAGTAACATCTTTTGATAATTCATTTTATGATGGACCCCAGAAAATGTTCATTAGAAATTAATAGAAACAAAAATGTAACTTCTGCAAGCATTTATGGTTTTTTTCTTCGTTTTTGCATTTATGTTTTTAAAAGTTTGTAGGAAACACACATAGATCTCACCTTACAAAATTAAATTCAGTAAGCTTTTTGATTTTTGTTATTACTATCAAATGACCCTGTAATGGCAACAAAAAGCATGGTGTATCCTTGAACAGAGGTGACTGCAACCATCAGGAATTCCTTTATAATTTCAATCCCAATTGATTCTTTGTTAAAATTATTTTTATGTACCAAAGAAACTTCAGATTTATTCTGTAATAATTTATTTATTTTGGAACCCATTTGAGTTGACAAAGCTCTGGTTATAAGCCAGCGTTTGATCGCCAGTTCAGCCTTATGCAAGTAATTATTTAGTTTGCCTTAGGTTTTTGGGTATGTCATTAATAACGTGGACACTTTCAGGATGCCAGATTGAGAATGGCATACTGGACTGGTGCTCAGTAATCAGAGCAGGGGGGAAAGACCTGAGACAGAGTCAGCCCGACAGAAATTAGCGCTTTTATGCAGGAAGTGTTTCACTTCCCCCATGTATAATGTCATATGCAGTCAGCTTGCTTCTTCCTAACATTCTATGCTAAACGCTTCAAAGAGGGCAATCATGCATTGATAGAGAAGACGTAAGAAAAAGTGTTGTTGATAGGACAAAGTTGTAATCGGTGGATTTTTTGGTGGCAGTGGTGGGGGGGGGGGCGTGCAGTCTTTATTTTAGTAGAAAGCATTGCATGTTATGGAAAATGTGGTAATTTGAATCTTGTAATACTGCTATGTTTAATCAGCCCACTATCATACTACAAAATGGCTCTTTCCAGTTAGTAGCAGGGTGGTAGTTGTAAGTTACATTTCCCAACCTTTAAACTCAAAGGTGTTTTTTTTGTTTGTTTCTTTTTACATTACTCTAAGAAATTAAGAAATACCTTTTGGCAGGTATATCATTCATTATTTTTAGGGAATTCCATATAATCCACAATCTTAACATAGAAACTGAATAATTTTATCAAACCAATCAGATTTTACTTGTGATGGAATACTTGCTTTTATTTTTTGTAGAGAATAAAATAACTTAAAAAATAAAATATCCTCTATAAATAGTTGACTGATCTCCAGTGAAGCAGAGAATGTGTTTTTAGGAAAATTGACAGAAGAAATGATCTGAATGGAACTTGTATCTTGACTATACTTTTTCAGGATGTTAGCTGTTGAGCAAGACTTAGGGCAGTGTGAAGAATTTGGGGGCTAAAAGGAAGTGTTAGGTAAAAATGACAAAGACAGGGAAGGTGCAGGTATAGCTGTATGGTGTTGTATAGGCACATTCCTCCTGAGAAGAATCAGGTCAAGGACTAGGTATAATTGATGTGAAAAATATTTTTTAAAAAGCTAAGATGTGGTCTCTGCCTCCAAGAAATTTACAGCAATTGAATAAATTAGGTGCTAGCACTTAGCTTTTCCTTTGTAATTTCTGTCACTTAAAGTCCAAACCAGGGGTCCTCAAACTACGGCCCGCGGGCCACATGCAAATACAAATATTGTATTTGTTCCCGTTTTGTTTTTTTATTTCAAAATAAGATATGTGCAGTGTGCATAGGAATTTGTTCATAGTTTTTTTTTTTTTTAAACTATAGTCCGGCCCTCCAACGGTCTGAGGGACAGTGAACTGGCCCCCTGTTTAAAAAGTTTGAGGACCCCTGGTCCAAACTATATTTAACAGTGAACTGGCCCCCTGTTTAAAAAGTTTGAGGACCCCTGGTCCAAACTATATTTAAAATTGTCTGTCTTGCCCTAGGAAAATTCACTCACCTTCATAGTCCTTGTAGTAGAAAAACATTCTGTTATTTTTAACAATAGAGAATTGGTGACTCTATTTTCCCGATTTTACACTTGTAAATGCTTCATTCGTCCCTCACAACATCTGTACTCTGTCTGCTGCCATGGTGAGTTATTTCTTATAATTCTTTAGTCCTCAGTAAGAGGTAATTAGTGTAGAAAAATTTAGTGCAATTTGATGTGGAAGTTACAGACCTCAAGGGAATTCCTTAACTGACACACCTGCCTCCGGGCTGGTTTTTCCCAGCTCAGTTTTGTGTTTAATGAAAAACATGTTTTTGTTGTTATAGCCGCGTCTTTTACTCTTGATGCCACCCCTCATTAGGTGAGCCTTCCCTGGAGTATCACTTGGAAGGGTGACTACTGTTAGGTGAGAGTCAGAGAACCTCACGAATGACTGGAACATGCATGCTAGAATGTTCTAGGGTAGGGCACACGACATCTTACTTCCAATTAAAGTGAATGACTTTTTGTTTCACACACAAACACAAAATTAATGTTTTGCCCTTAACACGTAATTCAGGATTCAGATGATGGGGGACCGTTTATCTGGAGGGCCAGGCACAGGTTTTGTGGGACCTAAAGATGACACTGTCTTGGTGGTGGGGGTTCTCTTTAGGAAAAACAGAATAAAAAATACGTTTCTCCTGGAATTGTTACAAGAACATACATTAGCACATTCCTAGGGCCCTCCTGGGCCTTGGAGAAACCTCTGCCCTGAAGCTGATGTGTCACCAGCTTTTCAGTGTATCTGTCTTTGGCTCATGGAATAATAATAAATTATTATTTAACTGATAACTTCAGATGTGAAAAGAGTGCTTTATATTCGCTTCAAACTTTGTGGAATTTAAAAATAATGTCTAATGCCAGGTGAGATAGACAACACTGAAAAAGTCTAGTCTGCAGTGCTATTGAGACATCAGGTGGTCGCACAGGCTCTGAAACTGTTGGGCGAGATCAGTGCAGCAGGGGTGCTCCAAAACACACCGGTCAGGCCGTTCGCTGTTCATTTAATAGGTAGACGTGGGCCGAAACTGCTCTTGCAGAGGCTCCGGTGGCTGAAAATGGAAGCACTTGAAAAGGCAGGGAAGGAAGGAAACCAGGAGAGAAACACCTAAAGGTGAAAGTCAGTGAATCGGCTGTGTATTAGGAGTTTTAGAATTCACCCATAAGAACAGAGGAACCATTTTTGGTTGATCAGAATTTATTTGTTAACATAAGTAATAAATAGCTTAAAACGTATCGGTTAATCATCGCATTTTCACGATGGTCATTTTAAAATCACCATTTATACCACGAATAAGGGCAGAAAGATAAAGTACCATGATTCTACAAAATAGCTTCCTAGAAAAGCAATTAAGTGATTTTTTTTTTTTTAAGTTCACAGAAGATAAATGGTGTGGGCTTCCTATTTCCTGTCACTCTTGGCTACCTTTGTATGAAAATGGATTCTTCCACATTAAAGTCGGCAGCAGCCTGTCGGAGGAAAAAGGCATCTGCAGAGCAATGTGTGCGTTCCATATTCGTGCCGGTCTAAAGTTCTTCATCCCATTTGAGCTGCCTGGTGTTTTCACACCAGCCGGGGTGTGCTATTGCTCACGATGAAATGAGGGTGAGGGCCAGCCTGGAGACTCGGTTTCCCTGTCGGTTATGGACTCGTCCTCCCCACACCCCTGGTCGCCGTTCCCCTTCACTCACTGAGACAGAAGCCACGTCCTGCGGGACCGTGTGGCTTAGCAACAGCACCGATAGTTATGCTCTGCGCGCCTCCTGTCCCGTAATGCACGTCCTCCCTTCTCTTCCCGAGAGGACACTCCCTTCTCTTCCCGAGAGGACAACTTGTACCGTGTAGACTGAGAAGAGTGAAGACTCAACACTTTGATCTCAGGTGTAGAATGAAAGCATCTGTTTTCTGAATTGTAGAAGGGTCATTTTGAAGGTCATCGTGAAGGCTGGCAAGTGGAAATGTTGCCATATTTTTTGGTACTTCTATGTTTAGCCAGTGGGGCCCTAAAAGATAAAGCACTTAATCACTTAAAAATTTGAAAAATGCATATTAAAATGTGTCCTGTTCCATCCCCTTTCTCGGGCTTCTTTAGGGTGGCGTCCTAGCTGTAAGGTAGGAGATGGCTGCCCGTGCTGGAGGCTTTGAGGAGAGAACCGGCCCCCAGGGGAGGCTGTGAGCAAGCCCCACTCCATTTTTCCTGTGTATTTTCTCAGTTCTCATAAAGCTTTCTCTCTCAGAAAGCATCTGGACAGATTACAGCTGTTTTCCCTTAAACTGCAACCTTGTGTGTGGACTCCAGCCCTGGGGCTAATCAAGAGCCTGAGATCTCTGTGTTTGGAGCCACTTGCAAAGATGACGTTTGATTCAGCATCACTCCCACCCTGGACAGCCCAGTGAGAAAAGCCTCTTATTTTTTTTTTTTTTGTAGTTTGTCCTTTCTTGGTTGGAAATGGTGTGCGAGCACAGTGGGAGGACCGCTGCTATGCAGACCAGCCAGGACTAGGCTCACATCCTGGCTCTACCTATCACGTGGGTGGGAGCAAGTTGTTCAACAGCCAGGCCTCAGTTTTCTCAGGTGTGAAGGGGAGAAATTGATAATACGTGCTTGGCAGCGTTATTGGAGGGAGGAGTAGATGAGGCAAAGTGTGTAACTTGCTTCTAAGCACACTGATAATGTAGTAAGCATTTGGGAAATATTGGCTATGTTATTCTTACTAGTAACACCTCTGAAACAGCAACAGCAAACAAAATATGGAGATGGGGTATTGTTGGAAGTGGTTTTGTGTGCACGTGAGAGACAGAGAGGGGGTGGCCAGGGAAAGAAAAATGGAATTCCGAAAGCTCTTTTGTGTTTGTTAGACATAACTGAAGCCTTTGAAGACACAGGCGGTCCTGGATTCCTTAGCAAAGCCTGAGTGTCCTGCGGCTCCCTCACTGAATGCCTGGCCCCCTGCGACTTTATGACGAGGCTGAGATAGAATCGTCTCTGTGTAGCTGGCTTTTCTGAGCTATCCTCTCTATGGAACATGTCACACTTGAGCTGTATCTCCAGTTAAATGAAATACAGAATCAACAGGATGTGGGCTGAGGAAAAATGCTAAACATTTCAGATAGTAGGTACTTAGAATGACTCGCTGAGATAGAGCTCTGCGAAGCCACGGAGTATCGATAGCATGTGTAGCGGGGCTGAGCAGGGCCTTTCTGGGACATGAACGCGGACTCCCGCTGCCGCTCAGGACCGTCTCTCTGCGCAAATGGCCGCTTTTCCGGCAGAAGGAGGAGTGCGTCTGCTGCAGCTGGATTGTCTTGAGTTTGACTCTCGGTCCAGTTGCTCCCCGGGTGACCGGTGTCTCATTGGCTTTATGCGTGACGAGGAGTCCTGGTCGCACCTGGATCGGCTTGCTGCGCTGCTGTCAGGAAGTACCACACGCTGGTTGGTTTAGAGCAGCCGTGGGCAAACTACGGCCCACGGGCTGGATCCGGCCTGTTTGAAATGAATAAAACTAAAAAAAAAAAAAAAAAAAAAAGACCGCACCCTTTTATGTCATGATGTTTACTTTGAATTTATATTAGTTCACACAGACACTCCATCCATGCTTTTGTTCCGGCCCTCCGGTCCAGTTTAAGAAGCCACTGTGGCCCTCGAGTCAAAATGTTTGCCCACCCCGGGTTTAGAGCCACAGAAATGAATTGTCTGGCAGTTCTGGAGGCTGGAAGTCTGAAGTCAAGGTGTCGGCAGGCGTGGTTTCCCCTGAGGGCTGTGAGGGAGAGTCGGCTCCAGGCCTCTGTCCTAGGCCCGGAGAGCTGTCTTCTCCCTGTCTGTGCCTTGTCCTCCTGTTGTGTGTCTGTCCAAATTTCCCCTTTCGGGAAGGTGTTCTGTTAGATTGCATTAGGACCCGCCCTAATGACCTCATTTTAACGCGATTACCTTTGTAAACACTCTGTTTCCACGGCACAATTCAATGCGGCAGTACCCATCGGTGGCATTCTTATGACTACTTAATAACTTAATACGTTACACTGCTAAGACAGTGACTGACGCACAGTAAGCACTCAGTGAAATCCACAGTAATACCAACTCGTAATTGTTAGTATAATTATGTTAGTTAGCTCTGTTTGCTTCACTTTTACCTTCTATTGGGCTCAACTCTAGAGGCTTTGAGAGCTCGGAATCCAGAAATTGAGGTGAGGTGGATGAATTTCACTAAAATCTGAGTGTCTTAGAGGCAAGGATTTCCCTTTTGTTTTTGCTGCTTAGCTTACTGAAGCCTCCCTACCTGTGCCTGGCACAGAGTTGCTGCTCAGTACATATTCGTTGAGTTGCTCCATTAATTTAAGGATACGAGTGAAAGAACACACTCCCCTCCAGTCACTGACCCCGCTCCTTGGGGCCTCGGTAACTCCTGCCACACCTCTCTGGGAAGAGAGGAGCCTACCCTTCTCACCTGCAACTTACAGCGGCTGTCACAGAGAAACGGAACCACACTTACCGATGTGTGTAAACCCAGCCCCTGTGGGGTAAGCTGTGCTGCTCTGTGCCGAGCTCAGAAACACTGGCTACCGCGGGCAGCGGCCCTGCCGGCGATGCCGTGTGCTCTGCCTCGTTTTCCTGGTTCTCTGTTCTGTGTTCATGAGCAGCCGCCCTGGCTCGGGGGCAGCGTGTCCAGTGCTGCGTGTCTGTGCTGCCGCAGACGCTGTGTTCTCTGGCCACATGGCATGTGCTGTAGCCAAAGGGAGGTGGTGGGAACAGGGCGCTGCGGGAGGTGAACAGGAATGGGAGGGCTGGGCCCCGGCCTTCATAACTTTGTGCCCCGTGAATTACATTGCGATGGGCTTAAAAGAGCCTGGAGCACGTGGAGTTCTTAGGGCCTCCCCTCGATTCCAGCGGGTCCTGACTCCCAGAACGTCCCTGGGGCCTTTTTCTCGGCATGTCGTTATGGGCCTCATTGATCCCGTTTCTGTCGCGGTGTCTGTTTCACTCACTCATGGTAATGCATTGTTTCATAATTGATGCGAACATAACCCACATCTTTATCCAGAGCTCTGTTTACCTGTTGTCCTTCAGAAATATCGCTGGTTACATAGCCTTGGGGTCCACAAAGCCCTTGGCCTGACTTTAATACACAGTAAATGGTTGACCCCTTATCTCTGTGACAGAAAGGTGAACAGTGGAAAATAGATAAATGGATGCATTCAGCTATTTTTGCAAGCCCTGAAAACAAATAAAGGCCAGCCACTTCTCCCATCCCCACCTCCAACCCCCACCCCCGTTCTAAAATGCCTTGAAAGGTCTCATGGGGAGCATCAGTGCGGGATGCTTGGCTCTCTGTGGCATCTCTATCAGGTCTCTTCCTGTCTGTGTTCATCCACAGCGAGGAGGGAACCTAGACCCTCCTGGAGCACCTTCCCCTCTCAGGGTGGCTCTCACCCTTCCTCATGTCGACATGCAAGTCAACATTTCCATAACTTATATTTCTTAGCTTTAGTTGTACCCACTGGGATTTCAAAGTGTCTGAGAGTCCCTCACACACCCCAATTACAGTACATTTAAGCATGTGTTTTCAGAGTAGCCTTCCTTGCTTCATCACAGTCTATTTAAGTCGCTCCTTTACCATTTGATTTTTATCCTTTTTATAATCTGTGATAAGTATTCTGGAAAAAGTAAAAAGCAGGGCAGACTAAAGGGGGCTGGGCCAGTTGCAATATTGAAAAGGGAGGTTAGCATAATTCTCATTAGACAGTAAGATTTGAGCAAGAATAAAATGAGGCTAGGATATGAGGGAGTTAGCTGGGGCATCTGGCAAAAGGAAATGCCAGGTAGAGTGGAGGGAATGTTAGAGCAGAGGCCTAAACTCACCCTGGCGCAGCAGCAAGGTGTGTGCTGGCACGGGGGGCATGAGGAGGGGCACGGAGAGGCACCCACACCCTGAATGAACTTACATGTAAATTTTGTGCAGATATGATCTATTCCAAGGAAAAATTGTTAGACATCTAATTTATAATTCCAAAATGAACAAAAAGTTTTCTTGTATAATCTTTCGTGAATTTTGTTCATGTTCTTTACCCATTTATCTGTTGAAGTGTTTATATGTTTTCTTGCTGAGTTATGAGCTCTTAATTAAATATGAAGCAAATTGACCTTTCTTAACTATATTACAAGCAATTTTCCGTTTGTTAACTACCCTTTGTTTATAATAGAGAAATTAAATTTTGTATCTCTTTTGATCTCTTCCTTTGTAATTATGGTTACAAATATATATATATATATATATATATATATATATATATATATATATATATATATATATATATGTGTGTGTGTGTGTGTGTGTTTCCTATATAATAAAAGGCTAACATGCAAATCGACCCAACAACGGAACCACCGGTCACTGTGACGTGCACTGGCCACCGGGGGCAGATGCTCAATGCAGGAGCTGCCCCCTAGTGGTCAGCGTGCTTCCAAAGGTGGAGTGCTGCTTAGACAGAAGCCCTGAGCCAGGTTCACGGCTGGCGAGCATAGCGGCAGTGGCGGGAACCTTTCTGCTTCCGTGGCAGTGCTAAGGATGTCTGACTGTCAGCTTAGGTCCACTCACTGCCTAAGCCGTCTGTCAGATATCCCCTGAGGGCTCCTGGGCTGTGAGAGGGTGCAGGGGGGGCTGAGGGGCACCCCCTTCCCCCTGCCCCGAGTGCATGAATTTCATGCACTGGGCCTCTAATATATATGTTAAGTCTAACATATGAAACCATAAAGAATTAGATGAAAAGTTTTCTATCTGGAATTTATTTTGATATGTTGTCTTTACTTACTTGCTTATTTTTTCAAATAGTTGAATCTCAGCACAAATGATTAATTAGCCCATCTTTTCTTTCTAATTTTAGTAAGAAAGAAGATAAATACTTCTTCATGGAATTGTGGTGTAGCTATAGGTAGGGATCCTATCATTCAATTTCTTGTGAAACTAGAAATCTTAAATTGAAATGCTCCATCTTTTCTTCAAGGTCAAGTTCGGCACCTCTACAGTTGGCTCCAGCCATCGAAGAGCTTCTTTTCTCCTGCATTCCTATTGTGTAATGTTGGTTACATTATAATATGCCTTCTTTACTTTTCTTGGTGTGTGTCTGAGCTCACAAATGGATTGTAAGCACTTTGAGGACAGAGTCCCCTTTCTGTTCACGTTTACACCGTCTTCTAGAATAGGGTCCTATTAGGTCTGTACGGAATTCTTTTCCCCCTGAGGTCTACACACTGAATTTCTTCACCTGAAAAATAGAAAGACAAACCTACATCAGTGACAAAAATAAACAATAAGCCCTAGAATGAAGGACAGGCATAGCATATAATCTGACCTGGGCTGCTCTCCGTCTACTTCCGGACGTCCTGCCGCTTCCCAGGCATGCCATTTTCTTCCTTACTTTTCTCCCTTTGCTTGTGCCAGAGTTGCTTCCTTTTCTAGTTTGCCTGCCAGATTCTTCTTCCAAGGCTAGTTCCTCTTTTAATGAAAATAATAATGCTTGGAAGGTAGAAAGTCACCACTAGAGTTGCTCATTGTTAATATAGTGGCATACTTACTTTCCATCTTTATCCTTCATATTTTTCCATTTACTCATTGTTTCCCTGTTAACAGGTTACATGCTCACTTAAATAATTTAAATAATGAAGAAAAATAAAATTTAAAAATCAATTCAAATCCCACCATCCAGGGGGAAAAATAATCACAAATAACATTCTCTTTCTTTTTTCATCTCTTTCTCTTTCTTTATGTTTCTTTGGTTTCATCGGATTTGGAGCCTCACATGAGCTTTGATATATATTCTTCCAAAATGCCCATCATGTTACTTTTTATAGATGGTTTGCTCTTTCTGCTTGAATGCCTAAAGAATGATTTCTTTAAATTTTGCAGTTTAACAAAATACGTCTCAGTGTTGAGCATTTCCTAAGAAATTTCCTATTTGCTCTGTCTATCTTTCAGGCTCAGTTCATTCTTCTAGTACAGAGGAATTTTTGCGTTGTATTTGCACATGTTGTTTGCACATACTGTTTTCGATTTGCCTCTGAAAGGACTTGCCCTTACGTTGGGTCATCTTTTTCTGTTGTGTTGTTTAGTTCCTTTCTAATTGCTTTGATCTATATTTTTTTCACCTAGACTCACTGCAATTTTCCTAAGCCTTTCCTATATATCAGTGATTCTGTTTTTGGTGTCTATTCTGTTTCTTATTATCTGTAAATGTTTTTTTCATTATTTCAATCCCATGATCATACAGTTTTGTTTAAAAATTTGTACCCCCAATGATTACTTAAGTCATTCTCTTCTAAGAATTTACATTTTAATTCTCATTTCTATTTAATTAATTACAAGATTAATTTATTGTCATAATTGAGGGTTTTGTTTTTCATGAAGAAGTTAAAAATCAGACTTTACTCACACTATTAAATTTTTCCTTTTAATGGGCATTTTCCAGTACAAAACACCCAGAAAAAGAAGCATCACTATTAGCTCTTATTAGAGCATGGTGTTGCCTCATATGATGGATTCCAAAAAGTGGCTTAAAAACAAGGCAGAGGTTTATTTTTCTTTCCTTAAAATCTGAGGTGGCGGACTGTTTTTTTCATTGACATCCTATCATGGATCTGGGCTCCTCACACACACACACACACACACACACACACACACACACACACACACACAGTTGGCTCTGCCACTTATAGGAGTGTTATGCGTATCCACATGATCCAGGATGGTCCATGTTCCGTTCTAGTCTGCAGGAGAAGGGAAGGGCATATCTTGCCCTTTAAAGGTTCAATCTGGAAGGAAAACAAACCACATCCTCTCCTATCCTATTGGCCAGAAGAAGTCACCTGACTATCTTAGCTTCAGAGAAGGCTAAGATATGTGTCCATCCGTTATGTTGGGTCACTATGTGTCCAGATAAATTTTTTTATTATGATGAAAGAAGACATGAGTAGATATTGAGGCAAACCCAGCAGCTATAGCACCTATTACTTTGTATCATTGGGTATATGATTAAGGGTTTATGTCATGATTTTTGTGAGCCCTTCAAAGGAAGGAATTATCTTCCCCATCCTTATTCTCTCAGTACCTGAGTTCAACATATAGTGCTAATACTTTTTTTTGTTGAATTGTGGTTTTGAATAAAAATGACACAATGTGTGTAATTTTCTGAATTTCTGAAAGAATGGGGTGTATAAATTCATAAAGTGTTTTAGGACATTCTAGACATTTTTGACAAAAGGGAAAAGGCTCCCCTATTATATTACTCTAGTTTGAGAATTGTTCCTGAAATCAATGATAGCTACAAAGGATATGAATTTAGTGGAAATAAGTATAGTGCCTATAGCCATTATCACAGACGCTTCTTACTCAGTATGAAAATGTCTTAGGATAATAAGTGGATTCCTATCTAAATTCATGAGTTCTCTTATGACATTTGGGTGAAGCCCGAAATGGATTAATCATTTTCTGATAAAATTTCTTAAGCTGTGATTTCTCCAGTGACCACATTTAATTAGATATTTAAAAACTGCTTATCTTTATACCAACAGGTTTTATGACTGCATTTTTTCCCCTGAGCTGTATTTCACAGATTAAATTGCTAGCAGAAGTAAATAAATAAATAATTTAGTAAACCATAATGTCCTTATATTAGAAATTAAAAGCATGCCCACTTTTTAAATGAAAAATAAATATTTGAGCTTAAATTTAAAGGAGAGAGGTGGGTAAGACAGTATAAATATACACACATTCCAGTGAAAATAAATTCATTTTGTTCTTCCAAGTACTGTTCTCCCCCCCCCCACCCCAAGAAATTGCCTATACTTTTTTTTAGTGGAAACAGTTCAGTTTAATTTGCAAAGGCTGAAACATTTTGTGCTAAGCTTCTGAAGGTTTTAATTAAGACTTTGGGTTTCCTTTTTTTTAAAAAAAATTCTATACATTTCAGTAAGATTCTTCAACTCCCGTGTAATAACATCTGACTCAGCCCGCTCACCCCCAAGTGTTGGAACGCAGAGGAGAGACTTGCTGGCCTTGTAATGTTGAACTGTAGGGATTAATTTAATCTGTTCTTTTAACAAGTGGAAACCACAGAGATTGATCTGGAAACCCCAGATGACCTTTTGTGCAGACCAGAGCAAGAGCATTTCTGAGTTGCCTAAAGTACTAAAATCCAATATGGAAGGAAGATCAACAATTGTCAGATTGCCTAAAGGCGTAAAGTTTGTAAAGGGTTTAATTTTTCTCAGTTCTGTTCTATTTCCCTAGAGCACAGGAAGTTTTTAGAAGAGGTTCTTTTACCCTCCATAAGTTTCCTTAGTTCCATCAAATTGGAAGTGAAATGATTTTTACCTTCCTCTCTTAATCCCTTCTCCAAACATTTTATTGTGGAAAAATATATAGCATAAAATTGACCATCTTAACCATTTTTAAGTGCATAGCTCAGTAGTGTTAACGTATATTCACATTGTTGTGCAACAGTATTTCATAATTCTTGAGGGTTTTATTCCCTCCTAACTGAAGAGAATTGGAAATCCTGTTACATCTAATGCCGCTTTTTAAGTATTTTATACTAAAGTGTGTAAGAACTTCATACTGGTCTATTGAAGAAGCATTATGTGCAAGTAAGTGGCAGCTACTGGAATCTTTCTTGAGCTCAGTAATAACTGTGCTTCTCTGTCTTCCTTCCCCTGGTGTCTCTGGCATGAGGGAGACACTCAGGTTAGACACTGGGCACTACCTGTGACTGGCTCTGGTGGGTGATAAGATCACTGTTGGTGTAGGATATTGCTTTTCCTGACCACCCTTCCAAGAAATCAGGCTAATTGCATGATGTTCCAGTGAAACTCATTTCAGCTACATCAAGGGGTGGGGAGGGGGGAAGCAAATATTGTTAACACTCTTATATCAGAGCAATGAAAATTAAAAACAGAACATGTTAAGCAGTGAAATACTTTTCTAATATCTGTTAATGATCTTATTCAAGTGAATTATATTATTTTATTTGCATTTTCAAATGCCTTAGAAACAAGTAAAATGAAAGAGCATCATATTTTTTTTGAATAAATATTTTATTGATTTTTTACAGACAGGAAGGGAGAGGGATAGAGAGTTAGCAACATTGATGAGAGAAACATCGATCAGCTGCTTCCTGCACACTCCCTTATTGGGGATGTGCCCGCAACCAAGATACATGCCCTTGACCGGAATCGAACCTGGGACCTTTGAGTCCGCAGGCCGATGCTCTATCCACTGAGCCAAACCAGTCAGGGCAAGAGCATCATATTTTGAACTGATTTTCAACCTTCTAGTTTCATGTGATAAAAAATAATATAATATTGATTAAAATTCACAAATGGACTTCTCAGGCATCCTTTCAAACCACCGTCCCTGATTCTTTCTTTCCTTTTTAGTCTTTACATCATTATTGGGCTTGTGGCAAGCAAGACTGACTAGCGGTAAGACTGTCAATTCTCTTAATTGCTCTAGTCTTCAGGTGTATTTAGTCAGACCCTATTCTTTCCAAACATATTTTGATGAGTTGATGTACCAATGATCAAAGTAAAAATATAGAACATTGTCAGGCTCAGAACTACATTCTGTTTTGGATAATGTAAGAGAGAACCTTTTACAATAAACATTACAATAAAACCTTCACATTACAATGAAGTTACAATGAAAACACCTTAAGATTATAATATACAAGTGTCGTGTGTCCATGCAGCTGAGTAATTAATGTTATGCCTTATACGTTGAGGTGTTGGGATTCCGGATTCTGTGCTCTTTGGCTCTACACGTTTTCCTGGGGCCCTACTTTATCCATCTCAATGACTTCATATATTATTCTCTCTGATTACAATATGTGCCTGTAGTCCTGACCTTCTCCGAACCTGTAAAGCCACATTCTGTCTGTTTTCTTGATGTGCCCACCTGGATGTTTTAGCAGATCCCCCGCACTGAAAGCGAGCAGACTGATCTTGCTGATTTTCTGTAGAGCAGGCTTCTCCTCTGAAACTCTGTGTGTTGGCTAAAGGAGGGCTTTGCACTGGGGCTCGAAGCTAGAACCTTGGAGTCGTTCTCATTCTCTGTGCTCCCAACATTCCACCTCTGCTCTACCATTAATTCCTTTTAATCTTGTCTAAGAAAGTCGCTTAGTGGGATCCCTCTTCCCCATGTTTCGTCACCTCTTGGCTTCTTGCCATTAATTTCTTCCCAGTTTAGTTCAACAACCACATCACTGCCAGACATGCACAGCTAAAAACCTATTTTTTTTTTGAAAAGGAAGAACTAAATCTTGTCATTTTACATTCTTGCTCCAGCATTTCCCTCGTCCCTGGCTTTGCTAGAGCAGCTTTCAGTATTCCCCATGTGTAATCTGCAGGCCAGCAGTTTTGAGGATGTCAGTAGCTCTGTAAAGTGGTGTTCAAGTTAAACTGATTTTTACCAGATGTATGTTATGAAGAACCTAAAGGAGACTGCAGGATGTAATGTTTTCCAAACTTACTTGATCACAAAACTTTTTTTGCAAAGCAACTCATGGAATCAGTATTCTGAGAAACATATGCGAGAAAATACTAACCTAGAAGCTGACAAATCCAGATCCTTGGACCCAGCATACAGAACACTTCACAAATACACTGGCCTTTCTAGCTTTAACGTCGTGACACTGAGCCAGGCACTCGACACTTCAGCCTCCCGGAACTAGACTGCTGTCCCCCCAACGTGCTATGGACTTCCATGGCTCCATGCCCTACAGTCAGTTCCTCCAAACCAGAAAGCTTCTGTAGTTGTCTACTACCTCTGCAAGGAATCATCTGTGAGTGGAATCATCTCTGTGAAACATCTACTCCTCATGGAATGAGCCACTTTCTGTGTCCCTTCACAACACTTCTTGTCTCCTTATTTATTATCTGTCCGTCCACCCACCCACCCACCCACCCACCCCTCCCTCCCTCCCTCAATCCCTCAGGTGTGTTTCCATTGGCGCACAGCTGTCTCCCTGACTAGCCTGTGGGCCCCGCGGCAGGCCCGCGCCTTGTCTTGTTGACCTTCATGTCCTAGGCTCTGAGTACAGTGCTGAACATGCAGGTGCTTCACAAATTACTGCAGAATTAAATTGTAAAAGCTTTAAAAATCACTTATCAATTCTTTTCGCAAAGGACTCAATAGTGTTTTATAAGCATGCATTATCTTAGGCTAGAGCCTGAGGAAGTGATATACTTTATATCTTACACCCTGTCAGAATTCTGGCTGGACATGAAGTTCTTAAATACCAGACAATATATTTTTAAAAGATACCGATAGTACAAGAGTAAGCTCGTGGATGAAACCTTCGTTTGGAGCGGCAGATGGTCAGTAGAAAAGTGTCCATACTCTGAGTGAATAGGAATTTGAAATCATAACATTTCCTTGAATTCTGGCCACAAAAGAGTTGTTTAAAACAAATAAATGCCCATTGTCTGGTATAAGCAAAAGTCCCAGTAACATTGCTTATTCCAGCTCACATCAAGAGTAAATGACAACCGAGTGAGCCCTGCGCTGGCCTGGGTTCCCAGCTTGATGTCAGAAAGACATTAACGGAAGCGTCTGTGGATGGGTCTAAAGTAACATGCACCTCACACACCAGCCCTGCGTGTGCCCGTCTGTGAGTGGAAGCAGTGCATGTGAAAGCAAAACCGAACGTTAAGCAATTTCAGTTCACTCCAGCAGGCAGCAGTCTGTGGAGTGTTGCATTGTGGTAGGTATGCGTTCTCCAGGGCTTTCACTTATAAATGTGGACACCACATAGATTACAGCAACGACTATGGATAAAGTTTTCTACGTCCCTTTATTTAGGTTTAGCGGTTCAACATTAATTACTGCGTAGGATCAGGCTATCAGAAGAGAATTCAGCCTTTGCAACCACGTTGAAATAGGTGAACAGACATAAAGAGAGAGGTCAGAGAAACCCTCCTTTTAGGGAAAAGGAAGTCTCTTTATGCCTCTGACCCCGGCTCATGCATTGATGGTCGCCATTTGAGAAGTGCAGCTGCGAAGCCACTTAGGGTAAAGCGTGCGTGATTATGTTTGCAATGCTCAGCCTTTTTGTTTCCCAGAGAAACTAACCGGGAGGAAAGCGTGTGGAAAACACCACCCTGTCATCATTAGTAAGTTCACTTCTCCAGGTCCTCTGCTGGCTAATGCTTATTTACTGTGTAATTTCAGCTTCTGAAATGGTGACTCTAAATGAAAGCTCCCCCACTAGTTAACCTGCCAGTCCAGCATTCTCGAATTCCCGTGGGATATTTTGGTGGTGGTAGTGTTTTCAATCTAATTTTAGTATTCAGACTCTTAGACACTAGTAGGTCAACTTGAGTAGGCACTGCCTTGCATTTTTTTTACCTTTACAGAACCTATTTACATCTGTGGGTTTTCACGAGGATTATTTTTCCTTAGGTAAAACAGTGTAGTAATATCATTTTTAAAATGCACTTAGTAATTACTGAAAATTACATGCTTAGAACTGCTTCTTTGCTTTATAGTTGTGATAATGAACTACGCAATGAAAATTTATTTAACATTCACACCTTTTGGGAGGAGAGTTAATTTAATGTATTAGACAAGAGACTATCTTAGAACATTGTGCTGTTAATTTAAACTTAAACGTTGGGCCAACTTAGTCACTGAAAAAAATGCTAATGTTGGACATTGAAAACCATGAAGTTCTGTGCATGTCTTGTTTATTTTTTTTTAACTTATTTTACATTTTAAACTTTTTGTGGAAGTACAATTTATATAGAGAAAAGTAATCCTTGAAGAGTTTTTACAAAGTGAACACATCTCTGTAACCATCACCCAGATTAAGAAGTGGGGTATCACTAGACCCCAAGAAACACTATTCTGTCCCCTCCCAGCAACACCCCACCCACCCAGTAGTGACCACAAGCCTGACTTCTAAAAGCAAAATTACCTTTGCCAGTTTTTGTACTTTTTATTACTGGCTTCTCATTCAACATTGCATTCATGGGATTCATCAATGTTGAGTGAATTGTCAGTTGCACTTTCTCAGTGCAATGGACTGGCATTCCATTAATTTGTCCTTATTCGTTTTTATTATAATTTTACCATTTCATTAATTTTATTTCTCTGATTTAACTGCACACCAATTTGCCTTTTAAAAGGTCAGATGGTATTCTTTTTACTGCATGTGCATGCAATCTTTTTAAAACATAGATGAATGAGGCAGCAATAAATTTAGCAAATTTTATGAGTAAAAGAAACTGGTAGCACATTTTCATTATTTGAAAAGAGGTCATGTCCATGGCAGTCCATTGCAATTCTGAATACGTAAAAAGAAAGCGAATCTGGTAAAAGGCCAAAATAAATTTAGTTGCAAGATGATGACAGAAATACAGTTGTACTTAAGGTTTGGACGTTGCCTTATACTTTACCATTGATTGGATGACATTTTTAAGAGAATCTTTTAGAGCAAAAAAAAGGTAAATTTGGTTTGGTTACCCAGCACAGAATTTCCACCATGTAAATGCCTCACATCTGTGTATTTGTTTTGCTGCAGACATAACCAGCAAGAGTTTAGCGATGAAATCTGTTCTTAATTATGAGAGCAGCTGTTGGAGTGGTAGCCATTTTTCTCCCCCTCCTGATGTGAGGTTGCCTGGTTTACTTATTTTTGCCAGCATTTTTCAGGGTTATGAGTGCAAGAAAAGGGCCCCTTTGTGAGAGGTTGCAGTTGGTTTTCTGTCTGAGAGCCAGTGCAAACGGACTGAATCTGCACAGCAGGGTGGTTTTATCTGTCCTCCTGCACTGCAAGCTGCCCTGCCCCTGCTCGGCACCGGAGACCTACAAAACCATCCGACAAATGAGGGGGCTGTGAAGTGTTCTGGCAAGACTCTCAGACAGCAAGCGGCTCATGTGAATTAACTAGGTCTTTCTGATGGGGGCCAGAGCTGGACGTTCTGGAGCTGGGACAGAGGATATTAACATACTGTTTTGTTCTCAGTGTTGTAGATTTACTAAAACACCTCTTTCCATTTCTGTTCAGTTATTTTCACATCCATGCGCTCTAGCGTATTATTACTATGTAGGTTACCAACGCAAAAACAAAAACACACGTAGATGCTCAGCCCAGACCTTCACAAGAGGGCTCTATTTTAATTTCTGTGGATATTTCATAGCATCCTAAAATAAGGACTTTGGGTGGAATTGATCTGGAAGCTGGGTGAAGATCTTTCATCATTTAAATTTTTGACTCGAGACGGAATTAAAAAACTTCATAGATTTCTTTCAAATCAGAAATCAGTGAATTGTTTACTTGGAGATGATTGACACCCATATATCAATCTTAGATGCTTTGCGCATTAGTTTGAGCTCTGTGTCATTTCAGCTCTAACCACAGTCACCTGAACACTTGAAGCTTGACATCTTATTATTTATTTATTTATTTATAAAAGAATGTTTTATTGATTTTTAGAGAGAGAGGAAGGGAGAAGAGAAAGACATCAAATTGAAAGCATAACATTGATCGGCTGCCTCCTGCACGCCCCTGCTGGGGATGGAGCCTGCAACCCAGGCATGTGCCTTGACTGGGAATTGAACCAGCAACCTTCGGGGGTACTGGAGGACACCCAACCAACTGAGCCACACCATCCAGGGTGAAGCTTGACATTTTAAATGTTAAAGGCATCTTAAAAATAAAAGGCAAACCCAAAGTGCATAAAGCTTAGTCTTCACCAACTGGGAGGAGAAAACACTTTTACAGTATTTTGTTTTATGTTACATATTTTTCTTTCTCATGTTGGAAAAGCGGGGTTTTATAAGCGCTGTGAAGTGGATTTCTTCCCAAATTAGTGAAATTAAAACTAATTGTCCTGCTCTGCTGGCACTTTTTGGAGCCACGTGGTACTATTGCAAAACCTTTGCAGGGCTCCCGACTCCAGCCTTCCGAAGACGCCTGCCTGGCAGCACTTCCCTTTCTGATTTTAATTAAACGCAGACCAACCAGAACAGCTATATGAGTAATTCAGCCCTTTAAAGCCTCTTTTACACAACAAATTCAGGGAAAAGTGAGTTTTTCTCACTGGAATTGTCCAGATAATTTTATGTTTGGGCTTTCTGGCCCTTCCGAAGTCAACAGATTTAAGAGGCACTGGTCCTACCGCTTGCTCTTCAGCCTTCCCCCTCACAGGGTAAGCCACCCCAGGCCCTTGTCGAGTCGGCCTGGTTAGCAGAGATTTTGTCAAGTATTTGAAGCTGTTTCAGGATATATGTATTGAAAATATTATCAGTAGTAATAAAGAAGACATTTAAAAATAATTCACAAGTATTCGTTTTGGATGAGGGGAAAAAGAGAGACGATCATTATCCTTCATATGAATTATTGAGCAGCGTAAATATTCAAAGCAGATGTAGGGCATGGGCCACCGAAGAGTGGGCTGTATTCAGTCCTGCTCTTCTGCCGCTGGGATAGATGGCGACGGAAGGAAGACTGGATCAGCCTCTCTCTTGTGCCAGGCTCTTCTCACTAAGCAGGACTTCGGTTTTATCTAATATATATTTAACCTCTTATGGTTGAGCCCTGATCAGCCCAGACCCATGAGTAATGGTTTACCGGCTGAGACTTTTATCTTTATTAATGATCTGTGGATGATGCTATGGATGCCTGGTTTCATACTTGAAGTGTGAATTAAACTTGTACATTGTGACAAAGATTGTCCTATCTCTCAGGGAGAGTACCTGTGTGTGGCAATTACCTGAGCCAGGAATTTTTTCGGTTTTGTCCACTATTGAACTCTCCCCTGTCTTTAATTAGGAAGTGTTTTGTTTTTCTGTCCTTTCTGATTTCTGTATTATTTCTGATCCCAGCTCTCTTCTTGATTGCCTGGTTTTCAGTTTCATTTTGAGTTAAATGCTCCATGTTTCCTGCAAATTTCTGGTAAATTTAATATCCTGGGTCCACAGCGTGGAGGGAGTTGGACCACCAGACGCAGAGTCATTAGGAATATTTCCAGGAGCAGCATGCCAGCATGAGACCGGAACTTCAGGGAACTCGGGCCGGGTGCATTTTTCTGTTCTGTTTAGGCTACTCTGGTTTGGTCACCTTAGAACTTCAAACTGAATTCTGGGGGATCGTTTGGTCCCAGACTACCTCTGCTTGCTTGTGTGTGGCTCCTCTGGCTTGCAGAAGAGCCTAGTGTAATATCTATGGGGCCTTGCGGGGCCCTGACACCATTAACAGCAAAAAGCGATGGAAATGACTGGCATCTTTTTGTCTCTGGTACCTGTCAGTCAGAGGCTCTTTTTCAAAAGGTCCTAGTGGTTTTATATTTTAGGTGGTTAACAGTCAATGGACAAGTTCAGCGCATAAAATACATCTATCTATTGTAAATGGAGTAATTTCCAATGACAGCTTGAAGTTCATATGAGAAATGACACAGATATAAGTTCATGTTCATTTGCATTTTTAAAACATGATCCAAGACTTAAAGGCAAGTGATAAACTGGGGGAAAATTTGCAGTCTGTTAATATCCTAAACACAAAGGACTCTTTAAATATCAAATAGGGGGAAAAGGCACAATGCTCTAAAAGAAAAATGGGTAAAGGTCCCGAGTAAACAGTTCACAAAAGAAGATATCCAGCTATTTGACAAAAGAAAGGAAAAAATGGAAATAATAGACATGCAAATGAAAATATCAGTGTCATAGTATGTTACCTACCAAATATTTAAAAAACTGTGAAGATTGAAGAGTGGACAGTCTTATAGTATCCTTATAGAAGTTAAAATTGTTAACTTTCTGAAGAGCAATTTGGGATATGGGTGGAGAAATTTAAAACATTATTTACAGAAATGTGTCTCACGGTTGTACTTAACGTATCAAGGAATTGGAAAAAAAAATCCCTTTGCCCTATATGACATTAAACTATGATTTTGAAGAGGAACTTACTATCATGAAAAAATGTTCATGATATGTTGTTACCTGAAAAATATGTAAAACAGTATATAAAGGATAATCTCAATTTTATTAATCAGTCTATTACAAGACATTGTTTTGATTGGTGGCATTATGGATCATTAAAAGTTTTTTACTCTTTTCCAATATGTGCTTACAATAAACATGAATTGTATAGTCAGAAACAACTCATGTAATTGAAAAATAACTCTATGACTAAGTTGTTTTAAGTTGACTGCAAAAGAACGTGATGCCTATAAATATTTTGGTTAAAAAACATACAGTGGCTGAAAGACATATTTTTATATAGAGTTGATCTGGATAAGGGAAAATTGATACAGTTAATAGCCACCCAGGGAGTATTAAACAAGAGGAAAATACCTGGCCCCGTGCCTTAAAAGGTCAACAAACCTGGCATTAATGGAATCAGGGAAAGAGAGGCAATTGCCACAAATCAAAACCTTTCAGAGAGTGTGGCTGTCTATTCTTTTGAAATCTAAAAATTGCCACATGCTGGGAAAGAGAAATCATTGCCTTTCTTTGTGTCCTTCTTGCACATTGTCTCTGAGGATGTGCCCTGTCTCTAGCTGCCACCTCATGCACATTCGTGCCAGGGTGTCATTCTGTCCGCCGTGAGAGGAAAGAAAAGATCGACATGGTGTCTGTTCGGACTTAGCTTGTGTCTTCGTCCTGGCACAAGGGCCAGGTAGGCCGGACAGCCCTCCAGGCTGCAGTGAGGTTGGGGAACGGCCAGGAAAGGCAAACAGCACAATATTTATTTGCGTAAGGAGCATTACTGCCATGGGTATGAAACTCCCACTCTCTTATTAACTTCAGTGAAGCAATAGATGAGGTTGAATAGTGGTCTATAGCAAAAAGGGGGCTGTACCCAAGGCTCTATTGTCATGAGTTTTTACATTTAAAAGTTCGGCCAGAAACTTATATTTAATTAAGGGTACGTGATTATGGTAAGAAGTGTGGCTGAAAACCACAGGGAGTGAGCAGTGCAGACAGCGATACTCAGAGCAGTGTTTGCTTTTCTCCATTGCTTGTACTTTATGGAATTCAAGTTCTTGTGACTCTTGAATTCACAGAGTGGCTTTGCAATGGGAAAGAAAATGTTTGATATATAGGTAGTCGAATTAGGGAATTATTTATTTATTTTTTGGTAAAGGTAAAGAATAAAGAAACCTTAGCAAAGTGGATACCCCTTCCCGCCTCAAAAAGGAGCAGGCCTCCAGCGAAGAGGTGACGGTAGTGGCTGGTGGTGGCTGGTGGAGAGATGGTGGCCGCCCCTGTGAGAGAGATGACGCTGGACGTCTGGGCTAGTGTCCGCACTTCTGATATACCAGCTGTACCCTTAGATTGATAGGCCAGGAAGGACCACTGGGGGAAAAACTCATTTTTCTGACTTCAGGAAGGACCACGTCCAAAACAACTCAGACATTAAAAATCTGTCCTGTTTTTAAAAGCTCCAAAAATGGTCTCTCAGTCTCTCGGTTTAATGTCATGAACACTTCAATGTCAGGACATTTAGCTTAATAGCAAACTCTGATTCCTCATACTTTAGTTCAAAGCCCATTTCCTTTGGCTATCTTCCTCTCTTGGAGTTCTGTTCATGTGTTTGAAAACCAATATTAAATTGGCTTTCAGCTTTCTCTTCTCCAAGGTGGAATAATTTCAGTTCCAGTCACTTGAATTTAGAGGACAAAGCTTGCTGGGAAAATTTAAATCAAGTAAATATAAGCCTTTTAATATTTTTAGTAAGAGAGAGAGAGAGAGAGAGAGAGAGAGAGAGAGAGAGAGAGAGAGGAAGAGAAGAGAAGAGAAGAGAAGAGAAGAGAAGAGAAGAGAAGAGAAGAGAAGAGAAGAGAAGAGAAGAGAGAAAAGAATTGGTTCTCAGCTGACAGTGTCCCATCTGAAGTTCAGGTTACCTGGAATGAAGGAAAGTTTTATGTTAAATTTTCTTCACTGTGGAATTAATCAACTGCTGTCCATTCCGCCTCTAGTGAGAGCCAGAGTTTACTTTTCTTACAGGCAATTAGGGATTTTCTTTGTGAATTTGAAAGTGTTTTTGTGAATTGAAGGGATTTAGGAGCTATTGAGAGAAACAAGATTGTGGAGTAAGGATTTCTTACTTGGCCAGAGCCTCAGCTCTCTCTGGAACAGATGTTATTAATCTTTGGGAGAGTCATAGACCCATTTGAAAATCTGATAAGAGCTAAAAACCCTTTCCTAAAAAAATACGTATATGTACATACAGGAACTATTCCATACAACTCCATTTAGTCCCTGGACCGCAAATGCTAAACCCCAAACCTAAAATAAGCTGCATTTTTATCAGAGGTGGAAATGAGTCATTTTGCATCTAACTCTTAATTTATCACCAGAAAGAAAAAAGTGAATTTTTCTTTTTATGCGAAGGTAAAGTAAAACAGATTCCTATTGAGGTATAATTCTGTGTGACATAATTGGATATTTAATTTGATTTGAGTGGAAACTGCGTTTTCATTTCTGAAGTATTCCCACCAGAAATCCATCATGTCTGATAGAGTTTAATTTTGTACGAGTGCCGGTGTTAACCTCCTCCTTACAATGCAGTGGCTGCAGAGAAACCGGGACAGGCCCCAGGATGATGGGTTCTTCTCCTGTCCCTGCTGCTGCTGGTCGCATGGACCTGGGCACATCTGTCACCTTCTTGGGCCTTTTCTGCAAAATGCTGTTATCAGGCTCTGTTTCTTACAGTGGTTCTCAACCTTCTGGCCCTTTAAATACAGTTCCTCATGTTGTGACCCAACCATAAAATTATTTTCGTTGGTACTTCATAACTGTAATGTTGCTACTGTTATGAATCGTAATGTAAATCTCTGATATGCAGGACGGTCTTAGGCGACCCCTGTGAAAGGGTCATTCGACCGCCAAAGGGGTTACGACCCACAGGTTGAGAACCGCTGGTTTCTTAGCTTTGTTTTTCCGTTTTTTTAATTTTCCATCTCCATGGCTGCGCTCTTCCAGAATTTAGTGAAATGTTCCTCCGCACAACACTTTTATAATCTAGAAGGGCAGCTTGGCAAAAAATGAGTGGCGGAAAGGATGTAGTGAGATGTTGGTACAAAGGGTTGTGACCACAGTTGCTCACCAAAGCACGTGTCACTCATCCTATCTTAGCCAACTGGGTTCCAAACATTGTGCAATAAAAGGGAAATTCAAATGCCTCCTCTCTCCCAGCCCGCGTGCACACTTTAAAGATACAGGATGCATGAGAATCCAGATTTCCTAAACAATTTTCTTCATTTCAGTCCCACTGTATTAGCAAAATGCCATAGTAAATGACTTCCCTTACAGATATTGTTATATATATATTTCCATGATCAATGTTGGCATCCATAGATTTGAAATCAGACTTTTCTGCTCATTCTTAGTATTTCATAAACAGTTATATCTTATCCAGATAAAATTGTTCAGTACAGATAGTTGGGTAATTTAGATAGGTTGTTGAGTTTTGTTTGCTTTGTGTGATAGTTAAAAATACCCAATTCTACCCAAATTCATGGAGGTTAAAATGAGAGACCAATGACTCAGTGGGTCTGAGTGGATTCTAGCTTAAAATCAGACATGTATTGATTTCTCTTTATCTTAATGGCTGTCAAGAGAAAAGGCCTAAAGAGCATGGTGAAACGTAAAATCAAGTTTGCCTTAGAATAAGAGTAGATGAATGTGATTGCCAGGTTAAGAATAAGAATACCTTACGATTCAGCAGGTCTCTTGGGTGGGCTCACAAAGTCCTGGGCGTTTTTAGTTCCAAATCAAGTGATAGATCTTAACATTTACTTAGTGGTTGAAGCTATGTACTTCAGGAAGTATCTTGTTAATGGCCACTTCCTGGAATTGCACCTGATGGCATGTTTCCTTCCTGTCAGCACTCCACCTGCTCTGATGCTGTTTCCTGCTCTGCCCTTGGCTAACCTGTGTCACAATTAGAAAGACAATGTGTCTGTAGTCACCACTGGTACCAAAGGGCGGATTGGGGGCAAGGGGTTCAAGCACATCTCATTAACTAGCCTTTCATTTCCTCCGTGTGATGACAAATGTCAGCTTTTGCATTTATTTTATACTCAGCTGCTGCACTAAATCTCCACACATGGAAGAGACCTTCACTGTTGCAGGAGCCGCAGTGAAAAAATCACAGCCCTTCTTCATTGGTCAGAGGGACGGAGGGTGGTCAGATCGCGTGGAGGCAGGTTTAGCTAAGCGCTGGAGGGCCCTGGTGGCAGGAGAGAAGGTTCTGTTGGGATCACAGCAACGCTTACGCATGCCTCTCACAGTGTGCCTTTCATCACTGCAATTAGCTTCTTGTCTGCGAGTGTTTGGATACAGAATCTGCGGTTGTCACGCAGTCAGTGTCAAAATCGCTCAACACTGTGCTCACTTTTGTGCTTGAGTACACTTATTGATGAGCACACAGGTGTTAAATTAGATTGGGTTCCAGCCATTGTGCGAAGTCGCCAGGCACCAACTAATCCTCCTCTCGACAAGGTTTATGAAGTCTAGGTTATAGGAAAATGAGGAATAATTAGGTAATCCTAATCAAATAGGAATTATAAAGATTCACTTAATTAAAAAAAATTTCTGTCACATTTTACCCAAGGGAGAAAATAAAACAATTTTTGACAGAAAATAGACATTTCGGTAAGACATACATTTTACATAACAGTGCCTTTGACTTTCATTTACCTCTATTGTATTAACATAATGTGTACATATTCAACATCTAAACTCCCTTACTCCCCAGCACAGAACATCACAGGTGAAAATTGTTCTTCAGGAGCTATGTGTAGATGCAAATTAGGAAGACAGCCTCAGAAATTCATGAGCATTTCTGCTCCATGGGGCGTCTCGGGTGCTCTGGCTCCTGGCTCAGGGCAGGGCTCTTATTACTGAAATGGCTCATTAACGCCTGCATTTCAGAGGGGGAATCCTCTGTAGGCACCCCTGCCCCAGAGCAGGCCGCAGCAAAGGGGTCCGCTTACAAGCAGGCAAACTAATTAAAATAATAGCTGCAGAGAGAGAATGGAAATTGAAGACCTGTACCTGTAGCAATAATTTTCCATTAAAGGTCTCATTTAAAAAACAACAACAAAAACTCGAGGACACTACCTAGAAAGGGGAAAACATTGAGAATTAGAATTAGGCAATTAGGCAGTGCAGTTTTGTATCCCCAAGTCAAAATGTTCAGACTTGTTTCAGTGGACCTGAATGTGTGATTATAATTTGATGTAGCACACATTTTGGGGTATCGAACTTAGGAGAACTTTGGGTCTATTTTAAGTGATTTCCCCCTCTTGCATAAAATGGAATAAAATATAACCAACCACCTATCTTAGGTGTCTGTCTGTATCTATGGGTAAGACATTCAGGAAGTCTTCTGACTCAGTGTAGGTGGTGGGGCATGGAGCCAGGAGAACAGCTTGCTTATCTGCTCCCATTTTCCACATCCCTTAAAACAACAGCAACAGAATAGAAGTCCTGAGGAGCTGTGCTTTCCTCTTCCCACCAAATCTTAGCAAAGAAGTGTTTTTCTAGTGAGTGTGTGGGCTGCTTTTCAGCTGTATTTGTGCTATAATAAGGAAACAGAGGACCGGAGTTAGTGACAGGTAACTAACAAATGCTAAGAGCAGCTTTATCTGTAGTGAACACTCAGCACAGAGCAGCTAAGGGTCAGGTGAACCCAGGAGCTTGGAAGTTATATAAAGGATATCAGGGGGAAAAATGATCATGTGTTGTTTTAGATTCCCTTCTGATCAGATCAGTGTCAAAAAGTGTCTATTTCACTAAATAAAATCACCAGGGGAGAAGAGCTTGCAGGTTTATATATACTTAACCACTTTAGGTGTGGAGGCATTGCTTTGTCACTCTCCATCCCTTCTAGCTTGTTATAAATTCTTCATAGCACTGTCACCATCTGCAATCATTACCTGATTCATTTTCTGGTTTATTGCCTGCCTCCTCCACACATTAAGGGCTGTGTCTTGTTCGCTGCTATATCCTCGGTACCTACAGCAGGCCGAGCATGCAATAAAGAGCCAGTAACCTGAGTGAGTGAAAATAGCCTTCGGAATGAAAAGCAAGGTACTGTGGATCCATTATGTGGACAGTCCACGAAACTCTGTGCCTGTGGCCTCACTGTTTGCCTTTACCGGACACCTCTATTCCCACAGGTCCTAAAATGACAGGAAAGGACATTGCCCGAGCCTTAGACCTTCATCAAGAGTTAACCAGCGATGACAGCTCTGGAGTCAATAATTTTCTGGACTTGCTCCTGTCCAGATCCTCTTGTGAACAGGTCTTGTGGCCTCCCGGTGTCTCCTGAGCTGGGCACACTCCTTGTGGCATCTGCATGAGACCCTCATCGACCCTTCTCCAGGGTTTGGGATATATTCTGGGTGACACCCAATATCATAGTCCCCTGCTCTCAGTGCCTGATGGACTTGTTAGAGCCACTGGCCTCTGGCCAATGGTCAGCTGGCCCTGAGCCCAGAGATTTCTGTGCTGCAGGGGAGGACACGGCTTGATGTGGATCGAATTTGAGTTGTTTCACTTGTTAATGGATTTAGGCTTGTTCTGTCTTTACAATGAAACAGACATGTCAGATTCTTTTGGTTTCCTTCTCATGATTTAGACAGTGTAAATCAAATATTTTTTTAACCATAAAGTTTTGTTAGCTAGGCCTTAAGATATGTTTCCAGATCAATCATACGGAGCAGAAACCTCCAACTAGTACATTGACTTTTGTTGCTCATTTTTTTGGTTTGGCTGTGAGCCTGACTCCCCAATGCAGGGCTAGATGATGACTTATCATTATTTAAACCGAAATGGACTTTAAATTATATTTGTATGATCATATTACCCTGCTTAGAATTTTCAGTACAAGACGGATCAAATACCACATGCTCATTCAATAGTGGGCTACACAGCGTGGATTACACAAAGTAAATTTAAGACTTTTTTTTTTAAAATACATATATAGTTTTCCAAAGACCTTTCAGCCTTGAGGGGAGAAGTGACATTTCCATTTAGGAGTAGTAGTTTTGGTTTGGGGTTTGGGTTTGTTGGAGATAGTTTTGACTGGAGAGAAAAGATTGGATTTGGAAGGGATTGAAAGCCAGCCATAGAGTTTGGATCTTTTCCTAGTCAACCTGGGAACCATAATCAGTTTAGGAACTAAGGAGAGATTGTTGTGGAGGCTGTCTTGGGAAGAGTGTCCTGGGGTAGCAGAATGGGGTGAGGAGGGAGACCTGGGAAATGTCTGGATGAGGGAGCAAGCACTGGAGATGGCCGGCACTGCAGGAGTGGAGAAGAATGAGGACAGAAGGAAGGGACCTGGGAGACATTGGGAAGGAGAGCTCCAGCCCCTGGAGCTGCACCTGTGGGCACAAAGGGAGAGACAATTAGAGAAGCCATGGGTCCTGTGACTGAAAAGAAAGGGCTTCTTAGAGAGATAGAGGTGGTGGGCGAACTGCTATGATGATACTTTAGGGATTTACAGCACCTATAGATGTAAAAACCATTTGGTCATCACAACACCCCTCTGGACCAGGCGGGAAGTGTCTTTGATTCTTCTTTATTATTATTATTGATTTCAGAGAGAGGAAGGGAGAGGGAGAGAAAGATAGAAACATCCATGATGAGAGAGAATCATTGATCAGCTGCCTCCTGCATGCCCCTCCCCCCCAACTGGGGATTGAGCCCACAACCCAGGCATGTGCCCTGACCAGGAATCGAACCGTGACCTCCTGGTTCATGGTCGACGCTTAACCACTGAGCCACACCGGCTGGTCAAGGATATTTGATTCTTATGTTATAGATGTAGATGCTCAGAAATCTCAGACACATGACTAATAAAAGTGGAACAGCTGGCTTAGAGCGTAAATTGCCTGGGACCTGGTCTAGAAGGTGGTAACTTCTCATCGGGTATATTGAATTTGAGTTGATGTAAGGAAAACCAAGTGGAATGATGAGGAAGCATTTGAAACAGAAGGCTGAGGTGCTTGAAGCTGAAGTCCTCGATATGGTAATTACGCCAACGAAGCAGTAACTGAGGATCTTTGGGGAGGAGATTTGGAGAGAGAAGAGTAGAAGGCGGAGAGCCCTGCCGTGGAGCTCCTGTGCCATTGGGGCAGCAGAAGACGCCAACAGAGAGCAGCTGCAGGAGGAAGCGAAGGATGCATAGTGTCTTGGAAGTGAAGAGGGGAGGGTCAGCAGTGTCAGATGCCTTGCAGGGTTGGGTAGAAGGCTCATTTCTGTGACCCTTGTCGACTTGGTGAGCCTAGTAAAAACAGACAGATTGTTCGGTAACAACCCAAGGCAGGTGGTGAAGGACTGCCAAGTGAGTAAGTGGGTGGTGATGAAATAGAGATTTTGATGCTAAACCAGGTTTAGTACTGAAGAATGATGGGGAGGGCAGGTGGGAGATATATTTATAAATATGTATTTTATAGAGAGAGATAAGGAGAGAGGGAGGAGGGGGGAGGGAGATGGGTTCCTGCTGTGGGAGGGCGTGGCTGTTTGAAAGGGCCAGGCAGGAAGGGTTGGCCAGAGAGAGGAGGGCTGTGCTCTCAGGCCAGGTGCACGTGCTCTGGGCCCTGGCTTGCTCTGGGGAAGAGAGGGCACTTCTTGTGAGAAGGTGACTGCATTTAGTGTCAGCTGTAGAGCAAATGCCCCCAAGAAAAACCATCCAGCCCATTGTTTCATGTCCCTGCCTTTTGCTGTAAATTTTTCCTTTTTCACCTTCCATCAGAAAATGTCTTTACCTCTCACAGAGGAGACGCGCCGTTTGTATGCTATTAGGTGTCATTAGGTTTCATCTCAGTCCCACACGCAGTACAGCAGCTGAGCCCGAGGGAGATAACCTGTAGGTGTTTGCGCTTTTTTAGGAAGGAAACGTATAAATGTGCGGTGCTATTGCGGTAACTGTGTGAAACTTCAAAGGTCCTAATTATAAAAGATGATAGTAAATAGATAATCAGGCTTAGAAATACTAAAATTAGTTGATTTTGTAGGACTTTATTAATTTTTAATTGTGGATCTGGATGATCTGAAGGAAAAGTCAGGGATTTTCATGTTAATAACTTGCAGTTAATGAAGCACAACCT
Source organism: Myotis daubentonii (assembly GCF_963259705.1). Lineage (NCBI taxonomy): Eukaryota > Metazoa > Chordata > Mammalia > Chiroptera > Vespertilionidae > Myotis > Myotis daubentonii. Next base: position 17,804,524 of record NC_081851.1, on the reverse strand, counting down.
GTCTCCATAGACAGGGGGTTTAAGCCGCCTGTATATGCAGGTGGAGCTGTACACACATGGCTCTCTCAACCACCTAGTACATTTTGTTCAAGGTGGTGAGGCCACCAGTCACTGCAGAGAAAGAGAATGCCAGGGTTCTCTCTGAGGGATGAGAGGGAGGGGACACGGTGACACACCTGAGCAGCGCGGTCATCTCCTCACCTTCGTGCCCTGGCCAAGGAGAGCAGGGACCACCGAACGCCGCCCCTGCCCTCCTTCCTCCTGTGGGACTTGGGAAGTCAGCGGGGTGCAGCGGGGAGGCAGTGTGGGCCGGGTGACTCCGGGCCTGTGCTCTTTCTCCTGCCACCTCCCTTTTGCTTCATTTTCAGCTCGGCTCGGCTCTGACCTAGGTCTGGTTCTCTTCTGTTGCAGTGGCCCATTGCTGAGTGCTGGCACCTCCTTGAGAGGATGTGGCTTTGTCTGCCTGAGGAGTGGGAGCAAAGGGAGAGAGAGGGGAAGGCTCACAGAAAGGGCGGTGGGAAAATTGGGCAAATTGTAGCCAGAGTGGCCGAGGCTTCCGGAGGTATTTGATGGCAACCAGACCTCCTCTAGGTCACTTGTTTTCTTGCTCTCACTTCCTGTTTGCCCATTACTTGTAGATGTCGAGGGCATTCCTGCTCCTGGGGCCTCCACAGTTCTGCATGCTGATTTATCCCAGGGAGTGGGAGCCGTCTCAGCTCCAAGTTGTACCAAACCAGAAATGTCAACTAAATTATCTTGAATGAAATCATTTTCTTTTTTAATCATAGAGTCAACCAAAGGGGGAAAGAAGATTTGCGTTAATTGCAGGCACTTGGAACACCCAGCCTGGGGTTAAACATCCTTTCATCTCCCATGATTGTGACAGACAGAGTAGGCATTCCTGACTCTGTGAATGCTTATGGTTTGGGGATAATTAAATTGGGTTAGGGAAGCAACATGAAGGAAATGTATGGTTGAAAGAAAAATAGCATCTCCATCATGTAAGAGCAAGAGGAGGCTTTAAAAACGGATGGAAATGAAGTGGATTGTTGCCGAGTTTGGCACACGTGAGACGCAGAAGCAGAGAGCCCGAGGGGACAGTGGTGCAAGCGAAGGTGCTGCAGAGCTTAAGGAGAAATGGTTCCTTCTTAACGGGGGTCCAGAAAGGCGCCTCCCAGCTGAGTGGCCTTGAGAGGAGGGTGAGGGTGGGGACATTTGAGGTTAAGGGAATACAAAGGGAAACCACAGATGGGAATGTGTAGGCACTTACTATTGTGTTCAGGAAACACAGATGATCGACTGTGTTTTGGGCTTTGTTCCTTAGAAAATGGTGAGCTCCTGAGGCAGATTGAATGTGCCACGCTATTTTTAAGGAGTAGAATCCTGCGGCTGTGGGAGGGATAGATCATGTGATCTAAGGCAGAAGTCGAGGGGACCAGTTAGGGAACTGGCAGTGGTCTAGGCACACACTGGTGAGGCTTGAATGAAGCTCCGTGTGGGTGGAATGCCGAGAAATAACACAGGGAGGTCCTGCTTGCCAATTTCCGTGGTGCAGATGCTCCCAGCCATGCTGCGTTCAGCTCCTAGGCGGTGCCACTGAGTGTGGAGCTGAGAAAAGACACCAGTGCCCAAGCTGTTGGGAGCCAGCTCCTACTGTGTCCAGTAGGTTGTGGAGGAAGGTGCTTGGTGCAGTTTGGATGGATTGACTTGAATGCATCAGTGGAACGTCCAGTCGAAAGAGTGTAGCAGGCATTGGCGCTTATCGATAGCTGGCACTCAGGAGCCAGACGAGCTAGGGAGATGGAAGTCAGCAGCGTTACAGGGGGCGGGCGAGGAGAGGGACAGTGACTGGAGAGGGAAGGAGGGAGGGCGATTGAATTTACAAAGTGGGCTTAGAATGGAACCTTGGGGAATACCCATGTATAAGAGGTGAGCTGTGGAAAATAAAACTGAGTGAAGGACTGGGGAAGAGAAAGAATGGAAAGGTGGGGTGAGAATGGGGAGAAGGCAGGATGGCCGGATCTACAGGAGCAGAGTTCAAGCGGCAGAGTGACGTAATCAGCATAGGACGTTTTGATTCTCAATTTGTGAACATAACATTTTAATCAGAATTGGCCCAGCATAGATTAATTTTCATGGAGCTCCCGGGGGAACATCATTAAGCCTATTTAATTCCTTCCCGTAATCAATTTTCCATGGAGTGCAGTTAATCTGTTTCCAATTTTTCCCACTTTCATATTTATCTTAATGAAGATATTTAAATCAGGATCAAGTATTCTCTTTATAAATATCATGATAAAGCTTGAGTTTATCAATAACTTTAAAATCTCTATTGAATGACTGATTATTTTGGTACTGATTATATCCTGTGCCGTTCATTTTCTTTTGAGACCATCATCTCTAGGTCCAGTTTCCCTGAGTTATTTTTAAATTTTTTACCATTAACACTAGAGACCTTTTAGGCAGCATTTCATCTGTATAGATTCTGTGGCCACTATAGCCATGTTAGTTCTACTTTGTCTTTAAATACTAACTATTCAGTTAAGCCCGTCTGAGTTAGTCACTTTTTCTTGACGGCTCACCTGAGCACAGGGCTTTAAGAGGAGCTGGGAATCCTGATGGCAGAAGATGAAGTGGTTTGGAAAGGTCTTTCATATCATAAACTCAGTAGAGTAAGTTAATAAAAGTCTTAAAGTCTGGTATTGGGAGATCACTTAATTTCCTGTATTATAATAATACTTTTTAAATCTTGAATTTCCTTAGTGCTTTAAAGTAAGCAGAAACACCAAATACTTTTATTCGCTAGTCAAAATAATAAAACAATCTCATGTATATTTCTGTTGGTCATGTGGCAGTTGTGTGAAAATGGCCGAAGAGTTTGAAAGCACCATGTTTAAACTGGTACTGCTGGCAGAAGACTGACTAGTACAGTGATGGCAAACCTATTGAGCTCGGCATGTCAGCATTTTGAAAAACCCTAACTTAACTCTGGTGCCGTGTCACATATAGAAATTTTTTGATATTTGCAACCATAGTAAAACAAAGACTTATATTTTTGATATCCATTTTATATATTTAAATGCCATTTAACAAAGAAAAATCAACCAAAAAAATGAGTTCGCGTGTCACCTCTGACACGCGTGTCATAGGTTCGCCATCACTGGACTAGTAGATTCAGGAAGACAGCACTGGACCCCGAGATAAGCAGGGAGTAACCAGTGCCAGGAGAGTCAGCCCAGCCTCTAAGAGTCCACTTGTAGTTGGCGCCATTTCAGTGAGGAATTTGCCACAGCACGCAGGGTGGACCTGGGGCTCAGAAAGCTGGTTTTGCCACCAAACTCCTCAGACTAGACTCACATAATCTAAACTAACAAGCCTGATATGTGAAATTAGAATGTCCATTTATTAGTTTAAGCAGGAAACGAACTACAAGTTTGGTAAAGAATATAGGATTGAGATCTGGTTGGCTTAGAGCAGGGGTGGGGAGCGTCCAGCCCACAGGCCATAGAAGGCCTGTGAAATCATTTGGTCTGGCCCGGCCGAGCCAGTAGGGGTGAGTTAATTAAATGTTTGACCAAATATAGCAGGATAATTTTGTATGGCTCGTGAATGATGTTATAAATATCCAAATGGCCCTTGATAGAAAAAAGGTTGCACACCCCTGGCTCAGAGGATAAAAAGCAGAAGGCAGGCATGTATGCACCAACAGCTTTCAGCTAGTTGTCATGAGCTCCAGGTTTACTGTGGATTGCTGAATATTTTGTCTTATCTGCTATATGCCCCAGGAGAGAGAACAGGACTGGAATATTTAAGGTCCAATAAGTGCAATTCTGTGCTTCCACCTCAGTGGTGTGAGTCCTTACTAACAGGGCATTAGGAATAGATTTGTCTAAGACTTCCTGCTTCTTCCCTGGATAGACCTGGGATGGATGTCTTTCTCCCCCTGCCCCCCCTTCTGAGCCACATGGCCTTTCTTTAGGTAGGTAGTTTCATTGAGATTACATGTTTTCTTCTAGGTCTAGCTTTCACTGAAAATTTATTTTTATATTTTTGTGTCATTAAAGTTGAAATCTCAGGGAGCAGTCTAACATTGCTCAATTTGGGGGAGTCTACACCCTAAGAACCAACAACCATGACATGCTCAGTCTTCCGTAATATAAGATCCTAAAGATCAATGATTGAGTTCGGTTACATTTAGCACCCACAGGTGTTTTAATTATACTTTTTATTTAGAGATCATTGTAATCTACACATGCAGTTGTAAGAAATAATACAAAGAGATCTCGTGTACCCTCTACCCATTCCCCTCCAGTGGTAACGTCCTGCAGCACCAAGGTACAATATGACCACCAGGATACTGACACTGGCACAGTCAGGATGCAGAGAGTTCTATCACCAAGACCCCTCCGGCTGTCCTGGCATCCCCAAAATAAATTACACTTGTTCATGGTGCATAATTCTTTTTAAATGTTGCTAGATTTAATGTGCTAATATTTTATTAAATATTTTTGCATCTAATATTTGAGGCCTTTTCTCTTTTCTAATGCAGGCATTCAGTACTATAAATTTACCTCTCAGCACTGTTTCTTTTGCTTTTTCTTTCTTTGCTGCACGCCACATATTTTGATATGCTGTTTGTTATATTTTTCCCATTCTGTGGATTTTTAATTTCTTTTGCGATATCTTTTTTGAACCATGGGGTGTTAAGAAATGTGTTAATTTCCAAGGGTTTGTAGATTGTCCTATTGTTTTTATGTTATTTATTTCCAATATGATTCCAGTATGGTCTATGTATGACTTCAGTGCTTTCAAATCTGAAGTTTGTTTTATGGTACAGGATATGCTTAATCTTGATGAATGAAATGTTCCATGGGCACTTGAAAAAAATGTGTATTCTGCTGTTACTGAGTGGAGTTTTCTACACATGTCAGTTAGATCTTGGTAAATGTGATGTTCAGTTCTTCTATATCTTCCTTGATTTTCTGTCTAGTAATTTTAACTATTGCTGAATGTGGGGTGTTTAAGTCCCAAGTGATAATTATGGATTCATCTGTTCCTTATTTTAGCTCTATCAGTTTTTGTTTCATGCATTTAGAGGATTTAATGGTTGTTTAGTGCCTATAATTTTAGAATTGTTATGCCTTCTCAGTGGATTGGTTGTTTTATAATTATGTAATATCCCCATTATCTCTAGTATTTTTTTTTTATCTTGAGTCTGATATTAATATAGCCACTTTTACCCTTTTCCCTTTCTTGATGTTTCCCATCCTTTTATTTCAGTCTACCTATGGTATTGTATATGAAGTGAGATCATTGTGGACAGCATACTGTTGGATCATGGTATTTTATCTACTTTGACAATCTCTGACTTTTGATTGGTTTATATGGACAATTTACATTTAAGGTAATTATTGACATGCTTAGATCTCTTTCATTTTATTTGCCCTCTGATTTATTGTCACTGTTTCTCATTCTTCTGTTTCTCTCTTCTTACTTTTCTGGTGATTATGTGAGCATTTTAAATTATTCTGCGCTGTTTTATTTATAGTTTTTAAAAAAATACATTTTATTGATTTTTTACAGAGAGGAAGGTAGAGGGATAGAGAGTTAGAAACATCGATGAGAGAGAAACATCGATCAGCTGCCTCCTGCACACCCCCAACTGGGGATGTGCCTGCAACCAAGGTACATGCCCTTGACCAGAATCGAACCTGGGAGCCTCCAGTCCGCAGGCCGACGCTCTATCCACTGAGCCAAACTGGCCAGGGCTTATTTATAGTTTTTAAAAAGTATAACTCTGTATAGTTTTCTTAGTGCTGATTCTAGGCATTACACTACACATATGAACATATCTCTGGTATTAATTAATGTTTTGCCATTTTAAAGCAGAATGTAGAAACATTGCTGCCATTTGGGCATTTTCACCCTTCCCTCTCTTTAAGTCTAATGGCTTTGGGTGGTCCCTCTATGTACATTGTGCACCACATCAGAGGGTGTAATAATTTTTGCTTCAACCAGCCGTTTTACCTGCTCTGATTTTCCTTTCTTCGGAAGCTCCAAGGTTTTCTCTGTTGCTTTTGTCCCTGTTTACAGGCCTTCCGTTGGCCACGCTGGTATGTTTGTCAGCACAGGTCCTCTTTGTTTTCCCTCCCCTGAGGATGTTTTTGTTTCTCCCTTCGTTTTTGAATGATATTGTCACCAGACAGAGAATCATGGTTGGGCAGTTCTTTCCTCTCAGTATTTGAAAAATGATGTGCCATTTCCTTGTGGCCATCATGGTTTCAGATGAGAAATATAATTTTATATGAATTGTCATTCCCTTATAAACTATATATTTTTTTTTTCCCTCTGACCACTTTCAAGTTGTTCTGTGCCTTTAATTTTCAAAAGTTTCATTATGTTGTGTCATGATGTGTTTTTTATTTTAATTTTATCTTATTTGGCATTCATTCATTTTCTTGAATCTGTAACTTTATGTCTTTCACCACATTTAAGAAGTTTTCAGCTACTATTATTTTTTAATGCTCTTTCATCCATGCTCTTCTCTCACCTCTGGCCCTCTGATGATAAAATTTATTGGATTTCTGTTTATTGTTTCAGAGGGCTCTGAGGCTGTTTATTTTTCTTTTTTCAGTCTATTTTCTCTCTACTGTTCAGATTGGGTAAATTCTATTGATAAGTCTTCAATTTCATTGATTCTACCCTCTATCATCCATACTTTATTATTTAGGCTCTTCAGTGAGTTTATATTCATTAAAATACTTTTTATTATACAATTTCAATTTGTTGATTTTTATAACTTCTAATTTTTCCTGAGCTTTTCTGTTTTTTATTGGTTTCAAGAGATTTTATTGATTGTTTATAAGATTGTTGAAGCATTTTCATGGAAAGTGCTTTAAAGTCCTTTTTAGATGATTCTAATGTCTGATCACCTCAAGGTTGGCATCAGTTGACTGTCTTTTTTTCATTCAACTTGTGACTTTCCAGGTTCTTAGTATGACGGATGATTTCAAAATTTTATCGTGGACATCATGGCTATTATGTGGAGTCTCTCTTTTTTAGGTTTAGCACATAGGCTCCTTTTGTATGCGATAGTTGCAATGATGTTTACTATTCAGAGCCATTATAATGCTGTTTGGTCTGCTTGGCTTACCTTGTGTCCTGGTGCTGCTTGAGGAGAAGGAAGGAGTTTCTGCAGGCTGGGTCCCTGATGCCCCCAGGGCAGGGCAGGGAGCGCCTGGCCCATGGGAAGGACACAGATGAAGGGCGTCTGTGGCAGGATCCCCCTTGCATGTGTGTCTGGGTGGGGGAGGGCAGTCTCAGGCCTGCGATGGTAGAAGAACATCTCTCCTGGCCCAGTTTCGTCAGTGGGGCCTCTGGCTTCCCCCTCTTACCCGTTCTGCCTTACCCAGTGTTGTCTTACTCAGAAGGAAGGAGCCTGCCTGGGCTGCCTTCCGTTCCTATGAGCTGTGGGTTGGGAAGTGCCAGGACTGGGTCACCTTCTTCTATTGGATGGGGCAGTCCTCAGAAGCCTGTCACTCTGGGAGCCCCTGGACCCAGGTCCCTAGCCAATTTACCTTTGCCACCTCTCAGGCATCTCCTTCGTTTGCTACGTGTGTTATTTCCAGGGTTCATTGTTGTGGTTAGAGGGAGGAGCAGGGAGAAATGAGTCTACACCACCGTGTCTAGACCTGACTTCCGGTCAGTCCACACATACTTGAGACCCAGTGTGAGTAGTCTGTGGAAAATGCAGACACATGATCTACAGAATCTGTGTGGATTAAGTGGAATGGCCAGTTGGGAACAAAGAGCTATAGAAACAGCAAAAGTGAAACCGCAGATGTCTCCAGGCGAAACGTGATTAATTGCCAAGTGACTGACATGGGCAAGAAACACTGGGGACCCAGAGGAAGGAAAGATCAATGCGTTCCCTGGCCTGACCTGAGCAATTAATCACCACAGTTTTTCAATGGTTGCGACGCCCATAGGACATAATCTCCAGATGAAAGAGGCTTCTAGCTGGTAATCTGGAACAGACAGCTAGAAAGCAACTTCTGAAAACAGGTCACCTTCCCCCGAGTCAGCTCCCTCTGCTTTGCTGTATCCTGGGGCGGTGGGAAGCAGGGTGGTGGGATATCAGGGGAGACAGGTGATGGGCAAAACTTGGGGATAATGGCGTTCAGAAGGACTAAAACTCCGAAGCAGGGACTCCTGTGCTGAAACGTGGCTGGCTGGGTCTGTGTGATCTCTGGTTCTGAGAAAACAGGTAGCAAGCCCAAGCGTGGAGGGGCGTGTGACGGGGACAGCTGGGAGCTCAGTGCTGTGTGGAAGTGGGTCACAGGCTTGGCCGCTCCATCGTGACACTCGGAAGGAAACAGGGCAACGTCATGGTCACGGGAAAGGTGGGCCAAATCCCGAAGCAGCTGTCAGGCTCCCTCTTGGACATGGGCTGCTGCAGACGCCCACCCGCCGCAGCCCCTGCACCTGTCCCTTCCGCAGCCACCTCGAGCACCTGCCCCTCCGCGGAGGGTGCCTGTACGGGGTGGCAGGTGGTGTGTGGTGCACAGGAGGACAGATGCAGGGGAGGCGGAGGTGAAAAATAACGCAACATAGATGGCAAGGTTGATGTTTTAATTAGAGGTTTGTCATAGGCGCGGCACTTGATAGAAGGGACTATGTTTCATGGTTATCGTGAGGGTAATAGCATTTAGTGTGCTGCTGATGAAATGGGACATCCCGGCAGGATGTCTCTGAGTTAGTCCATATGGTGCTAGTGATTTTTTTGTGTTGTTTTTTTTTTAGTAAACATAAAAAAGAATTGTAAATAGTGATATTAAATGAATCATCAAAAAGACTACTTTCCTTTTAATAGTTAAGAAAGTGTGAAGTTATAATGACAGGTAATTTCTAGTTGTGTCTAAAAATCATAGTAGGGAAACCTGCATTGTTATTATCATTACAGTTATTGTTATTATTGAAATAGTTAAAAATTTAAAGATGAATAACCAATGGACATAAGACACTGGGGGATAGGGGAGGCCAGGGGATTGTCAAGGGCGGGGGGAAAAAAGGGACACATATGTAATACCCTTTGTAAGACTGTAAGCAATAAAATAAAAAAAAATAATAAAATAAAATAATAAAAAAAATTAAAAAAAATTAAAAAAAGATGAGCCCTGGAAGAGGGATTGCTTAGATGTTAACAACTCCAGTGCCCATCAAAGAGAGGAGATTTACTCTTTTTCACTGTGCCACTCCATTAAAATCATGGATAATCTGAGCAAACAAACACGCAACAAAACATATTATTTTATTACTTTTTAATCCTCACCCAAGGTTAAGTTTATTGATCTTTAGAGAGAGAAGAAGGGGGAGAGACATCAATGTGAGAGAGAAACATAGATTCGTTGCCTGCTGTACATGCCCCGCCCGGGATAGAACCCACAACCTTTTTGTTGTATGGGGCGACACCCCAGCCAACTGAGCCACCCACCCGGGGCACACATAATTTATTTTGGCTTATTTTGCATAAGTTAAAAATCTATTTATTCAACAACCAAATTTTCCCCCCCCACAAATTATGTGCCAGGTACTCTTCTAGGCTCCGGGAATGGAACAGTGAACAACAACCATTCAACCCCTGCCCTTGTCTGTCTGTCTGGACACTGTTGAAAGACCTATGGCTTACGCTTGGGGTTGGGTGTGCTGGGGTACAGTAGGGAGAAGCCTTCCATTGCCACGTGTCGAGAAGGGCACATACTGAAATTAGGGCACATATTGTAAGCATGCCTTGAACAAGAGTTTGCAAACTGATAGAAAGGAATAATATATGACTGTTCTTAGGAAGAAGAATGCTCATAATCTTATGTATTTATGCTAAACATTACTTTTAAATATAAATTAATTTTTTTGTTCAATTAAAAAAAAACACACCTTTTTTGAGTCTTCACAGGGTGCTGGAACCAAGGGTTGTGAGGGAGAATTCTGCGCTTCATTTCCCCAGCATAGAATGAGGGCATTATAGTCCTGTGATACAAATTCTCCCCCCAACACTAAAATGAGAGGGTTATAGGACTGTGATAAAATACTCTTTAAGTGCAAACGTGCCTTGGAAATATGCATTTGACATACCAGTCTTGCATTACTTTCCTCATCATACCATATTTATCAGGCAAACTAGAATTGTTTCTCCAACCTCAGGTATTTTATTCCCACTTCCAACTCTTTGTTCAAACCATTCCTATCCTTTTACTCTCTCCCCCAAAGTATCTCTGGCTTTCAAGACGTTATCCATCCCCAAGCACGTCCTGCGGTGAAATGGGGGCTTTGTTCCCCCTCGCCCCGCTGTGCTGCTGTTCTGCCTGCGTTAGATCGCACACTCCCCAAGGACAGGCCTGTCTACCAACCCCGAGTGTCCCTCCAGGGACGTCCATGGGAAGCTGTTCAGTAAATATTTATTGAAATGTATTTTATAACGAACCTTCGGATGTTTTGGGGATCACTTTCCCATTCCAGCAGTTTTTCCAGGGTTATACGTCTGCAGTTCCCCTAAGATTCAATGTGTCCAAAGCCTTTGTCTTCCTGTTTGCTCATGTTTGGACATTGTCTCCTCTTGCAATGTGTCCAGACTGAAAGCAGTGTCCTTAGGAGGGGGCGCGTACAGCACAACCACCCATTTCCTCGTTCTGGGAGGCAAAACTTCCACCAGGCTGAGAGTCGTCTTGTTTTAATTATCGCGGGAAAGTCAGGTCCGCAAGAATTCTCTGGGCACCGTGAGCCTGAGGCAGCCGCCAGGCCTCGTGGCTATGCCTGCTCCATCGTCCTGCTAACCTACCTCGGAGAGACTTCCTGCCGCCCTTGCTTTAGACGCTGGGGATACTCAAGACGCAACTCTGCTTCCACACACAGCTCCGACTTTCCCCTGAGCAAGATGGATGTGCTGACTTTCTCATCCACGGAGCTTGAGAGCTGGCTCCCTTTGTGCCTGCTACATGCCACTGTCTCCGAAAGGGCTTTCCCACCTGCACGGGCCCCTTCACCCCTCACACCGCTCTGGGCACAGCACTGCCTTCTGCACACCCTACGGAGGCCGCAGCCAGGAGGCTGGTGTTTGTGTGACTCCGTGCGGTGTGTTTCCACTCTGTGAAGAACTCCACCAGCTCACCGCTGTTTCCTCCTCTCTCTCTCCTTTCACATCCCACACACTCGCGAATGAATTTTCTGATTTGACAGGCTGTGGAGGTAAATGTAAGGGAAGTGTCACGCTGGGTTATTGTCTTTTGATTTTAGTCTGTTTCTGCCTGTCGTCCTGAAGTGTTGAGCGTTACTCCCCTTCCTGTAAAGGAGTGATGAAGTTTTAAAGATAACTCTGGAATGCCCTACCAAACTCTCTAGGGGTCAACATTTTAATTATAAGTAAAGGTACCTCACCTTTAATTAAGGTGGGTATCTACTTAATGGTTCAGGGACATTCCCCCCCACCCCCCCCACACACATACATACACATACATACACACACACAAACACAGCCTGTGTATATGGGGAGGGGGTGTGCATTACTTTAGAGCCAGTGGTCAGCAAACTCATTAGTCAACAGAGCCAAATATCAGCAGTGCAACGATTGAAATTTCTTTGGAGAGCCAAATTTTTTAAACTTAAACTATATAGGTAGGTACATTGTTATTAACTTAATTAGGGTGCTCCTAAGGCTTAGGAAGAGCCACACTCAAGGGGCCAAAGAGCCGCATGTGGCTCGAGAGCCGCAGTTTGCCGACCACGGCTTAGACCCCTTTTCAGGTCACAGGCAGCAGATGCGGATTGTCTGCACCGCACGGCCCTGGCGTGGGGCCTTGCATTTGCTGAACAGCGCGCGCAGCTGCGTCTGCTGATCGCTTCATAAATTGGAGCTTTCATAGGTAGGTGCTTATATTATTTTGCTTTATGCTTAACCTACTTTTACATTGCGATTCTTATGGCATGGAGCTCACATTTCCCCCTCAGTCAAAGACAACAGCGGTGAATTATCAGATGATATTGAGTTCCTTCTTTCCTATTCCATCTCCTGTTCCTCTCTCGGAAACTCCTTGCCAAAACTGCCTCGCACCACACTCCAGCAACAATATTGTTTATTGTTTAGTGACGTTGGGATGTTCTGTCATGAATAGAGATGGATGATGAGCAGAGTGCCTCTGAAATCTCTTTATTGGGATAATTTTGAATGGTCAAAATTAGACATATTTAAGGAATGTTGCCAAATCATTTGTTTCATTGAATATAAAAGCCAGGCATTGCAGGTGAAGAATAACTCATTTTGTGTGTATGTGTGTGTGTGTGGGGGGGGTTTTTTGGAGAGAGTGAGTTATTTTTAGAGAGAGAGTGAGTTACATCAATGTGAGAGAAACATCAATCAGTTACCTCTTCTACACACTCTGGGGATTGAACCCATAACTTAGGCACGTGCCCTGACTGGGAAATAGAACCCACAACCTTTGTGGTGTACAGGCCAGTGCTCAACCAACTGAGCCGCCCGGCCAGGCGGAGGGATCACTCTTGTGTTCCCTTAAAATCAGGTTCCCTAACCGTAACTTGCATATAAAAATGAGATATCAGTCAACTTAAAGAGAGTGATGCTGCCGTGACAAACAACCCTGATTTATTGGCTTCCAGGAGCGTGGTTTACAGACGTGGCTGCCACGGTGCCATTTCACTTCTGCTTCAGGAAACAGCCACTCGGAGACTCAGGCTGACGTCTCACATCAGGACAGGAGCCCTGTGCTTGCAGCGGTGTCGCCCCTTGTCCCCAGCTCTCGCTCTGAGCAGTTCTCTCAGCAGGCGCACATCATTCAATTCTTCCTTTATTTAATGTCCTTGTCATGCTGTTTTCACTTGTGCTGAGAGCGTCTTTGGACTAACAACATCTTTTTGGATGAAGAGCATCTTTTATAGACAGAGAAAGTATAAGAGGAGGAAAGATGAAATACAATTGGATTTCTGAAAGCTGTTCTGCACACTGAGACACATGCATGCAGCATTCTCACATTTACTGCTTTGACTTTTGCCTATCACTGCACCTAAACACACCTACTTTGACTAAAACCACTTCCTAGTGGGTAAAAATGTATCAGTGTAAAAACTGAAGTCCCAGCCTCCTCCCCCAACCCCACAGCAATGGAGGGAAGTTATGTTTATGGCTGCCTACACGTAGAGCATTCTCCGAACTCGCTGGATGTGCTGTAAAAGGGCCAAAAGGGGAGATTTTTATACCCACTTAAAAACGTAATGCTTCCCTTCAGGACATTGAGTGGCTTTATGAAAGGGTGTCCTGCTTCCTGAAGTAGGGAAACAAACTGGTGTAAGCAGTTTGGCATAACTATTAGTGAAAATATGTTCTGCCAGTCTTTCTGCAGAATATTACTCTTGCATTAAAATAAAATGTTTTTCTTCCTATTAAACTGTGCTTGGCCTTGGCTATGAGAGCATTAGACATTTCTAATGGGAGGAGAGCCTGTCCCGTGGGCACCAGGAGCACGCAGCAGGCCCAGCTGTGCTGAAATCCGTTCCTGTCTGTTTCTCTCAGACACCTTTGAGTTTATGGCACTTCGTGGTCTCCATGAAGATGTTAAACAATCACAGGGATTTTTTGGGAAGCGATTCTCAGTCAAAATGTCTTGAGTTCATAGTAGTAAAGCGTTACAGAAGAAACTTAACAGTTTTCTATAAATTTAATTGCTGCCTTGAAGTAATTAGGTCTAGAGGACAGAATACTGTATATATTTTATTATCCATCCATTTCTTTTTTAATAGGAGTGCTGTGCTTTGTACAGGTCGATTATTTTTGATAGTTTCTGTAATTAATGTTTAATTATATTTTATTATCCTCATTTTACTACATCACCTTGGTGATAACCAAGGCGTTTCTAAACACTGCACTTCCAAGGTATGTTTCATATGTGCACCCCATTACCTTCCTAACATTTCCACAGAGTGTCAGGAAATATATATATATATATATATATATATATGTATATATATATATATATATATATATATATATATATATATATATACACACATACATACCATTGTGTATTAGAAAATATCTGAAATCTGTCTTCTCTATTTTAAGGCAGAATAGCCTTAAAATGTGACTGAAGATAGGAAAAAACCTAAGCATCCTATACAATTATCAGAATGGCAAATTGTTAATTAAGTAATTTTTTAGTACCACAGCATTTTAATTTCCCTGCATTTGTATAATGCTAAGTGGACATGGAAATACATCACGGACACTCTGTCCATAGGACTTAATCTGTGAGGGTTTGGGTCTGTTTGTGTGCAGTACCGGGATGAATGTGTATCGCTCCGTCACACTTTGCCCGGCATTCATGAAAAGTCCCCTGAAACAGCACCCAAGGCAGATTAAGCCATGGCCGTGGCCAAGCACTCCGGCCCACAGGACGGACTTGATTCTCGAGAAACAGTTGTTACGTCTCCCCAGTGCCCCACTCAGGAGCGTGGGTGAGGGCTGGGTCGTGCTTCTGTGACCGTCATCGCAGCAAGAGGGGTCCTGGCAGGAGGCAGCCGCTCCTCTCTGGGGCCACCCACACCATTCTGCCTCTCTGTACCGTGATTGCACCCTGCTGTGCTGGTTCTGAATTGTTGCCATCTATCCGTTGGTCTCTCATTTTCACATAATTGTCCTGCCTATTTTTAACAACTGGCATTTCCCCTCCTGTTCTCTATAAAACAGAGCCCCAGAAAGGATATTACAGTATAATTTCCTCAGTTCATTGGTTAGCCACTTCGGTGCAGGATGAAATAATAAATTTTGATGAATTTGAGAAGTTACAGCTTTTACTGATGCTCAGCCTTCAAAGGACTGTCGTTGGATATAGAAGGATTTAAAATTAACCAGAGTGACTTTTGTTTAAAAGGCACGTTCTCGTCTAGGTATTTGCAATTTGAATTTATGGTCATTTTCATAAAGAAAAGAAGGGAAATGCACATTTGTGAGTATCTGTTTGAATCTGTTTTAGATGCTTTCTCAAATGTGTATGATATATATTCATCCAAGAACCTTGCGCGTTAGGAAGTCTTGTCTCCATTTTTTACAGCGGAGGACAGAAGCCTAAAGACATCAGATACTTAATCTAGACTTCAGCGGTTCTCAACCTGTGGGTCGCGACCCCTTTGGGGGTCAAACAACCCTTTCACAGGGGTCGCCTAAGACCATCGGAAAACACATACATAATTACATATTGTTTTTGTGATTAATCACTATGCTTTAATTATGTTCAATTTGTAACAATGAAATTGGGGGTCACCACAACATGAGGAACTGTATTCAAGGGTCGCAGCATTAGGAAGGTTGAGAACCACCACTGGTCTAGAGCCATATAGCTGCCAAGAGGCGCAAGCGGCTTTGGGTGTCTGTCCCTGCTTCCCCACCCCCAGATCACACAGCCGTGAATGTGACGGGCCATCGAAGCCCCTGCCATGCAGACCCCTATCCGATTTCAGGGCCCAGGAGATGGGTGTGATCCCTGGGTCCCACGGCTCTGGTACGGAGCCTGATGTGAGCACTACATGGTGCTTGAGGTCCTCAGTAAGGACGAACACTCAGTGCTTGCCGGTACCAGGCCCTGTTTGAAGCACGTTGCCGTGTATCATCTCAGTCCTCGGACTGACGCGACTCTATGGAGTGCAGCGCTGTTATCACCCCCATCTTACAGGTAAGGAAGCTAACACACCAAGAGTTAAAGAACTCACCAGAGGTTGCATCGTCAGTTAGAGAACCAGGCCCCCAGCTGCACATCCTGACATGAGGGCTGTGGGCCTGCACCTGTCGGTCCTTTGATAAGGAGGAGCACAGAGGCTCTGGTAACGGGAAATGTGTCACGTCAGAGGGCTTCTGCACACGCACCCCTTTTCAATCCCACATAGCAGAGTTAGGTGAGTTTTTTATCCTAAGGAGCTATTTTCCTAGCAAAGCTTAGAAACAATCGTAGGCAGGACTGGGAAATCATGGAAGGAAGAAGAGCGAGATGTTGGAGGGCAGGTCGAGGCGAGCATTTTCGTGGTGGGGGCATGGGATGGAGGGAACCAAGCAAGGGTTTACCGGGTGCTTGGAAAGCCAAGGACTGCTCTGAGGTGGAGCGAGAGAAACGGAGCTCAGCTGGCCCCTCTTGTTCTCTAAAGGAGGCAACCTGCCCCTCACTCAGCCTCCACATCCTTCGCAGGGAAGCCAGGCACTGCCAGGGCTGTAGAGAAAATCAAGTTGTTGTATTTACTAATGAACTGACCCTTTATAAAATTAACCTCTACTCAAACCTTCCTCTTTACCTAACCAGGCGTCTGTCTGTCTGTCCCTCACTACGACGCTGTACATTTCTGACACTAACTTGCAAATACACTGCAATTTAGAAATGTGACATGCAGTTTTTACCCAAATGAGGGATTTCATGATAGCAATGAAAATGATGTTGGAGAACTCAGTTCATAGGCAGGGCCATTGGCGCATGAACAACCAGGATGATAACGCGGTAGGTATTTTTTTGTGAAAGAGAAATCCTTGTAAGAATCACAGACACTCTCAGTCATCTTCGTAAAAGCAATCCTCTTTATGGATCAAAAAACCCACCAAGATGTTCATTCTCAAGGGTCGGAGAATTTATTTTGAAGAATAATTGTGGCTTGATTCATTCTTCGCTTAAGACTGAGTGCATGGTTGCAATTAGGACATAAAAGTGTTGTTATAAAAATAAATAAGTTTTATTTTTTAGCTTTTGGGTGAAATAGGAAGCTTATTTTACTATTTAGTGTAGGACTTCAGCCTCTGTTTTCAGTGGCTTCATTTTATCCTGCCCCCTTTTGGCACCAAATCAGATAAGGGACGTCTGTGTCCTCGGGCACATGTTTTTGGATGTGGGCATATGTATTCTCATTATTACCTAATTTCTAAAGCATTAATTTTCTATCTAAACATTAGATTTTATTTTCTGCCCAGACAGAGAGTATGTCAAAAACTTGTTAAGACTTTGACATAGGACAAGAAACATAAATAATACAGTTTTAAGTTAACAGATTTATATGTGAGTCTGATTTTCCTGTTGTAAATACATATAATAGATGCTTAAGAAATGCTTGCTAAGTGGATGGATATATTCTCCATCTGTGAATTATACAGTTAATATACTCTTCTAATCCTAAGAGTATAAAATAAAACGATTAATGGGTATGGCAGTTCATTGAAAACACACCAAAAAAAACACTAAATATTTATTTGGCCATATTATTTTCATCATTAATGGTAATGAATTACTATGATCATTCAAAGAACCAACATTTAATTATCTCCCATGCCCCAGGCACTGTGTACAGAATACAGTGACTTTTATCTCTCTTTTACCCAACAGAATATTCAGATCCAACACATATTTTCATTCTTTCTCTTCTGGAATCCTTGTTACATGTTCACCCCCACACCTCCTCTCCTTTAGCTTGTTTCCCCCTTATTTTTTGACAGGTTCAAAAATACAAACGAAAAACCTAGAAACCCAACCACAAATGCTGAAGTACTTGGCTACCGAAGGAGCAGAGAGATAACCCAAGTAGCCTTTGGTTGGTGATGCTGCATTCAGTGTCACTGCGGATTGACCATGTGCATTTGTCCAAACTGAATTGTTACGGTTGCACATGTAATTGAGATTCAGCTTATAAAGTTATTTTGTTAGAAATGCTTTGTTGTCTGTTTCTTATAATGCCAATTGCTCTTAGAAATTTGATTTTTAACATTTCTTGGTAATGGCTAGGAAAAATACAAGAAACTGTGTTTAAAAGTACTTGGGAAGAGTGAATGGAAAGATAGTTTATTCCATTATCTGATGTTTGAAACATTATTTTAAAATTATAGAAGACATACAGAGATGTCTATGCGTGTTTTAGAACATTCATACACTAAATGAAGTACACATGCTTCCCCAAAAGTTTACCTTTCTCTCTCATCTTTAAGGGAACTAAAAGAAAACAAATATTTTTTAAGAAAATGGAAACAGTTAAATAAATACAAATGTAGATCCATGAATGTTAGCAGCAATATGATCTCCTAAATGGATGGGTTAAGTACTTTTATATGCATCATTTCATTTAATTCTCGACAGGCCTGTTAGGCCGGTACTATTGTTTTTCCACTTTACAGATGAGGAACGTGCAGCCAGAATAGTTTGCTCAAGGTCACCTTGCAAGTGGCAGAGCCAGGATTGAAATCCAGAGTTGTTCTGACCCCCAGGCCTGGACTGGCTCCCAGCGTGCTGCTGTAGCCTGTTCTCCCAAGTGAAATGAAACTATGCAAGAGACCAAACCTATTTCCTGAAACTGGATCAAATAGGACTTACTTGAAAATATTGTTGGTCACTTTAACAACGGCCCTCTGCTTTCATCTTTCCAAGTAGAACTTTATTTGGAGGAATTAAACTTAGAATAAGTACATCCAGAGGTTTTCCACCCATTTCTTTAGCAGTGTGCACGCTGCTCTAGTTGGAGAGTTGGATGTTGTCATGAGCTCATGGCCGGGAAGACCAGGTTTTGGTTGCTGTGCGCGCGCGTTTGTCTGCGTGTTTTGACACCGTGGTTTTCTCAGGTGTTTTCCCGCATGGACTGCAGGTTTGGGGTGAGAGGAGGCGGCAGGTGTCGGTAGCTCTGCGTGGACTTCCTGGGGCAGTGCCGTTAGGACTTTGTTCTTTCTCAGCATCAGGCAGGGAGGTCCATTGGGGATAGCAGAAGAAGCTCATTTGGGGAAAAGGGATAATGTGTCCTTCAACGGGGCCCTCGTCCACCATTCATGTTCATCCACCTTCCTCTTTTGAGTTTTTCTGTTTCAACTGAAATATGATTGACATATTCTTTAAAATATAGTTTTATTGATTACAGAGAGGAAGGGAGAGGGAAAGAGAGATAGAAACATCAATGATGAAAGAGAATCACTGATCGGCTGCCTCCTGCATGCCACTTACTGGGATCGAGCCTGCAACCCAGACATGTGCTCTTGGCCAGAGTCGAACCAGGGACCTTTCAGTACACAGGCTGACGTTCTATCCACTGAGCCAAACAAGCTAGGGCTGATTGACATATTTTAATAAGGACCATTTTATTTAGAATGCAGTGCAAAGCCCTCTGGGTGATACAGAAATGAAAAGACGTGGTCACTGCCTTAAAGGTTTGTGATTAGTTTGCATGTTACTTATACATAATTGGGGAATTAAAAGTGCTTGAGATACAGGTTTTCCCCACTATCCGAAAGTAGGACATTCCTATGAAACCTTTCGTAAACCCAAGTAGCATAAATTAAAGAAACAATTACTATGAATTTACATGGGACAGATTTTGAGCCTTCCCAGACCCCCCAAAATAACCTACCAAGCCATACAAAATACTCTTAATTAGGTCCAGTTTTAGGCTAAGTGTAATAGCTTTACAAGCTTTCTTAGGCATTTCTGTGATCTTAGGACACAGCTTGCTACTGATGCACAAAATAAGTGAAGATAAAGCCCAGGTGCTCAGGGCTGGATGCCAAGAGGCATGGGGTGGCTCCTGGGTAAAGAGCTCGGTGGGGCCACCCTCGCTGCTGAGGTGCCTCTGCCTCTAATGGATGCTGCAAAGCAAATGATGTCGTTATTTTCACTTTTTTTTTAAGTAAAAGTGAAAGTCCTCTTCAGAGTCCTTTCACTTAGTGAAAACACGAGCTGATGTAGATCTTTTGTAAAGTGAAGTGGCATAATGCAAGCTGTGGAAAGTGGGGTACACCTGAACTTCAGTCTCCTCGGCAGGTCACCTGTGTTGCACCCACACACCAACCTCAGCACTGTTATTTCCTTCAGTCCAGGGTGGGGAACGTCTTGCCTGAGGGCCATATGAGACCCATGAAATCATTTGGTCTGGGGTTATAGGAGGCAGCTAATCAGTGATTCTCATCATTGATGTCTCTCTCTCTCTCCCTCTCCTTCCCTCTCTCTGAAATAAAACACACACACCCATATATGAAAAAACACACACAACTGTTCCCAACTCTTCCTTGTTCACTGCCTCATGACCTGTGGTGGGGACCAGGAGGTGCCTGGGTGGCAGGCGGACTTCCTAGTGAGGAAGGGTGATGGGAACGGAGAAGAGGTCTGTATCTGCCGTGAGTCTTCAAGGAAAGCATAAAAGCTACTCCTTTTCCATTAGATGCATGGTTTTCCTGTTCAAAGAGCTGGTTTTTTGCTGTTCGTTTTGTTTGAACTAGACACATAGACACTTACTTGTATTTTCTGTGATTATATATTAATTTGATCTGAGAGGGTCTGAACAGGCGGGATTAGGACTATTGTTTGGGAGAATTTCTGTTCCAAACGAATGCTTACTAATAGTACTCCAGTTCTTGGAAGCCACACTTGTCTCCTGAGGACCAGCTAATGGCCATTCTTCGATGGCTGGTTTCCCCGGGCTTGCTCACCCTCTGCACCACCCTTATTGCTCTGCATTGGGAGCTGTGCTGCGTGTTCACCTCCGAGGATGAGGTCCCCTGGTGATCCTGTCTCACCTTTGTCACTCCAGCGTTAACGGAGTACCAGGTGTGGTAGGTGTCTGATAACTATGGAATGCTTAAATGGTGAATCACATTCATGAATTTTTATTAGAGATTCACGTGAACTCCTCATGACTGCCATTTTCTCTAGGTCTGTTTTTAAAAATCCATCAGATAACCTCTTAAAGTCTATTTCTTAATTGAATGTAAAATAATACGTCATTTTGTTTTTTATTATTACACTTTAGCGTGGAACACAGTGTTCTTTGTGGCCACGGCCCTTGACCTACGTCCCTCCCACTAGAGAGTGGCTCCTTGAGGCCGTGTTGCTCACTGCCTCGTCTCATCCTGTGTACCTCCAGGGCCAAGCATGGGTTCACAGCGTATAACGGCTGAAAAATTTAAACAGCAAAAAGTAGTCGAGCATGTCGACCCTTAGAATATAAACTTCTTGACCCGCAAGGAAAGAAGGGCTGGCTCTTGCTCTCTGTGTTCAGTGCTGGTGACCCGGCGGCGGGGGGTGTGGGGGGGTTGTGGCCGTTGGGTGAAGATGGGGGGCTCTGGCCAACCTCTGCATTTCTGAGGAAGCAAGCATTCAGGTTCCCCACCGGCAGTCTCTCACATCTGCCTCGCCTTATGTTGAGTTTTTGTCTAATCAATCCCACTTTACTTATTAGGGCATTTCTAAATATAGAGGTTATTACTGATCGGGAATTAGGTAATACAGCTAAGTAGCTTTAATTTACATTGGGAAATAGTCACACCAAGACAACATGGAGAGAATATTGCCAACTCCAATGCAATGGTATCAACTCCAATCCCAGTTCCGGCCATTAGAACAATGAGGCTATATAAGTAGGCTTATTGTAAACACAGAGAGGTCATGGAAGACAGAAGTAGGTTAGGTTGAAAGCCCACCTTCCGTCTAATCTGACATCCAGACAAAAATTGCAGGTAGAGACTTCAGTGGGAAAAGGACGTGTTTTTCTCAGAACGACTGGGACCCCTGAA
The DNA here is from genome assembly GCF_963259705.1 of Myotis daubentonii. NCBI lineage: Eukaryota > Metazoa > Chordata > Mammalia > Chiroptera > Vespertilionidae > Myotis > Myotis daubentonii. The sequence continues at coordinate 17,782,953 of NC_081851.1, read as the reverse complement.
CACTAACGGAGAGAAACATACAAGAGGGAAATCACCAGAAACCCCACAAACTGTCATTATTAGATGGGAGACTGTGCCAGTCAGCAGAGGGGTAATAGAAACCCGATGAGGAATTATTATTCCGCATTCAACTTCTTTTTCAGCCAAGTAGAACTCATTAGGAGCATGTCACCAGGTAATTTGACAATTATTTGAGCGCAGTAAGTCTGTGAAGGGAGAGAAAGGATGGATCTGTATTAAAATAAATGAAAACACTTCCACTTGATAAAAACTCCAGAGGAAAAAAAAGCTCTTTTGGGTTTGAGCAGAGAACAGTGTAGCATTTTCTTTAGTGATTAAAGAATCATTTTCTGTGTAATGTCATCATCATTCATTGAAAATTAGATATATCGCCACTAAAGTCAGTGGACTAGTGTGTTTCCTGATGTTTAAATAATGGTAACTAAAACAACAGACTGAGGATGCCATTGTCTTCTTGGCAGTGTTGAAGGTGCTGGGCCTGCAGACACTGACCCGCTGCTCACTGACAGGGTCTGGAGGAAGGAGGACAGTTGCATCAGGTTCCCTCACCGGGTGCTCCCGGCAGGCTGGAGGTCCCAGGGGTCATTTCTCTTTTGCACTGGCTTGGCCTGTGGCTGGTTAAGATGCAGTTGACCTTTTGAACTGAGGCACCTGGCGAACTTCGAATAGGGACCATGTTTTAGTGAGCTTTTGGTATGGGAACTGGCTGCATCTTAGTCATGACAACTGCTTTAAAAAAAAAAATTGATTTCATGGAGGAAGAGTAAGGGATCGAGAGATAGAAACATCAATGATGAGAGAGAGTCATTGATTGGCTGCCTCCTGCAAGCCCCCTACTGGGGATTGAGCCTGAAAACCTGGCATGTGCCCTGACGGGGATTGGAACCATGATCTCCTGGCACATAGGTCAGTGGTCAACCACTGAGCAGCACCGGCCGGGCAACAACTACTTACTAAGTGGAAGTGCTACTGAAAAGTATTTTTCTTCAATACAGAAGAAGGAGGTGTTTCCTCTGTTGTTGTTTTTTTCTCTAAGTGTCATGTGGTTGTGATGCAGGGAAGGAAAATCTGTTGAGAGTGAGGCACAGGGTGGTGTCACTGAGCCAGGTGTGAGGTGGGATGGGTGGAGAGAGGATTTCCTTGCTGTGCTCCTTCTCTGGTGGGAACCCCGTGCTCTAAAGAGGAGAGGACTTGGCTGCAGCCACGGCCAACTGGAAGCACTTTCCTGACTTACCCCTTCCCCTCAGTTAGAACCAAGTGCTCCTTTCTGAGTCAGCACCATCCTCCAACAGGCTCAGCTTATTCCTGCCCCAGGACCTTTGCCCTTGCTATGCCTTTAGCCAGGAATGTTTCTTTCCTAGCTCTCCACAAAGCTGTTTTCTCTCTTAATTCAGGATCTCAATTTAAATATTACCTTCATAGGAGACTTTTTCTGGCCACATATCTAAAGTAGCTCCCAGCAGTAACTCGCTCTCACATCACCTTTATTTTCTGAAATTGTCTTGTACACTAATTTTCTTCTTCCTTATCTTTGTTTTCCTCCCTTCAACTTGCTCTTCCCCATGCCATCTAGAATATAATCTCATCATCATATTCCTAGATCAGTGGGCCACAATGATATTTAAACACGCAATACCTGACTATTTAGTCAGGGGCACTGACCTCTTTCCCCTTAGATTGTCAAATTAAAAAATGACAACCACCAGTACAACAATAGCCTCTCGTATGAATTAATCAAAATCATACCAATTTTTTTTGTCAGATCAGCGAAACATATAATATATTTTTTGGTGTGCTGCAGAATTTTAGTAATTAGTTTATGTGTGCATGAGATGAAAAAGGTTGCCATTAACAGATAATGAAAGAAATAGATTGCACTTTCTGTACTTCAAGCGTTTCATTATTCTAGCAGAAGTAGTCAGAATATCAAATGTTTCAGGAAGCTTAGTTATAACAAACTAGAGGCCCAGTGCACGAAATTTGTGTACTTGGTGGTGGGAGGAGGGTTCCTCCGCTGGCCTGCTCCCTCTTACAGTCTGGGAGCCCTTGGGGGAGCAGGCCTAAGCTGTCAGTTGGACATCCTTAGCTCTGCTGTGGAGCTTGCCAGCCATGAGCCTGGCTTCTGGCTGGGCGGCGCTCCCCCTGTGGGAGCACACTGACCACCAGGGGGCAGCTCCTGTGTTGAGTGTCTGCCCCCTGGTGATCAGTGCGAATCATAGCGACTGGTTGTTCCACTGCTCAGTCGATTTGCATATTAGCCTTTTATTATATAGGATAGCTGTATTTATCTCTGTCTGGAGTGAAGAGATATTAAAGCAAATTGTTAGTTTCTAATTTAATATATTCTAGCCTTTCTAAAGCTGCATATAGTCCTTGAATGTTTCATCCTGGGTAATAAGTTCTAATTTTTTGCAAATACTTAAATGTTTCTTAGATACAGTGTCAGTCGCAATTGAAAGGGGCTGTTCTGTAGGAAAGGAGCTTAGTGTTCTTTAGCAAAGTGAGGAAAGGGGTAAGGAGATCCTTTTTTCTCCGCTAAAAGAACTTAGCCGTACGCTTCTGTGATTAGGTGGGTTAAATCTAAAAAATCTTTGCCTAATGGTGTCATCAGGAAGTTTAAATGTTACTTAAGTTTATCTTAATAAACATTCGTATTCATTTTCTAATAGAAAGGAAACACCCAGGTACGTTCTCCCACTATATCAGGCAGCCATGATCAAACAGATGGCGCTTGCCGAAGAAGTTAATGAAGATGGAATCTTCGTAATACTGATTTCTCCCTTTTCTTGTCTTTCTGGACCATAAAATAATAACATTTGTGTTAGGGTCTTCCAGAGAAACAAAACCAATGGTGTGTGTGTGTGTGTGTGTGTGTGTGTGTGTGTCCACCCTCTCAAAAACATTCATTTAGTACACCATGTGCCACTAGACTTATGATCTATCAAGAAAGTGTATCACTCTTCTGAAATTTATTCTATTAAAAACCCTTCGATTTACTGAAATTATATGTCCTTTGTCCCTGCATCTCCCCGTTATGCTCCTGCGAAATGATATCTTCGTGAATGACCTTTCCTTTCTCTTCTAGCCTTTCCGATTAGGACATCATTGGTTCCTATTCCTGTCCACCATGAAATGCATTGTACTTTTCTTCTGTGTTCTTCCTGAATGTAAACTATCATTTAGAATGTGATCTTTTGGAGGTTTTGGACCCACTGAATAGTCATGAGTGTCCTAGGATTCTGCCTGAGTCTCTGAGGGCCTCACTTGCCGAGGCTAAATCAACACTGATCATGGACAGGCCCCCGATAATCCAGCCCTGGCATTGGTCTGGACTGAGGGCAGCAGACACGTGCCAGTAATTATCCGAGGACAAAACCTTTCCTTGATGACGGCCATTAGTACTTTAAAGAGTGTTTGCCTTTTTAACAAGTGTGTTTACACTTCGGAAGTCCAGTAATTTCTCCCAGTGAGCCAGTACCTGCAAACAAAGTGAATGCCCTTAATTCCTTTTCCTTCCTGGGGACTTCTGAGTTTGAAGTCGGTCTCTGTGCCTTTAGTATTGTGTAACTTCTCCTTGATATTCTAAAACATCAGAACATGAAGTTACAGCCTGTAAACTGTGTACACACACGGCCCAAATGGCATTTCCTCCCGCCTGTGTAGGAATGTGTGTGGATTTGACAGATAACAGGAATGCCTTTATTCTCAGCGGCTTCCATGTCCCTGCAGTCCGGGTGGTCTGATTAGGGTAAAACCCATCATCACAGCAGGCCAGGTGCTGACACTCAGAATATGCAGCTGTCGGGAACGATCCTCCGATTTCCTGGAAACTCATGCCCGCACAGCACCCCAGGCCATAGCTGCTGCTGGTGCCCAGGTGAGGGATTAGCCAAGTGTCGTGTGGCTAGCTCTTGTGAATCCTTCCTACCAGCAGCTCAGATCATCTAGTTAATACCCAGCTAATACCCAAATCTGTTTGCCCAAAGGCTGTAGTCTTGGAAGGATAGAAAGGAAGAAGCAGAGCAGGAGGGAAAAAATAAATATAAAGACAAGAGTGTTGACGTTATATTTATGTTTCCTTCCAAGCATTTTGGAAATCCTCTCTCAGTGAATATCTCTCTATCTACCCATCACCTGTCTTCCAATATCAGCCGATCAGTTTGAGTGTTTTTGCTCTTCTGATTCTGGAGTGAAAACATGGAGGTATTTTCTTGTTTGTGTTTGCGTTCATATTCTTTCTTCCCGCTTCCTCCCATCGCTTCCTTTTGCTTTTAGTGAATGCTTCCTCTTGCAGCCCCTATGATGGAGGATAGGGAGCTGGGTTACTTACCAAGAAGACTGCTTATTTGAAGCTGCATTGTTGCAAGCAGATGTTCTTAATTCCTACCTCCATGTGTTGAGTACTCTGTGGTCAACACCCGAAAATGCAATGGAAAAGTTGAAGTGTATTTAGATTTTGAGTGCATTCAAAATAGAGAAATGGTGATAAGAGTTGTGGACAGACTCTAGGCCTTATGAGGTGGGGCCATTTGTAGGGTTTAGGAAAAACCCGTGGTGGGACTAAGGCCTCGGGAATTCTCAGCTGTCATTTGTAGCGTAAGATTGCCCCACTCATTCCTGGGGGAGGGCTGCCATCTCTGGGAATGCTGGAGTTTCTCAGTCCCTTGCCTTCTGATTTGCACCCTCTACTGTAGTGAGACCATGACTTCACAGTGAGGTTCATGGCACTTTATTATCCTCACTACTTTATTATCTTAAAGAAATTCTTTAAAGAAAATACCAGCCTCCTTCTCCTCCATTTGCATTATCAACTGCTCAATAAATATTTGTACAGTGAATGAATGAATGAATGAGAATAACGGCCACCGATAACCTGTCTGGCTAAGTATAGTTGAGAAGGCATTCTTCAGAAAGTGACTCAGCCATCGTCCAATATGCAGAAGTCCAGAATAACAAATGGGCTGTATTTGATGCTGCAGACGCAGCTCCTTGGTGGTGGCTGTCCCCATCAGCACCATGTTGAGAGGGACTCTGAGGTTCTTCATGATTCAGGAGGAAAGAATGTCACTCATGCTGGAGGCGACAGAGTCATATGCTGTCCCTGTGCTAATGCACACATTAGGTGACCTCCTCTTTTCAGACATAAAGCTGTCGGGGTGTTCGGAGGTGTGCAAACATCCTCCTTTCTTCCTCTCCTGAATTCAGAACCGATTGAGAAATAAGACATAAGTGACAGTCCAATGTAGGTTGAATTCTCAATTGATAAAGGGCAACAGAGAGGGTGGCCTTTGCTGTGTTTCTTCTCTTCAGAATTAAACGTGCCAGTCACTGTGGTCTTGGTCCTGAGGGGCATGTCCTGCCTGGCTCCGCTTCCTGCCTGGCAGGGGATCAGAGCAAAGTGTACTCTCTTCATAGAAAGATCCAGAAGGACCAGGTCACCAGGTGCGTTGAACCTTCTCCCTTAGGCAGTAACAGCATATGGCTCCCGCCCAAGGAGAGAGTAGTGAGTGGGGTGGAGTGGGGCCGGAAGTGCTCCTTCCCAGCTGGCCCTTCTCAGGAATGGAGGGCAAGCTTCTCCCCTCCGGGTCAAATGAGAAGAGGGAACACTAACCCACCAATCAGTTATCTGCAAGCATCTATTCTAATGCAAGCATCCAGGAAGTCCACCTGGTCTGCCTTCTTGCTCTGTCTGGGTCCCGCAGCCCTCCCTGCTGGGTGAAGCCCCAGGCATCTCTTGGCCCATCCCACAGGTAGAGGTTTTGCAGGACATTTCTCCACTGTTCTTACTTTCTACTCCCTCACAGGTGATTTGCTCTGATTATCTTTACCGCCCATGAGGCACTTCAGGGCCACACCTTTGAGGCCCTGTAGGCTTAAGGGACTTGCCTCTGGATTTCTGTATCTGTTGGGCCACAGAGGAGGACTCTCACAAAACTTTCTGACATCCAGAACTTTATGGAAACTCACATAACATGCTCACCTTCTAGACCTGAAAATGCCCTGTCGGTAGGTCAGCATAAATGTCAAACCATGGAACAAAAAGACACCACACACTTGACCTAGACATCACCCTCTCCATCATTGTCCCCGTCCCACCCCCCGGGGCTATGCTGAGAGGGGCATCAGGCATCCAGCCCACGCCCAGCTTCTGAGGAGAGACTCTGGGCATAGCTTTTGTCCCTCACTCGATGTGCTGTCTGTATATAAGGCCTCTTTCAATTCCTGTGTGTGGTTCTAAACCAGTCCCCAGGGATGACGGGCAGGCGGCCCAGAGGTGTGCTGCCCTGAGCCTGGGGTGCATGGTGGGCGCTGTGCAGAGGGAGTCGCAGGGCCCGAGGAAGGTCATGGTGCTCAGCTGGCGCGACAGCCTGGTCCCTCTTGGGACAGTCCTGTTCTTAAATACCTCCGGCCACCTTCAGTTCTCTTTTCCACCAGTTATCAAGTCTCGTGTTTAAGACCGTTTCAAATGCTTAACATAAATACCACCGCCTCCAGCTTAAGCTCCTTGCCTCCTTGATGGGTCTTCCAAGGAACTTGTTCCAAGTCATCCCTAAGCCTTTAATCTTCAGATGTTGGGTTTGTCTGAAAGAGATCTCAGGTGAAATAAGTCACCCGTGATACAGGACTCGGAATTCGGTTCCCTCTCTCCATTCCATTAGGCTCCTTCTTGGAAATGGAAATAGACATCTCTTTTAATTATGAATTTATACACTTATTATCTGACAAGCAAATCTAGTTTGCCTTTCCATGAAATTGATTGCAGTGTAGCTTTTAGGAGCATATTTAGCATCAGTAAAAACGCACATTGTTGAGACTGCATTGTGATCAGGAACAGAACAAGAAGATCTTTGTTGCACGGCGGAGAAGTTAACTGGGAAACAGGATTAACCGAGAAGGCCTCAGGGTCACATGGAAACTGTTTACCTTGCTGCCTCTCTGTGCTGCCTTTTAAACTCTTGAAAATGCATTCACTGTTTCTGAGAGTATGGGACTGACATCGAAGAGCATTTTGTACATTCCAGACACGGATGAATTTGAGAGGCAGTCCTCACTCCCCAGTTCGTCCAGCTTAGCTGGACAGGCAGATACATAACAGTGCAGTGGAGTTTGTAAGGTGACTTAAGTGTTTCAGGTATAGCGCTGACCCCAGCAAGGAGAGTCAGCAGCATCTGACCAGCCCCGGGCACCGTTGGCTGGTGGTCCTGTGGTGGATGTAGTGTGGGAAAGGCCATGAACACTGGGACACCTATGGAGAAGAACATTCTCTTGGCGGTAGCTGCTACCCACAATAGCTGGGGAATGCTCTGTCTCCAAATCTTGTTTTCTTTAATCGTCGTAAAATCTGAAATGAGGAGACATGTCTTCCGAAATGCTCTTTTTCAGAGGGGAAGATGAGTGAGCCACATCACCTGTACACTAATAGTAGTGCTGAATTAGGGAAGATAAATGCATCTAACCTTGATAGTTACGCAGACTGCACTATTTAACATCTTGGACTTCAGCCTCCCATGGACTGAAGAGGGTACATAGAAAATCTCACAATGCACGTTATTTATACTTGTAGTGTGTTTGTATAGAAGTGTCATGGTGATCTCTAAACAGTGCCCCATAAATAACTCCTTTCAAGTACTCAGTGAAACGAAAAAAGAAGACTCCACCAGTGACCTTCCAATACCTCACCGAGCCCTCACAGCTGGGCTCCTTCTGGGTTCATATCCAGGTCCAGTCCATTCTTGGCCATGTAGTATCTTTTTTTCTCCTTAAAAAAAGAACTGAATAATTTGGCTTTCCTTGGTGGCCGGGCAATGATTGCTCCACAAGGCAGAGTGTGTAGTTTTACATCCTAGCGAGTGGCATGAGCCCAATAACTGTTCAGTGAATAATGACTCTTAGGCCCTGAGTCATCATACCTGGGGCATAAGCCAACCCGAAGTAATGAGAAAGGGAGGACACCATTATACTTATTTCATCATTTTGTTACAAAACAAACGCGTCCTGGGGTCGTCATAATCCACGCTTATTCAGTGTCTTAAAACAATGAGTCACATGTGAGATTGTGATGCTGACAAAACAGAGTCGTTCTGTGACTTTAAACCCTCTTCTATAGGAACGTTATTCCAAATCTTAAGCTAGTGGTTGTTGGAACTCCAGCCTATAAAGCTGGTCAAGTTACTGAATCACACCGGGATGTACTGTGAGTGCCGTTATAAACACATGCTTTAAGAAAATGCACACCTGCCCTGGCCAGTGTGGTTCCGCTGATTGAGCATTATCACGTGCACCAAAAGGCCACTGGTTTGATTCCTGGTCAGGGCACATGCCCAGGTTGTGAGCTCAGTGCCTATGGGAGACAACCGATTGATGTTTCTCTCTCCCCCCCTCTCTCTTCCTCTCTCTCTCTCAAAATAAATAAAACATTTTTTAGAAAAATGAACATGTGTCCATTCTCACTTAAGTCTCATAGAAATGGAACATGTCCTTGAGAACCATACATTAGAGAAGACAGGTAGTTGAGCTTATATTTTGAGACTAACTTCCTGGATCCTGGTAGTTAACTTAGCACATTAATGGCTGATGCTTTGAAGAAATATAAAAGCCCTTAGGGTAGCCCCCCCCCCCCGCCCTTGGATCTGCAGGTATAGGCATTAATCAACACAGACTCAGATTTGAACCCCAGGCACAAATCGCTTGTTTCAGAAAGAAGCCTAGTTTGCCCCAGAGTACAGAAATGTAGTAGTTATGTGAAAAAGAGAGAAAAAAAAGAAGGAGGGAGGGAAGGAGGGGAGGGGAAGAGGAGGGAAGGGAGGGACTGGAGCCTACTCAGCTACCAAAGAATCTCCTTCTGAAAACAAGTTCCTGGCACATTCACATGACCACATGGTGGCTGGGTTGGGGCTCAGTCTGGACTCGAGACGGAGAAGACCAGCCTACAGGGGCCACGTTGAAGACACTGTGAACTTTGAACCCACATTTTAATGAGCTCAGCAGGACCCTTCCTGAGGACCAGCTGTTGGCTCAGTTCCGCTTGCATGAGAGTTGTCTCAGTCTTCAGGTATGACCCATCCTTTCATTGTTGCCTGGTGAGCAGGCCAGGGCTTTGGATAAACTGAACTCGCCCTGTAGCCCTCACCTGTGCGTGGATCACTCTCTTAGCCAGAGTCTGAGTTTCTTGAAGATTAAGGTGCAGGTTTGTGGCAATCTCTGTATAATCCGGGAAATGGTTTATTTTAATATCCTGGGATTTTCCTTTTTCCCGAATTTGAAACATATAATGTATTCAGGTGTTCATTTACAAAAACAGAAATTCTAAATGTGTGATAGTACATTCACTCCTGGTTCTCCTTCACTGGACATGTCAAATGCATGTAACATGGTCCTCACGCCCACATGTTCCGAATGCTAGGCGTTCGTTGGCATCCCAGCCTTTCTCATTGTTTTGGAATGCCGGTTTCAAGCTACTTTGGTTGTAAAATGTTATACTGAAACGTTTTATTTTAAAAACTTGAATTGCTTTTTGCTTTACTGCACCATGAACTTGAATCTACATCACGGGAGGGCCATGCAGCGTGATGTCCGACATGCTTTGCTTTCAGAGGGCATTTTTCCGTGAGATGTGCTTGAGTGATGTGGGCTTTTCAGATGGTTAATAGGAAAAGGCCTGGGGAACAAAGAAACTAAATTCATTAAAGAAAATAACTGAGGCCAACATAAAATGACTCGGAAGAAAGTGGGCAGGCGGCTTCATGATGAAAGGAAGGAATGTGTCCTTTCTTCTTGAACTGAGTTGATCTAGATAGAGACTTCCCTTCCTGTTATATAATTGATTGTGAGTTTTCTCACGGTTACTTCCGCTTACCCATGCCATTTCTTACAGAATGGCCTGAAATGAATTAAACTGGTCTAGAACGGTTTTTGTACTTCTTTGTACAGCATTTAATTCGACTCATGAAAGTTGGGTTCCCGCGGTGCTATGGGACGTGCGCGTGGCACGCTGCGATGCAGGGTGTCTGTGACCAGCGCTCTCAGTCCGCGGCGGTGCAACTCCAGGAGAGGAGCTCAGAGCTCCCTGTGGACGGATCCACTCCCTCCTCAGCCGGGAGGATGCCATTCTTTGTTTAAGTGAATTGAGGTTGGGGCCACCGCAAGCCACAGCAGTGGTATTACTTTACCCCGCAAGTCGCCAAGGTCTGCCTGAGCAGCTGTACCTTGCTTTCTGGCTTCTTTCTGTGTTTCCTACTGAAGAATGAGTAGGACTGGCCTTGTTTACCCCGTGATATGATAAAAAGAGTCATCTAACTTAGTTTATGCAGATTCAGTTACTGAGCTTTTGAAGGAAGATTCTCTTATCAGGAGTAGCTTTCAAGCTCCCCCTGAAACTACTGGCAAACAAAGTCCAGCTTGCTGTCCTCATCTCCATAAAACTAGGTGAGCACTTTCCTCCCAGATGACCTATAAATATCAGCCGCCACTTGACAAAGAGCTTTAGGAAACTTGTATTCAAGGGGAGGTTGCTGGCTTTATACCATGCGTATTAAAAATACATAATGCTATTTAGCTACCATTTTGAGGTTTTCATGAACTTATTTAGCTCTAAACTGTAATTTCCTTTTCCGTATTAGTACATCTACAGTAGCTTCACGGACTCTGAAGCTTGGACTCGCCCCCACGGGCCCGGGGGCTTCTCAGCGAATGCTTCTGGCTCTGATCAGGACGCTGAGATTTTAAGGTTTGGACCGCTGCTGTGGCTCTGCGGCCAAGTTGCTTCCGACTCATTTGGAAGCCTTTGGAAGATTGTCTAATTGTTCATCTCCTAGCTTTTGACTTCGAAGGAAGATTTGGCTTGCATAGCTGGGGGCATGTTGAGCCTTCGGGAGATGAAAGGAGGCGGGGGCCACTCCCTTAGGAGTTTCCGTGCCACCGTGTCCATGTCCACAGCAGCCGTGGGAGCCGCGGGAGACCTCAGGGGCCGGCGGGAGACTCAGAGGAGGTGGGCCAGGATTGAGTCCAGCTCAGTGGCCAGCTACAATCTTTTTGTTTAGGTTCTATTGAGATGTACATTTGTGGGAAAAATCCTGTCTGTGTTTGACCTTAGAAATTGTATTTTAGTGTTTAAAATTTTTTCTACAAGCAGAGGAAGGAAGCCAGGTTTCTGGAAGGAGGTCTTTGGAAGCATTATGTGTGTATGGTGTTTTAGAAGCACGATGTAGGATGATAAACATGTAGATCATTCCTAATTCTCCTGCAGCCTTACAGGGTCTAGGTGTCCAGTGGGCTGTCAGAGTTGATGTAGGAGATGAAAATTGCACTTAATCAAACTGCCCTTGAGAGGCCCTACATTTCTCATTAAAAACAGCTGATGCCATTTCTAACCTATTCTGTCCCCTATGGGTATGTATAATAATGTGTGAGATAGGTGGTGTGTGTGGGTTTAGGGGCTTTGTTGTATGAAAAGTATGTCTGTTTAAACAGTAGAGCACAGCTCAGGGTGGGGTGATGGGAAGCATGAGGGAGTTGTGTCCTGACCTGCTCTCGCTCTGCACAGCCACACTTACTGCGAGAACGGCAGGTGCAAGTGCCGTTGGGGAACTGACTAGAGAGAGGCGTGGAGATGACGGCATTTAGCCTTCGCACTTACCGTAGTTGACTGAAAGATACACTTAATAACTGAACCTTTCACTGCATGCAAATCATACCGCAACTTTAAAAAATGGTAAAATAGTTCCTAAGAATTAACAACCATTATAAATTATCAAGTTAACATGTTTTTTTCTTTTATGCCTAGACTCTTGCTTACTTATGGGGCTGAAATAAACCTTTCCACAGTTCCAGTCCTTTGGCCACTTCTCAGGAATGGTGGTGAATATTTTCTTTTTTAAAAAATTTATCTTTATTGTTAAAGGTAAATTAAAGCAGGAGCTCTGTTTTAATTATAGGCACACCTCGTTTTATTACACGTTGCTTTATTGTGCTTCACAGATGTTGCATTTTACAAATTGAAGGCAAGACCCTCCACCAGCAAAAAGATTATAACTCACTTTATTGCGGGACTTGTTTTATTGCGGCGGGGTCTAGAACCAAACCTCTCCATCTACCTAAGGTCTGCCTGCACGTTTGCGATTTTGCGCCCATGTGTTCGCACTTGGCCTTTCTTGTTCTCATCAGCTCACTCTGTCTCTTTCCAGGCATGTATTGGGGATTTTCGCATTGTACTTACTGGTTTATGTTTGACCCTGACCCCATGGCAGGGAGCCCCATGAGGAGCAGGGCCAAATTATTTATTTGTGTATCCTCTGCCCCTGACACAGTTGAATTGAGTAGAGCTCAATCACTGTTGACTAAATGGGCTCAATCACTTTCCTATAAGCAGCCAAGAAGCAGGATTTTCTCGGGTCATCTTCCTGAGAATGACAGTGCGCTTACAGGTTTCCTGTTTAGACGAAAAGGTCAGGAATTCAGCTGTTATTTAGTGATCACAGCTGCATGCAAGGTGCTGTGCTGAACATTGGGCAGAATTCACATAGGACTCGAGAGAATCTTCGCCTGCCTTAGATAGAAACTGTGGATCAGAGCAGGACAAATAAGAGCTATAGCAGAGATGCAAATTGTGACATGAGTAGAAAGGTCGATTCTTCAGGGGCTCTAAGAGAGCAACTCAAAGGAGGTGACATACAGGTAGAACCTTGAAGGGTTTATAAGATTTGTGTTAGCCAAAGTGGGAGGAAATGCATTGTGTGTGTGTGTGTGTGTGTGTGTGTGTGTGTGTGTTTTCTTCAACTCAGAATTTAATCCTCTGAGCTAAGGGGAAAGAAATTGCCTCAATTCTAGGCCCTCGTAGGGCACAAACATTTGTTAAGTGATACTGGGAGGAAGGACAGGGCAGCGCCATTCAAGGGGAGATGTTACAACAAACTCAAGATCTGATGCCCTTCTTGTGCAGTTCGTATCTGGCAGGCTGACTCATGGGCAAGCTCACTCCTTGCAGACCTGTACTAGGCCATGTGCTCTGACTCTCACCCACTATGGAGTCAGAAAGCAGAGATGGTTCTTCCTTTCCTTTCTGAGTAGCTGTTATTGATTTCATTTTGCACCTTAGTTTAATTGTAACTGTAAGAATTACAACATCAAAAGTAAATTCTATGGTGTGACTGAATAGAGGCAATAAACATGTTCCGTATGTTCAGTACATGCATACTGGGGTAGATCATAGCATGTTCTTTTTCCTTTTTTAAAAGCTGTATTGATGCCAGAAACCAAGGATGCAAAATTTTTCTATTTGGGGAATATTTTTTCCCAAAGCAAAATTGAGTTTTTATTGCAGAAGAACTATGGAACAAAGTCATTTAAAATATCTGTTTCAAATGACTTACACAGTCAGCACAATAGATATGTTCATATGCCGTTGAACAACTATTGCCAGTTTTTGAACAACTGCTATATCTTTCGAATGAATTCATTGGACCTTACTTTCTACCCAGCTAGAATTCAGAAGATCCTACTCATCTTTAATGGTTCCTTTTGCAAAAATACAAATTAGCTTCTAAGTTTATAGAACTTGTAATTGTGGCTCTTGAGAATACTTGGGTGGAATGTAAAATAAAGCATTTGCTTATTCTTAAGGCCCAAAGCGTATTTCTTTCCATCTATTCTGTATGCTTTTCAGCATTGAGAGCTCCTATCTGGAAATTGACAATCTGTGCTCTGGTGAGCATCACAAATGTGGTTCAGAGCAAAGTCCTCATCAACGCTTTGTGCATATTACCCAGTAACTCCCTAAGGAGCCATTTAATTTTGAGCAACTTGACATTTGGTTTGAAGAGATGGCAGCTGTGAGAACATCCTGGAGAATCGAGGTTAAACAGGACCCCAGCTCTGTCATCCTCAGACTTCCCCCATGTCATAGTACCTAGAATGAAGCAGGGTTACTGCCATGCTTCCTGTGGGGTGAGGAAAAGTGTTTGCTTAAAACACTGCATTTGTCATGGCTGCTTAAAATATTTGCAAAGGTGAGAGGCTAGTGGAAACCTCTGTTTTTTTTAAAAGCCTGTAAATTGTCCATGCTCTGGATGCGTTTGTTGGAAATGGCTGGTGCATGCATGAATGTAGCATACACAGTTGAGAAGTATTTCAGGGACACCTGAATGAGCAGTAGCCTGTTGTAGGCAAGAGCTCCAAAAAGGTGGATAAGAACATACTCACCATGGAGCAGATTGCAGAATCTCAGAGGGAAGGCAGGGGTGGGTGGGTGGGAAGAGATTAACCAAAGACCTCGTATGCATGTATGCAGAACCCATGGACCCAGATAATAGGGTGGTGACGGCCTGGGGCAGGGGATGGTTGCGGACTAGAAGGGGTCAATGGGGAGAAAAGGGGAACATATGTAATACTTTCAACAATAAAGATAAATATTTTTAAAAAGAAAATATTCACCACCATTCCTTGAGAAGTGGCCAAAGGACTGGAACTGTGGAAAGGTTTATTTCAGCCCCATAAGTAGGCAAGAGTCTAGGCATAAAAGAAAAATAATGTTAATTTGATCATTTATAATGGTTGTTAATTCTTAGGAACTGTTTTACCATTTTTTAAAGTTGCGGTATGATTTGCATGCAGTGAAAGGTTCAGTTATTAAGTGTATCTTTTAGTCAATTATGGTAAGTGTGAAGGCTAAATGCTGTCATCTCCACGCCTCTCTCTAGTTGGTGCCCCAGCCACCAGAAGCAAATCCTGATCTCATTTCTGTCACCATCATGACTCTACCTAGTCTAGAATTTTATAGAAATGGGATGATACCTATGTTCTTTCTATTTATGGATTTTTAAATTCAGCGTCATATTTTTGAGATTCATCTATGTTGGTCTGAATCAGTAGTTTCTTTTTTTTCTTTTTCATTGCTGAGTGGCAATCCTCTGTCTGAACGTGTCACTGTAGGTTGATCCTTCATGGAAATCTGGGCTATTTCTAATTGTGGGTTATCCTTTATAATAAAAGGGTAATATGCAAATCAACCGAATGGCAGAACAACCAGTCGCTATGACAGGCACTGACCAACAGGGGGCAGGCGCTCAATGCAGGAGCTGCCCCTGGTGGTCAGTGCGTTCCCGTAGGGGGAGCCTCACTTAGCCAGAAGCCGGGCTCACCGCTGGCCAGTGCAGCGAAGGTGGTGGGAGCCTCTCCCACCAGCACTAAGGATCTCCCATTGATGGCTTAGGCCCACTCCCTGTGGGGACATCCCCTGAGGGCTTCTGGACTGTGAGAGGGCACAGGCTGGGCTGAGGGCCCCCTCCGCCCCCCGAGTGCATGCATCTCGTGCACGAGGCCTCTAGTTAAGAATAAAACAGCAGTAGAGGGCTTTTTTTCAGACATGGTTTGAATTGGTGGATCGTAGAGTGGATGTGTGTTTAACTTTTTAAGAAACTGCCCAAAAGATTTCCAAAGTGATTTATCATCTTATACTTGATCAGCAATATTGATCAGCAGTATTGACGAGTTTTGTTTACCCCACATCTTCTTCAACATTTGGTACTCTTCGTCTTTTTCATATATTCATTCATTTCACTTACTTGTGGGTGAGTGTGGGTATCTCATTGTGGTTTTAATTTGCATTTCCTGAATGGAAATGAGGTTGAACACTTTTTCATGTGCTTCTTGACTGTTTGCTTATCTTCATTTGTGAAGTGTCTCTTCAGGCCTTTTGCCCATCTTTTACGGTGTTGTTGTTGTTTATTGGGTATTAGAGTGTTTTTATACACTACATGCAATTTGTATTTTAGAAATGGGCTTTTCAAATATTTTCTCCCATTCTTTGGCTTACCTGTTTATTCTCTAGGTGGTGCTTTTTGATGAACAGACATTTTAAATTGTGATATGATCCAAGTTATTTTTCCTCTTATGTTTATTCCTTTCTGTACTCTCTCTAAGATATCTTTGCCTACTTCAGCATCATGAATCTATTATTCTGTACTTTGTTCTAATAGATTTTAAAAACCTTTTTATTTTGAAATGTACATTTACAGAAGAGCTTCAAAGGTAGCACATTGAGTTCCTATAATCCCCTTCTTCCAGCTTCCCCTGACATGACCTTGGTCCAATGATCAAAAATAAGACATTTACATCCATACAGTGTATTCAGTAAACTAGAGACTCTGTTCAGATTCTGCCAGTTTTCCCTTTAAAGCCTTTGTTTTCCAGGATCTAATCCAGGATTCCACATTGCCCTTAGTTGTCATCAGTCATTAGTTTTCTCCAAAGGCGATAGTTCCTCAGTCTTTCCTTATCTTTTATGACCTTGATACTTTTGACGACGACTACAGGAATTTTGTAGAATAACCCTCAGTTTGGGTTTATCTGAAAATTTTTTCCTGATTAGACTGACGTTATGGATTATTGGGAAGAATGAATACTTAGAGAAATGATGTATTCTCATTGTTTCTAGTAGCTTTTTGTCTATGATTATCTCAGTTTTATTTGTGTGCATTTTCTGTTTTAAAAAGCTTGCTGGAATTTTGAGTGGGATTGTATTGAATCTTTATTTAGATCAATTTGGGTAGATTGACATCTTAACAGTATTGAGTTTTCAGTTTATGCATTCATACTATATCTCTCTATTTATTTGGGTCTTCTGTAATTTCCAGCAATGTATGAGAGATTTTAGTTTAAAGATTGTGTGTGTCTTTTATTACATTTCTCACCAAGTATTTGATATTTTCATAAATAGTATTTTTAGCAGTTGTTATTGCTGATGTATTGACGTTGTGTCCTGGGACATTGCTAAATTGATTTAGTAGTTTTCTTTTAGATTTATTCGGACTTTTTCGATACAAAATGTGTGAGCCTTGAATACGAAGAGTTTTACATCTTCCTTTCCAATCTGTATTCTTTTATTTCTCTCGCTTATCTGATTGCACTGGCTAGGACTTCCAGTAAAATGTTAAATAGTGGTGCTAAGAGCAGACATTTTTGTCTTCTTTTCAACCTTTGGTAGAAGCACTTAATATTTTACTATTAAGTGTTTTTGACTGTAGATTTTTTTTTATGCCTATTACGGGCTGAAGAAATTCTCTTCTATTCCTAGTTTACTGAAAGTGTTTCACATAAATGGATGTGTCAGATGCTTCCTCTACATCTACTAAAATTATATGAATTTCTCCCTTAATCTGTTTATATAGTGAACTACATTAATTGACTTCCAACCTTTAATTTTTGGAATAAACACTGCTTGATTGTGGTGTATTTATATAGTGCTAGGTGATTTGATAATGTTTTGTTTAATTTTTTTTAATATTGATGTTCATGAAGAATTTTGGTCCATAATTCTCTCTTCTTTGGTTTTGGTACCAGATTATAATGACTTTATAGGATGAGTTGGGAAATATTCTCTTCATTATTTTCTAAAAGGTTGTGTATGACTGGTTTTTCTCTTTTGTCAATTTTTAGAAGAATTTAACAGTGGAGACACTTAGTCCTAGAGTTTTCTTTTGGGAAATAGTTTAATTACAAATTCAATTTCTTAAACAGACATAGAGTTATTTAGATTTTTTATTTCTTTTTGTGTCAGTTTTAATACGTTGTATCTTTAAAGGAATTTGTTTCATCCAAGTTGTCAAATTTATTAGCATAAAGTTGTTTACAATATCCCTTTATTATGCTTTTAATTTTCGTACAATCTGTAGTCATAGTCACTGTTTTATTCTTAGTGTTGATAATTTCCATTTTCTTTCTCAGTCTTTATTAAAAATCTTGACTAGTATTTCTAGATGGTTATCAATTTTAGCAATCTTTAAAAAGAACCTACTTCTGGCTTTGTTGATTTGTTTTGTTTGTCAGTTTTCTATTTCATTAATTTCCTCTTATTTTTTATTATTTTTGTCTTCTACTTACTTTGCATTTAATTTGTGGAACTATATTACTTTTAACCTTTGCTGTAAAGGAATTGTTAGTCAGTAAGGAAAAAAGATTAATCAGTATGAAAATGTTAAAATAAGGGGAAAATGTTTATAAGCAATATCATAGGCACTTTGAACTAATATCAGTTTTCTAAATATAAGCAAAGTTCACCTATTAGACCCAAAATAATCCGAACAGTGTGGTTGCTCTGGTTTTGGTGGCAGCTGCCCAGAGGATTGGACTATTTCATAGAAGGAACCATCCCATATTACAAATCCTTTCTAGTCTTGGCAAAGTAATGCCTCCTACAAAATAGATACAAGAAGGCATACAACGGATCTTCTTCCCAGAATTAAATTCATTTGAAACATGAAAATTACACATTAGTTTTAATTGATGTGTTCAGCCATGGACATTGATGTGAGAAATATGATAATTATCCTTAATTATACATTAATAGTTTTATGCTCATGGATCATCCATAAAAGAATTTGGTGCCCCAAATGTTTTTTACCCACGTCCTTTATGAGGACAGTACAGTGGAGGGAAATGACTCTATGCTACTATGGGGAATTAATGATTATTGTCGATATTCATAAAAGCCATACAGTAACTGACATGTACCATAAAACAATAACAATAATGATTATTGGAGGATTAATATACCTCCTACTTTTCAAAGTGAAATAGGCAGGCATTTTAATGCCCAGATGAAAACCACCTTTACTGTGAGGCCAGTGGGAGGTGATAGTGGTTTTGTACAAAAGTGGTTTGGATGGCCAACAGGGGTAAGATATCCAGGTTTTAGTCTTCATACTCAACTTTTTCTACAGAATTTAGTATTTTTGTTCCTGCTGTTCTTTTTCATAATAATATCTGAAAACAAGATAAAAACATGTAAAGTTTGCCATTGGCACTGATTCAGTTAGGTTTGGTTTCAAGGAAGACTTATCCTTCATCCTGCACTTACATAAATACCTCGGTCGTAAGGTAACCTTCAGCTTAGCACTTCCTCTGGCAGTTATTTGATGCGGATTGGTGGTATGTCTGTCCATCTCACCTCGTAAGTATTTGTTGCCAGGATGAAAAAATGAATGAATGAAAGCAACATCTCAGTTGTTAATTAAATTTTGGAATGATTAACATTACAGACACTGACACCAGAACAGATGCTGTTCTGACAGTGGCACCGTCTTTGTGGAAGGCAGGAGGGGCCATTGTGTGCAGAGACTTGGTCAGTAATTTTGACCTCTGGAATCTCCAAGGAACTAGGAACTGGGAAATGAAGATGTTCAGTAGGTGTTCGGTAGTATTTTTAAAGAACGTAAGTGTGATGTATAAGTCACCTAATTTACAATTATTTTAAATAATCCAAAATATTCCCAGGATATTTCAGACTTTGATTGATTGCCTTTTCCTCATTGTCTCCAAAGAAAGATGATGGTGTTTTGCAAACTTCTTTATGACTTCTGAGTAATCATGCTCATGATCAAAAGATACACAGCCATGTAAAGGGCAAGCCAAGAAAACAAACAAACTGTGTTTTGTTTTGCAACTGCAACGAGGAAATATTTTTTAAATAATAGCAGAGAATTGCTTGGTTGAAAGAACAGTAAATTATTTATTCCCTTTGGAAAACTACACTGAGAGAGAAAAGCTGTTTTCCCTCCTTTTTGGATTAGAATTGATTGCACACTGGCATAATACTATTCAGTTCTATAAGGATTTGTTAGGATTTTTTCTCTTCGTAGGGTTTTTATTTCTGTAATATTTTCATGTAATGGCCAAGTAGTAAGTACCCCACAGAAATTTTTTCAGGCTTTTTGTGAAGCAGATAATGTAGTTTCCTTGTCAAATAGCAAACTACTTTCATCATTTACTTTTCTTACTAGCTGGTGTTGTATCTCCTGTGGAAATGTATGTTATTTGGTGCAGAATTTTGGCTACTGTTAACGAAATAGACACCCATTGCTGTCACGGATCATTAGAAAATTGCTGATACTCTCAGGTCATTTTTAGTATCAGGAAATCTTGACCACCTACTTAGTAACCTACCATATCATCACCAACTGATGGTGTCGCTATGCGATGGAGAACACAGGAAGAATACTACGAGGCCCTGCCCTGAAGAGCTTAGAGTCCAGCGGAAAGAAAGGCCAGCACACGGCAAACAGGGGCCAGACTCAAACAAGGGAGGACAGAGCTGGGCGCCCCTTGTTACAGGCCTTTAGAGCAGGAGAGCCATTGTATTTGGAGTTTCTTCCTTTTGCCTCCCCCAGGTCTGCTCTCACCTCTTCTTCTTCCTGCTTAGTGCCAGGAAAGCCCACCTTTAAGAGCCCATTAGGCTCTCCTGGCCTCTGGCTTCTTGTTGAGCTCAGCCAGTGAGGAGATCAGGACGGAGGAGCCTGAGGTCCCATCGCCTCCCCTCCCTGCTTGCCCTCTGTTAGCAGCCTCTGGGCTCTGGTCCTTCCGGCCAAGGGCGTTCAGACCCTCTCTGTTTCTAACCTCAGGCAGGGTGCTGCACTAGCCTGCAGTGGGGCAGGCAAGCAGTCCCTCTGTTAAACTCTTAAGCCAGGTCCTACCTTACCCGGTCTGCCAGGCCCCTAACTATCCAGTGGCTCCAATAGTTAGGGCCAGTTTTACAAAGGGAAGCTCATGTCAGTCCTACAGGTTGGGGAATTGAGAACCGGGAAACAGCATAAACAAGAGCAGACACACAAAAGTGCATCCCCTTTTAGTGATTCTGGCAGTTCTCCCCTTACCAAGGCGGCCTAGGAATCCTGGCCTAAGTGTCAGGCCTTTACCTGTGTAGGTCTCTTTGCCTGTGGCCTCTCAAAGGTGCGATTCCCACACAATTTCTTCAAGATGAAAATGTGAGGTGATCACCATTGATGACATTGGGAGGTTGCTGCTCCGGTAGTGGCAGCTCATAATTGTGTGCAGGAGTGTGGCCTGGAGCAGCGGTCGCCAACCTTTCGGACCTCACGGACCACCAGTGGCCCGTGGACCCCGGTTGGCGACCGCTGGCCTGGAGTGTTTACTGAGGACGTGAGTGGAGAATGTGATTTCCAAGCACCAAGTGTCCCTGCCACCTTCAAGTCTGTGCGACCTTCAGGCTCTTGGAAAACCTTGCTGTGGGCTTGTTCCAAAAGCATGGACTCTTTCAGGCTTCTCTCCGTCTCTGCAAATCTCTCTCCCTTCCTTCCTTCCTCTTGTTTTAAGTTCATTTTATCAGCAGACATGAGATGCCTCCGGAGTGCCAAGTCCTGTTTAGCTCCCTGGAATATGTAGCAGGGGTCAGGGATATAGAGCCCCTTACCTCCCAGGGCTTATGTTCTAATGAAGAGGATGTAATATGCATAACTGTGTGAACAATTGGTAGGATTTCAGAGAGTAAGTGCTGTGATAAAAACAAAATAAGGCGAGGGGTGATGGACTGCATGGGGGGCGGGGGCTAAAGAAAACTTCTGAAGAGGTCATGTTTCAGCAGAGA
The DNA here is from genome assembly GCF_963259705.1 of Myotis daubentonii. Taxonomy (NCBI): domain Eukaryota; kingdom Metazoa; phylum Chordata; class Mammalia; order Chiroptera; family Vespertilionidae; genus Myotis; species Myotis daubentonii. Next base: position 17,761,559 of record NC_081851.1, on the reverse strand, counting down.
AGTGACTGCCACTGCTTCAGACAAGGGAACCACATGCTAAGCAGAGTTTTCTTTCTTTTTTTAAAAAAATAAATTATTTTATTTTTTTAAATATGTTTTTTATTGACTTTTAGAGAGAGTGGAATAGGTAGATGGAAGCATCAATGAGAGATAAACATCATCCATCGGCTGCCTCCTGCATGCCCCCTACTGGGGATCGAGCAGGAATTGAACTGGTGACCCCTTGGTTCATGGGTTGAAAGCTCAACCATTGAGCCACACTAGCCGGGTGCAGATAGGTTTTCTTTTAAATTGAACTCTAGTTTAGGGCAATTCAACTTTGAAATGCTGAATATTATTTGTGTTTTTTTTTTTGTTATATCACAGGCCAAATTAACATCTTAAGATGAACTTATGAAAAGGTCTTTTTTAATTTGAAAAAACACTGACACCCAGTGCAAAATGAAAATGTGTGGCCCCCTGTCAAAAATTAATAAGAATTTCCCTAAATAATTATAGTAATATTTCACATATGTATTTTAAATGACTTAAATATCACTTTAAGTGATATTGGACTATCCATGACATTGTGTAACTTGTCTTTTGTCAGTTAACATATTTTTACCATGTATTCCTATTGATACATATATCTCTGTATTTTTCATGTTAATTGCAGTTAGAAGCTAATATGTAATATTTTAATTAATCTATTTTACTATTGGGTGGATATTTTTAAATCTTTCCATATCTTTATAATGTTAACTATTTATTTTTAAATAATTTCATATTAAAAGTTGCAAGAAAAATAAAAATTCCCTTACACCTTTCACTCAGATTTGCCAAATGTTAACACTACCACAATGTTTTATTCTTATCTTTTTCATATTTTCTTCTCTTTGCTTTGTTTTCTGTATATGTTTACAGTGTAAAATATGTTAGCATATATGCATAAAATTTTTCTCTGAACCACTTGAGAGTAAGTTGCAGGCATGATGCTCACTTTTTCCTAAATACTTGAGTGTGTATTTCCCACAAAGCAAGAACATCCTCTTACACAACTGCAGGAGAGTAATCAGAATTAGGCAATGATCGTCACTTCAGGGCTACTTATAGGCCTTATTTTATTTCTCAAATTGTCTTCGTGATGTCTCCTTTTCTTTGCCCCGCCCAGGATTCTCTTCAGGACCCGTGAGTTGTCATGTCTCTTTAGGCTCCTGTAAATGCTTCAGTTCCTCCGGCTCTATTTTTTTTCTTTTGTTTTTCATGATCTGGACATTTTTGAAGACCAGAGGCCAGTATTTTATAGACTGTTTCTCAATGTAGGTTTGTTTCAAGCTTTGCATTTTTGACAGGAAAGCCACAGGAGAGGTGCTCATCCTTCTGAGAGCTCATGCCCAGAGGCCCATGATGAGATTTGTCCCAGGACTGATGTTGTGAATGTCATCACTTGGTTAAAGTGGTACCTGCCAGGTTCCTCCCCTGAGGTTAGTGTAAGGACTATCAGCAAGTGTCTTCGAGACCAGGTCAGCATTCTTTGATGTGTCCTGCCTGGTCCATTCTTATCGTGGTGCTGGCCAAATGGTGCTTTTCTAACTGCCACGACTGGTGCGTTTACTAATTGTCACTCCTCTGTAAGGAGGGGCCTTCCTTCCCCCTTATTCACTTAATCAGTGTGCACTCGTGGATTTCTGTTTCATCCAGTGGGTTATAATCGATTATTCACGTTATTTTAACACTCACGTTACCCTGGAATTGGTCTGCAGGAGTCCTTTCAAACTAGGTTCTTTCCACTTGACATTTTTCTATCATTCTTCATTATTCCCTTTTCTGGTGCACCAAGATGTTCTAGAATCATTTTGTAGTTCCCCAGCCCCAGACCTGGAATCTGGAATCAACCATTTCTCCACAACCAGAAATGGTATTTAGAAACCAAGATTTGGGTACTATGTGTGCTCACTGATACTTGGCTATCCTTGTTTTTAGGCCCTTTCATTAGATAGAGCTACTATATATTATTTCTCATAATAAAGGGGTAATATGCTAATTAGACTGAATGTCCTTCCGGACAGAGTCACAGTGGGTGGGGGCTGTGGCAGAGGTGGCAGAGGCCTGTGGCAGCGGCAGTGGTGGTGGTGGTGGGCAGAGGCCGCGGCAGAGGTCCCTGATGGTGGTGGCAGCGGGCGGGGGCCAGGGCCAAGGCCCTTGCATGAATTTTGTGCATCCGGCCTCTAGTATATAATATATACATATATCTATGTATACATATACATGTATATGTTTATATAGATATATACATATATATACACACATACATATATACACATATCTGTATCTACTTGAGTATCTACCTTGAGTATCTATCACCCATACACCTGTTTATCTACCTTTGTATCAACAGAAATCAGGGTTTATACTGATACCTCCAATTCCAGTTCCGTTCCACAGGGTTCATTCTAGTCTTCTCCCTTTCTGTATTTGTAACTCCCTTTTCTGATAGTGAGAAGCCCTGTTCCCATTATCCACAATATTTTTTATTATTATTTGAGTTTTTGAATGCACAAACAATAGGTCCAAAGTTTCTAACACTACCACTGTGAAAAACAAACATACTATCAAGAATCCAAATAATAAGGTGAAGAGAGTAGCCAAAGAACATATACACATAGCCCATGGACAGACAACAGAGTGGTGAAGGCCAGAGAAGGGGTGACGGGGGCTGGGTGGAGGTAGGCAAAGGTGGGGGGAAATGGGGGACATCTGCAATGGTGTCAACAATAAAAAAAGAGTTCACTGTCTGTTTAAAATGCTTAGATACGGTTCTTCCTACATTAGGGACAATAGTAGGTATAACTGAATAAGACATTGTCCTTGTTATTGAATTACTTCAACTCTTTCATTCTTCTCCTCTATGGATGAAAGGAGTGAGCTGGCATTGGTTTTGCCCAAGTGCTTTCAGAACCTAGGAAGGGCTTGGAGGGTTCAGGCTCAAATGGGGTGTGGGGTCAGCAGGGACAAGGGGCTGGGAGTGCAGGTGGGGCTGTCCTTTCTCCTCCCTGTTTTGGTACCACTTAGTATCTGTCTCCACAAAGAGGACAGCACCTCATGCATCTTTGTGCTCTCCCTGTAGGAGAGTGTGGGTACCCCCTTGCTGTGTGGCAATCCACTTTAGTAGTTTAAAACTTAGCAGCTTAAAATAACTAAAAGAATTTGTTTTGCTCGTGGATATGCAATTTTGGCAGAACACAATCAACCCCTAATACAGAAACTGCAAGCTAAGAATTTGTTTCCCTGTGTTATCATTTGGGGTTGTATGGCCCTGTGAGATTTTGACCCTCATTAAATTTGTGGTTTCCTGATCACAGATGTAGCCCCATGTTTCTTTCCATACACTAGTGATTCCTGATCTTGAGGGATCATATGGTGGGAAATACAACTACATTTATTCAGGTTAAAATATGACCTTTCGAAAGCTCGGTATGATTGGAAGATAGCCTAATGGAGAAAAATTTTTGCAATCAGTGTGCAGAGAAGTAATATATTGGGTTTTAATGGGGACATACAGCATAGTTATAACTATGAGGACAAGTTGTAACAAGTTATGTGGTATATGGAAGCACATATGCTCCAAGTGTGACTTTTGGCTAATAATTTTTACTAATGTAAATTACCAAGTGGCATTTATAGACTGTGTTTGTCATCAAGCATAAATGTAGAATGCTGACCATCAGTTTTCTGGACAAATATTTCTCCACGGGTCACAGTGGATTTTGCCCCAAGCCTCTAATAATGCTGGGTTCTTAGGCTGATATATAGCGTGGCCTTCCTTGTACTAGTATAGGCTGATCACTTGGAAATACCAGGATTCATCATCCCCAGTAATGAGAATGTGGCCTTGCTCTCCTTTGGGCTAAAGAGCAATCTCTTCTTCCCGTATCTCTGAATTATTTCCACGTCCCAAGGAACACTGTGTCTGAGGCTATGGGTGGATTCTGTTCCTTTCTTCCATTTGAGCACTTTCCTCTGCCAGCTGTGGTTTTGTGCTTATAAATTCTGCCCCTCTCAATAAGACAGTCCTGATGAATCATTAGAGCCGCTAACCTGTACCAGAGCCTTTAAAATGGTGAAATGATTTTCACATACCTGGTGGTTGTTGGAATTTCACATCACAGCTGTAGCAGCACGGGGTTCTTCACCACCGAGCACAGGTGTGCCCCAGATGCCCGTCTTCCCTTCCAGCCCCTGGGCTGCCAGGACTCAGTTCACCCCCTTCAGTTCCCACTCAGCATCCTTTCAGGTGGATGGCGGCAGCTGCTGGGCACAGCAGGGTATTCTTTCAAAGGAACAGTTTGCGATAAAACGTAACACATACATTTGTAATGTTTTTGTATGCAGTTCAAGTGTTGATCTGTAAAATTCTGTATGAATCCTGGGGCACAGAAAACCCTTGATGACTGTTCGGCCTTCCTACTTGGGGTTTTGCCATATCAGAGGTCAGTACTTGCCAGAGCAGCCAGCCCCACCTCCTGTGTGAGTGAACATCAAACGGGCAAATTTCAAATGGGCACACATGTCCAACAAAACCAGGCTTGATCTATTGAGGCTGCTAGTCTGTAATTTGCAGTTTCTACTGAGTTTTTGTGAGGAATCCTTTTCATATACATAATACTTTTGTACTAAGTCTTGGAACATTCTCAGTCTTATAAAAACGGACATACAGAAATCATAGGTCAAACCGTGATTAAAAGAGATTGGGATGTGATAGCCACACACAGAACCACAGGCCCTTGATGCCACACTTCTCGCAATCCAGCATCAAAGACAGAGCCTCCGCCAGCTGGCAGAGTAAACGGACTAATGCGCTCCACCCCAGGGAGCGCCTCCCGCAGCAGCTCCGACGCAGACGCCGTGCTGGGTTATTACTCTGTGCGCACAAATCAAAAGCACTGTTATGCCTTCCTTAGCATTTATGTAAAGGCGTTCTCTTAAGATTCTTCAGTTAAACACCAATTGTCAGAGTAGCCTTGATAAGGAGCAAGGAATTGTAGAGCCCTTAATTCAGTATTTGGAGAAATATGTGATGTTAGCCATACCGCAAAGCCAGTCAGAGCCTGAAATAATTAGATTTAACTTGGTCTGCCTAACTACAAGGTCTCTTCAGCAAAGGTTGTAAGGGAACTTACCCAAATTCATACAATTATTGCAGAGTAAGTAAACATAGCCTGTAAATGGACTCTGAGCTTTCTAGCAGCTAAAGTGAAAAGAGAAATTTGGGGGGCTTCAGTAGTCGCGTAGTCCTTAAATATAAACTTAGTCACCTGGGAGATGCAGACACTTGCCTTATATTGCGGTCCAAGAGATATTACTCCTATGTACCCTCCTAGACAGTGATACGGAAGACAAGATGTTTAAAACATTCTTGCAGTAACTGGAAACGTTCATCCAGATGTTTTTGTTGTTTCTCTTTGTGCGTATAGTGATCAAAATGCTCAGATGTGGTGCTTGGTGGGGACGAATGCATTGCTATTTTACCTCTCCCCTATCGAGGCCTTTCTTTAATGCTTTAATACAGTATCCAAATGCTACGACCATAAACGGTATTTTAAATTATTAATCAAGCCTAATTTTTTAATATATGCTTGGGAATGAAAACAAATGAACAATAAAAACGTTTGCTGACAATCCTTAGTGAGTAAGCAGTGGGAGGATAGTTTCGAGCCTTGCCTGAACAGAAGTACACCTGTTCCCAAATCAAGCACTCGCGGTGCTTTTTTCCTCCGTGGCCGTTTCAGCACAGTTGGCGTTTAGTGAGTAGTCTCTGCGGTGGAGCAGACATTGTATTTATGCTTCTTCAGACAGATCTGCACATTGTTACTTCAAAGATCATCTCAGAGTGAACATGTTGCTGCTGTACGTGAAAGGCAATTTGTGAACATCTTTTGATCAGAGACAGGAGCGAAGGGTTGGAAATTACGTTCAGTGGCTTATAGGTGACCAGTTGTTGGCTTTAGACCAATAGACGGGAGGAGATAAAATAGCCAACACGGATTGAAAAGTATTATGGGAAATGGGAGTCATAGGCAGGTATAAGCCACCTGAATAGAAACAAGCATCAGGTAGTTTTGTTGGAGACATAAGGTAAGCTGTAAGCAGCCTGTAGGTATAAGGTCTCAGGATGGAGAGTAAAGAATCAAGGTTCCCGCCGCTAGGAGAATGCCAGGGTGGACGGTGGTGGTGTAAGGATGGGTATAGTGAACCCAAGACTGAACGTGTTGGTATATACCTGCTTCATATTAAGAGCAGCGTTCCTCGGCACTTCAGAATCTCTTATGAGCAGACTGAATCCCATATTAAGTGATTTAGGATGAGGGGGAAAATGACATCAGAGCTCCACAGGTGAGCCAGTGAAGTGATTGCAAGCGAGGAGCTGATTCACAGGGAAGCATGAGGGAGCATTGGTTATTTAACACGGAGAGAAGAGCCGGCTTTTCCAAACCAACACCTGATGAATGATACTTTGGTAATACTGGAAATCCTTCACTTTAATCTTGCACTTGCAGTGACTGAGTTTTGCATGAACTTGTTAATTATGCAAAATAGTAAAACTTACACAGTGCAACAGAATTGGGCTAGAGTTAGGAAGCTTATGCAGATTTTACATTTTAACATCGTTTTTATCAAGGACAGCATGAGTATATGAGTGACTTTAACTATACGAGGAGGGCAGTTTGTTTTCTGCCTGCATTAAGGATAAAGGGAGTCCTAAATCACTAAAGGAGAAATAGTTGTACGGAATTTTAGAATGCAGTTGATTGCCATGAAGGGGTTGGGGGAGGTAGCCTGGCATGTAGTATATGTACAGGCTTGCTGTACATTAATAGGCCACAGTGCCTGACACAGTATTGGCTCATGATAGCTCCTTAATCACCAGTTCGCTTTTTAGGTGGTGCATCAGTCAGGGTTTCAAGAGAGAACCAGAAACAGTAGAAGATATGTGGATATCTATCTATCTATCTATCTATCTATCTATCTATATATATATATATATATATATAAGGCTAATATGCTAAGTGCCCTTCCCTCCATCCGGGTAATGACGTCACGTAGCAACACCCACTTCCTCTCCCTAGCAACGACTAGCCTCCTTGCAATTTCCTCAGCCCAGGTACATGACTTGCTTTATAGCCAGGTGGAAACACTTTACACTGTAACCAAATGTCTGTGAAACGTTTTCCCGTGCCTCATCTCATTTGGTCCTCACAGAAGTCCTGGAGTATAGGAGACTCAGTGGAATCCTATTTTCTTTTCATTAGCTGGAAAACGGAGATTTAGAAAGTTTAGAAACTTGACCCGACTGAAAAGAAGTAAGAAATGGTGGACCTTGAAAATGACTTCAGGTTTTCTCACTGCGCAGAATATAGTCAACCACTGCTGCCGTTAAATATTTTACCCTTTGTTCTCCCTGTGTGATCTACAATAATAATCTGCTTCGTGTTGATATTTACTGCTGTGTTGCTGACAATTACCTTAAAGAGAAGTTGGGGTGCTTCCATAGACTGGAAAAAGTTTAGCTAAATTAGAAAGCAGGTCTAATTAAGCAAGTTTGTTATATATATATATATATATATATATATATATATATATATATATATATATATATATATATGGCTAAATTGACTCACACATGTGCAATACATATAAATCTCTTGCACCAATCGCATGTGTGTGTTTCCATCTGTCATTGTCGATAGTGAATTCGGTTGACACTTCTATTATAGAGAAAGGGCGAATAGCGATATTAAAATATTTATTCTAATTAATTTCCTTTCAGTGTGCACGAATTCATGCACTGGGCCACTAGTATATAAATAAAAGGGAGGAAGGTAGGTAGATAGATGGATGGATGGATGGATGACAGGTTGATTGTATTAAGTTGGCCTATATGGTCATGAGGAATTGACAGGCAAATGCAGAATGCATGGGGCAGGCCATCAGGATGAGCAGGCTGGAAGTTCGGGCAGGAACTGATGTTTAGTTCGCCAGTGGAATTGGTGGAGTTGCTTCTTCAGGGAAACCTCAGTTCCGCAGTTAAGGCCTCTCAACGGATTGGATTAGGCCCACATCGATTAGCCGGGATAACCTCCTTTATGTGAAGTCACTGACTGTGGATGCTCACCACATCTGTGAAATAGCTGCACAGCAACACCTGGGTGCGGGTTCGATTAAGTGACTTTATCCTAGCCAAGTTGACATGCACAGCTGGCCATTCCAGGTGGGTAGGGGTAGGACTATGTTTGGAGGTGACAAATCAGTTCTAACACAACCACTTGGTAGCAGGGGAGCCTGGGTCTGAAGCCCAGTGCTCCGACGAGTCCTGGCTCTGCCTGCCCAGCACAGTGGGTAACCCCTTTGCTTCTATTTCCTCGAATACAAAATGGGTCATATGCCAAATTTCTGGCTTTCTTAGGATGATCAAGTGAATATCTGGCATGAAAAAAATACCGCTGGCGGTAGCAGTTGTGGTTTGGTGGGTTTTAAGGTTTACCGTGTGATTGAGAGTTGTGTCTTCACGTGGTTTGGGATGACATCCAGAAATGTAAGAAAGCCTGATTAGCTGGACACGGTAGCAGGAAGGGAGCTGGAGGACTGTATGTTGGTGTTGGGACTTTAAAAAGTTTCTTTCTTCGGTCTCCAGCCACACATCAGTCAGGCCTCGTTTTAATAGTCTTTTATTGTACAGAGCAAAGATTATCAGCTTATTTATCAAACACAGGGCATAAAAAACCATAAGTGAGCATGATTCTCTGAGGGCAGGCAAGGGCATGACACATACTATCGGTGTGAATTCCAAGTGGAGTCATTAGGATTGATGCTGCTGGTATGAGTACCAACTGAATCTGTAATGAGGGGATTCTTAGAATTCTGTGCCACTTAGGATGTGAGGAAGTGAAGCACTTAGTTTTCCAGTTGGTTTATTGCAGCCCTTAACAAGCGTGACTGTAGTAAGTAAACAGTTAAATTAAACTCATGAATATCTGTTATAGTTTTTTAAACATAAAATTGAAACAAACACCTTTTTGTACCAATGCACTGAAATGCGTGAAGCGAGGATAAATAAATACAGGAGATAAAAAGAGGCAACTAACCAGGGTGATTCCTCCTTGGTATCTATAGTAATAAAAGCGTAATATGCTAATTAGACTGGACAGCCGAACGACCTTCTGGACGAAGCTGGGGCTGCGAGGGCCGAGCCCCTTGCATCAGGCCTCTAGTTTTATAATAATCAGCATCCAAGATGATAAGAGAAGAAACTGTAACTGATGATAGAATCTTAATTTCTGAGAGAAAGGGAGGGAGTGTGGGAGGGCAGGCAAGAAGCATTTGGACTGAAAATGGGAGGCACGTCAGCAGATGACCATCCTTGCCCTCAGATGGGAAAGGTCACTAAGACCAAGAGGGCTATTACGTAAGTTCCATCAGAAGTTTTTCCCCAAACTAGCAGAGTTAGGCTGGCAGGAACTTGAACACGCGTCTTCAGAGCCACTCCTTGAAGACCTGGGTGCCACTCTGGAGAAAGAGCACAGAGCCGCCTGGATGGCTCGCCACGGTCAGATGTCCCACCCAGCACAGTTCCATCCTTGAATGCTTGCCATAGGGTAGCGTGGGAGAGAGTGGGAGGAGGAAATGAGTAGAGTGACAGCCCAGAGGAGGGAGGAGGAGCCCAGGAGGTACTGAGGTATGGAGGGGTGGGAGGAAGCCCCACGGTGACCACAGCAGAGGGGAGAATGGAGGAAAGGGAAGGCAGAATGGTGGGCCACCAGGCATCTGGTGCAGCTGGCGGGCATGGCCACAGGGGGATGCAGGCACCAGATGTGTGGGAAGGGCTGTAACTCCAGACCAACGGTTCTCAACCTGTGGGTCGCGACCCCTTTGGCGGTCAAAGGACCCTATCACAGGGGTCGCCTAAGACCATCCTGCATATCAGATATTTACATTACAATTCATAACAGTAGCAACATTATAGTTATGAAATAGCAAAGAAAATAATTTTATGGTTGGGTCACAACATGAGGAACTGTATTTAAAGGGCCAGAAGGTTGAGAACCACTAGACCCTAAAAGGCTTCTGAGGAAGAGAACCAAGTAGATGATGTTAGTGGCCCAGAGAGTCCTAGGAGAGACAGTTGTAGAACTGGCCATAGTCCTTTGGGACCTTCTTTTTCTCTCCAAGGAAAGAGGGCACCTGAGGACTCTAGGGAGAGAGGCAAAGGCAACGCTGATCATTGAAGACACAAAACAAAGCAATGAAATGTTGCCACCGATATTGTTTGCACTGAAAATGTATTATCAGTTAAAAAGAAGCCCTCTTTCAATTAAAAACTCTACAAGGCCGCTGAATCAGAGCATTCAAGTACATGCGTACCTTGGAGATACTGCAGGTTTAGTACCGGACCCCCGCAATAAAATGTCACAATAAAGTGAGTTGTAATTATTTTGCGGGTGGAGGGTCTTGCCTTTGATTTGTAAAAACTCAGTATCTGTGACGCACAGTAAAAGTTGGTATGCCTGTGTTCGGATTCCAGAGCCTAATCTGGGTGTTTGCGTCACAGATCCTGAGAGGAAGGGTGTAACATAAAATTCATTCAAAATCAAGTGAAAAGGGCCCCAAGCCAGAGTGTATTTTTGGATAGGACTTATTTCCTGCATTTTAAATTTAACCGAGTGGAATTCATTTGTGACCACTGTCTGTTCAACCTTTAGAAATGAAGGGATTGCCATTTAATGAGAGGTGTGCATTTCACTGTGCAGCCAGAACACAGTGTCCTTGCTTAATGATTCTCCAGTGCTGCTCTGAGCACAGAGGACACACACATTCACCCCAGAACCAATAGACCTGCGTTGATACATGCAGATCCAGGCTTGGGGCAGCCAAGCTTCTGTTCCCAATAGAGCGTCAGATGGCAGAAGTGACATAACCAGTGTCCAGTGTCATATTGATGAGCCCATGAAGGTAGAACAAGTGAGAGGGAAAAGTGGGAATTTTCAGGTAAAGATAGAATTTATAAAGAAGATGCATAAAGTGATTGACTAAAACTTAGCCAATACAAACAACAAATGAGAACTTTTTGAAGTCTTTCTTCGTTTACAGAAGTGGGAATATCTTAAAATGATGTCAGCTAGAGGAAGATCAATCTAATAAAGAAAGAATTGCCCATGACGTATAGTTAGGGGGAAGATTTGTAATTGGTGACATCAGCAAGTGGTCAGCAATTGTGAAGTAAGGCATGATTCACGATAAAGCCTAAGGGGTGTTTATTCAGTGACATGAAGATACCCCAGACCTTGGGGATAAGCCTGATGTAAGGAAAGCGCTTCAAGTAAAACTCAAGGGAAAATCTTTGCAAAGAATGTTAGAATGGGTGATCAATCGCTTTAAAATCTAGTTTAAAAATTCTCATCAAATTTATATATGATTTTATTTGCATGACTTAAACCTGACAGTTATCTATTTAGTAGAAGTTTGTAAAGAGGTAATTATCATTTATAGTCCAATTTCCTGAGCTGTAATTTAAAAGAGACAACTTGGCATATAAAACGACGACTACTGTTTAAAACTTTTGAGCAGTTCCTGCAATTTTCATAATTTCCCTATATGCAAGATATTTATTTCACTGTTTTAATTCACTTACTAGTTTTTCATTCACTTAGCAAATATTTATAGAGTGTTTACTGTTGTCAAGCACTGTTCCAAATGCTGGGGATAAAGCAGAAAAGAGTCTATACTGTGTATCATTGGTTTCAAGATGAATATTTTCTCACATTTTAACATCTCTGAATTGGAATGTGACTTAGGGTCTATTATGTGTCATAATTTTGTTGACAGAAGTTTTTCTTCCTAAATTGCACACAACATCATGGTACAGCTCACAACTGACAACATCTTAAAATTGTTGGAATAGAGTATAATGAAACAATTATAGTTACACACGCATACACACCTAAGCAACTATTTCATGTTTATTGATTGGGAAAATAGAGATTATTCTCCTGAGAAACTCATTTCTGTACTTCTAGGAAAAAATGGCCCCAATACAGAATGCTGTGTCTGTTCTTGAGAGTTGTAAATTGAGAGTAAAAATTTTTTAATTAGCAAGAGAAGATGGAATACAGAAGAATGTAAATGCTAAACTTCCCTGTGTCTCTGCCCTCATTATGCATGAGAGGTTTAAGTGACAGCTTAATCATTTCAGCCCCTGTGTTATGTAGGAACTTGGCAATGTGCATGTATGTATCTTATGTTACTGTTTGTTCTCTGTGCTTTATTCTGTGACTAAAATCAATTTAATTACTTTATAATATTGCTATAAGTAAATCCAATTATGAAAGTCTGAATCATTCAAGAAAGTTAAATTAGGAGGTGATTCTTTCCTTTGAACATGGAGAATTTGCTCAAATGAGACATTGAAAATCAACTTTGAATCACAAATTCAGTTTGCATGCAGTATCAAAAGCATGCTGTCATGAAAATGAGGTAAACCTGCATTGATTAGGTACACCTGCATGATGAGGTACACCTGCATATGAGGTACACCTGCATATGAGGTACACCTGCATGATGAGGTACACCTGCATATGAGGTACACCTGCATGATGAGGTACGCCTGCATGATGAGGTACGCCTGCATTGATTAGGTACACCTGCATGGTGAGGTACACCTGCATATGAGGTACACCTGCATGATGAGGTACACCTGCATGATGAGGTACACCTGCATGATGAGGTACGCCTGCATGATGAGGTACGCCTGCATTGATTAGGTACGCCTGCATGGTGAGGTACACCTGCATGATGAGGTACACCTGCATGGTGAGGTACACCTGCATGGTGAGGTACACCTGCATGATGAGGTACACCTGCATGATGAGGTACACCTGCATGGTGAGGTACACCTGCATATGAGGTACACCTGCATGATGAGGTACACCTGCATATGAGGTACACCTGCATGGTGAGGTACACCTGCATATGAGGTACACCTGCATGGTGAGGTACACCTGCATGATGAGGTACGCCTGCATTGATTAGGTACACCTGCATGGTGAGGTACACCTGCATGATGAGGTACACCTGCATGATGAGGTACACCTGCATGATGAGGTACACCTGCATGATTAGGTACACCTGCATGGTGAGGTACACCTGCATTGATTAGGTACACCTGCATGATGAGGTACACCTGCATATGAGGTACACCTGCATATGAGGTACACCTGCATATGAGGTACACCTGCATTGTTGAGTTGAATAAACAATTGAATTCAGCTGAATATACTGAAAAACACATAGTATACTGTACATTTATCTTTATTTAAACATTATCCAGAAGTCACCCACTGGGAATTAGAATTTATCACTCATTGATTTTAAACAAATGCTCAATTTTTCTGATCATAAAAAAGAAATATTTCCTCCATTGTATATTTATAAGCCAGTACTAATTGTAGCATGTGGCTCCCAGATTTTAAGACTTTATATGGCTATAAATTATTTATACTGTTTATTAAAGTTTATAATTTTTAGTGCATGAGCTTACAGTTTCAGCAGTCATGAGCAAACATACTTCCTAATAGATCTGAAATCTGTATTTCATGAGCAGTGTTAGTGACCACACATGGAGTTCTGTAGGCGCACGCAGAAGGGATCTCACTTTCAGATTTGAGGAGCAAATTACATCCAAGCAGAGACTTAAATGATGCACAGGGGCAGAGGGATAAACATTTGCAAAACCTAGACGTGTAGGAGAGAACTGGAAGAGACTGGGACTGGGAAGTGTGCAGGGAATTAAGAAATACATCTATGCCAGACCCTGAAATGCCTTCTTAGCTGCGACAAGCATTTGGCCTTTCCTTCTAAGGGCACAGCCATTAAAGTGTCTCACGCGGCGGGGGGGCTGGGTGTGTGATGTGATGAGACTGGTGTTTTGGAAAGACCACTGTGGCTGCAGTGAGTTCAGCTGCCTGTGGGGAGGTGAAGGGACTGCAGCAACTAGAGAAGAAGGAAGGGCGGTGGGAGCTAGACTAGCTTCTGCAGGAGCAGAGTGTGCAGAGTAGAGCTCCTCAGGGAAACGGGGTGGTGTGCAGGTTGAAAGGAGCCCTGGAGCCATGGAGGCTGATTCCCACAATGTCAGCGTGGGTAGCTGGAGGGACGGTGGGTGGTGCCATTCTCAGAAATAGTGATCACGGGAAGAAAAGCCGGGTGGGGGCAGGGCGTCAAGATAATGAGTTCACTCCTGCTGGCCGTGGAGAAAGGCAGGGAGGGCCAGGGCTTAGAGCCCCCAGGGTTTAGCAGAACCTGTTGGAACCTGGGAGAGGCCTAGTGGAGTCACTCAGATTGCCCGTAGCCCAAGCACCCAAATGAAGCCCCAGGCTGCCTGGTTATGTTCAGCTTTTTCCAGCTGTGCTCTGTAACCCACATGTAGGTGACATCCTGGCAGGGAATGGAAGCCTCAAATAATCTGCACTGGAAAGGCAGGGTACCTCAGGAGTTTGGGCAGGAAACTGAAAAGCATTCCCATCAAACAAAACCTCGCTTCTCTCTATAGTGCCATATATCAGGGGGACTTTCTGCAATAAATTCTTAGCTGGAGGACACGCATGCACACACGTGGGTATGCACATTCTGTTTCCTCAAATGACAAGAAGGGCCATTGCCGTTAGAGTGGGGCGTGCAGTTCTGGACTGCTGTGCCTAATCCTGTACCCACAGCTCTGCAGGAGGAGGAAAGTGACTAGCATTGTGCCCTCCACGGATGCTTTCTAGGGTCCTGCCATCAGGGGAATGTGCCAGACCTATTTCTGAGGCCGCCCAAGCCTGCCAGACAGCTTTTCATCATGGGCATTTCCCCCTGTGACTGTACCCATGGTTACCGCTCCATTCCTGCCCAGGGTAGTGTTAGCAGCTGTTGGAACCACATTGCCAACATCCTGTGACCCTCAGAGAATCCCAGGCCTGGTCTGGCCACCCAGACACTCTCAGTCAGTAAATCCCATTGTATCCGGTGCCCACTGTGTCCTTTTGGGCATTGCACCAGCTCCCGGGAGATGTACTCCTTTCAGTGGCCTCACCAAATGCTGAGCAGGCTTTCCTCCAACAGGACCCTGGAAAGTGCCCCTGGGGTGTGTGTGTGGGGGGGGGGGGCGGGGATGGAGGGTAGAGAGGGGTGGTATTTGAAGGCAGCAGTGGTCCCTGTGAAGAAACAAGGAAAAACCAGGAGCTTCTGAATGGGCCCTGGTAGTTAATGAGGAGAGAACCAGGGCCGGGCTTGAATGGAAGAGCTGCATACTAGGGACATGTTTTGTTTGAGAGCCCTTTCCGAGGTCTCCTAAACTTGACTTACAATCTTTAGCAGTCCTTGCGTCCTGAACACTGTGCGACTCCCTGGGGAGTCATTTAACTGGTCATTCCTGGGCCGGAAGTACAGCACCAACTTGCGTCCTTGCAGCGTTAGTGCTGTCTTCACACAACTGCACACAACTGCAGGCAAACCTTCTTGCCAGTATCATTTCTCCTGCTAAGTTACAGCCTCCGCACAGGGCCCACTCTTCCTGCACTTGAATGAAGATTCTTCTGGACTCGTAATTCCTATGACGGCCGCGATGCTGTGTGTTCTCATGGCCTCACGTCGAAATCTTTATGGGATCATTGTGGTGCCGGTAAGTGGTTATTAGTACCACGTCACTTAACAATAAAGCCCTAAGAAGCCACTTCAGAGCGTGGCCCATTATGACTCTTTAAAGTCTAAATAGCTGGGCTATTTCCAAACATACTTTGGGAATGCGTGATGAGGTACAAATAGCCAAAGACATTTGTCTACCTTAGGGACTCCAGCATTTCTTTCTGATTAAACAGAACACAAAACAAAACTCTGTTTCTCTTGCATTTCTATTTCACAGGGGCTTGATTTGTGACCCCTATTTTTCTTGGCCATTGGGGCTTAAAATTTTATTTGGGCCCACATGGCTTACGTAGAAAGGGTGAAAAAGATGTTCGTGTGTGGGTAGCTCCCATAAAAACTGCTCAAACGTTAGGTCAATTGCGCGTCGTTCCGATAGCAGACTTGTCGGTTCTTTTTCCCTCAAATCCTTATGTCAGCAATATTTCTTTCATGATAACATTTATTTATCAAAGTTTATGCTACTTTGACTTTTTATAAAATGCCAGTGAAGATAAATGGATCGATTGACCCCAAGAGCAGTTTATTTATCCCTTTAGTCACACTTCAGTGGCAAAATCAATACCCCTGTGAAATATCTTGATATTACAGCGGTTCCAGTAAACAGTGACATTCCTGAGATATGTGCAAGGGGAACTAAAATTTATTATCAACTTAGATTTTTTAGTACCTGTATTGATTTTCCTAGAGAAGCTTGTGAATTTTTATTTATCTGTGGCTGAGCAAGTGACCTTTGTTTCACAAAACTGCAGCGTAAACTTGCCAAGATTAGGGGAGTTGGGAGGACTGGCGTATATTGGTGAATGTGCGGTGAAAACAGAAAAGTAAATAAGAAGGTTTTTGGTTTTGTCCAGAAGTGGGCTTTTTTTTTCTTTCTTTCTCAAATATTTAGCATTCTTTAGTGTTGCCAAATCCAAATCCACACATTTGAAATGCACAGTACTTATTAAAGACATCCTGGGCCTAGACACCTGAGAAGCGTTTTAGGGTAACTGGCATTAGCACTGGGCTTGGTTTAGAAAATGAGGTTAGCGTAAGCAGAAGCAGGAGAGAAGAGGACAGAGTTCAGGAAGGAGGCTGGTGTGGAGGGAGGAGAAAGGGAGACGAGGGGGAGGTGTGCCCCATTGGGAGCAGGGGCAGTCATAGGAGATAAGGTTGGTCAACATGAGGATACCAGTCAGCAGGGCCTTGAGGCAGTGGGAGCTGTTTTAGTATTTAAGCTGAAATGGAAATGTCTTACTGAAAAATTGGTCTGGTGGCAGGAGGTGTGCGGAGTGGGCAGCTGGAAGAGGCTGCGTAAGGCAGTGGAGCTGGGTCCGGCGCTGGGTGCAGCCATGAGAGCTAGAAGCAACACGTGGTCGGAGTGTTGGTACGAGCAACTACAGGACTAAGAACGATGCGGGGAGAAAAGGAGCTGGTGAAAGAGAAGGCACGCCTAAGATGTGGTTGCTTATGGAAGGGCTCTTCCTGACCACGACCTTGTTCTGAGATTTGAGATGTGGGGGTCATGGTCAGTATAAGGGTTAGGGCTTTGGGATCCCATGCTGATGTGAGAATGCTGGCTGGGAGCTGCCTGGCCCTCTGTGTGCCTTGGCGTCCTCATACAAGTTGTGTCCCTTAGGGCTGGAGTGACAGTTGAATTCAGTAACAGCACTGGGCATCACTTTGGGCGTGGGGTAGGTGCTCAATGCAGGTGAGTAGCTGTTATTTTGAGGATTACATAGAGGAAAATGTTAAGACTTAAGAAGGCCAAAACAAAAAGCAAAAGCCATGCGAGCTCAGATTTCTCTCACTCTGCAAGCATATTTCTGAATTAGTGGGGTGGGGGGAGGAGGGGGGGTCCACTTCTGTCTGTGTTCTGTCTATAAGGCTGTGGGGTGCTCAGTGGACATTGCAGAAAGGGTTGGAAGTAGGAAATTTTTAAGGCTTATTGACCCAGCTTATCAGATAAACTCTCTGGTATGTTTCCAAGGTTAATCATTTGTTTCTTTCTTATCAATTCACAATTTATGTTATTTATTAAACTGGCAGTTCATAATTCTGTCTGTGGGCCAGGGCTCTTAAATGTGTAATATTCACTTGTAGTGCCTATGTCATGTATGCCCAACTAAACACTTCAATTCAGTATTTACTGCACTTGCCAACTGTATCTTCATCACAATTCTGGACAAATAAAAAGGTATAAAATGTATATTTTGCTCCTAAAGGGTATCTCATTAGAAAGAAAGACTATAAAATTATGATATAAAAAAGTAAATAAGCCCTAACTGGTTTGGCTCAGTGGATAGAGTGTCAGCCTGCAGACTGAAGGGTCCCGGGTTCAATCTGGTCAAGGGCATATGCTGGGGTTGTGGGCTTAATCCCCAGTAGGGGGCATACAGGAGGCAGCCAGTCAATAATTCTCATCCTTGATGTTTATATATCTTTCTCCCTCTCCCTTCCTCTCTGTCACATCTTTGTCACATCAATTTGCATATTCCCTCCTTATTGGCTGTTGGCGCCACCATCTTTATCGTGAAGTGATGGTCAATTTGCATATTACTCTTTTATCAGATAGGATGTCTTTCATTTAATTTGGCAAATAAAGTAACCATTATTTGAATAAATCTTCACAATACTATTGAAGACATAAAATAATAATAAAATAAAAGTAAATCTCTTCTTTAGAATGTATTAGGTGTGTTTGCAAAAACAGTTCATTTACATCTAGGGTAAATAACTGTTAAAAAAGACTATATTTTTGACAGGGAATAGAATGACCACAGGAAACACCTTACTAGCCCTTTAAAGTCCTTTGATTTGCCGGGAGCCGGTCCATCCCTGCTGTTTCAAGGGACCTGGCATATATGGCATACGGTTCTTAATATGTTTGCTCACCTTCTTGGCGCTGTGTTTTAACCAAGGTCACCTCTCCGAGAAAGGTTGAATCCCCAGGTAGGGATTTTCCCCTGAAGTTAGGGAGGGGATGAACTCCTTAACTAAGTGCCAGGCGGGTAGTTAATCAATTTAACTACAAACAATCATGCTTAAGCTACATAATCTTTACTCCCTGGAATGGAGATAAGAAACGCCCTAACCTTTGTAATAGAAATTGACAGGATTAGAATCAACTGGTATAAATACAGATGCAACAAGACAACAAAAGACAGAACTGAGAACACAGGGCTTGGAAGACAGGACCAAGAGAGACAGAGCCTAGGCACAGAACCTACACAGAACTTTCTCTAGAGACAGAAGAACTTCGCTGGCGAGAGCATGCCGGAGGATCCTGGACAGGGACTGGCCTCGGAGCTTGGAGGCAAAGCCTGGCGAGAGAGCATGGCAGGGGATCCTGGACTGAACCTGACTGCGGAGATTGGCAGGAGAGCCTGACTAGAACCTGGTGACTGAACCTGACTGGAGAACCTGGACAGAACCTCTCTGGAGAACCAGCAGAACCTCTCTGGAGATCCAGACCAGAACTTGGCTGGAGATCCGGGCTAGAGATCCTGGCTAGGCTGCTGATCAACTGAACGCTGTCTCCGTGTCATTCCTTCTTCGCCGACTCCGTCCTCACCTTTGGGGACCCCTGGACCCGCTGGGGTTGGACCCCGGCATTGATTGAACTCTGCTCACTTCAGATGGGAGCTTCTGACAGGTTCTTGAGTAGAGCTTTATGCAAAAAAGCGTCAGGTACTGATGGGGAAGTACTTCTGGAACCAGATATGCCTGCAGATGCAGCAGGAGTGAGTGGCATGGCGGGTAGGGGCTGCAGCATGGAAGCAGGTCAGCTGGACGTCTCTGTATTTCTGGAGTTTGGGGAGAATAGGAGAGTATTTTAGGTGGTATTGGTGGGAAGTTCCTTGACACTGAGTGTTGGGGTCATCCCATAGTACACAGTTCCATACAAATTTAAAATCGCATATAAATGCTGTATTCCTTATACTAGTACACCTCACTTAGTCCTCCCTGGTTGTTTATTCAGAAACATAAAGTGAACAGAATATTCTTGAGTTTTCTGTGGCCAGGTGATTCCTCAATAGAAATTTAGTTTTTTAAAAAATGGAGGGACAACAACAAAAAGAACGGGAATAGACTTACAGGTACAAAGAACAAACTGACAGTTGCCAGGGGAGAGGTGAGTTGGGGGACGGGGTGAAAAAGGACAAGGGATTAAGAAGTACACATTGCCAGTTACAAAACAGTCACAGGGAATGTGGTCAGTAATACTGTGATAGCTGTGTTGGTGTCTGATGGGCACTAGAATTATCGGAGTGACCACATCGTAAGTTATGTAAATGGCTAACCACTGTGCACACCTGAAACTAATCTAACATTGTAAGTCAACTGTAATTGAAAAAAGAAAGTGGAGCAGGAGAGAGAGAGCCCGAGGGGAGGGCCAAGTGGGAGAGAAGACAGAAAGGAGGCTTTGATATTGTAGAAGCAGCTACTAGGGGTGCACAAGTACGGTTTCTTACTTGACGCAGTTCACCTTAAATCACTGCCACCAAGTCCCAGATGTGCTGTTCTTTCTGTTTCACTGGCCTGTGTAGAATGTACAGCCTAGGCCTTTATTGCAGTCGGCACCATGGCCAGGAGGTTCTGCAGACAGGGTCAAAGGTCAGGCTTTACCAAGGGTGAGGGTTTCTCTGCAGTGAGCTCGGTGGCCTCTCAAAACCTGACTTCAAAACCTCGGTGAATAGGTGCAGTTACATAATGTGTAAGTGAAGGCTCTGACCCTCCTTCCACACAACCTCTTCTCTTTAGAGAATTTCATCATGTCATCTTATTAAAATCAAAGGCATGTTTCTACACTGTGTTATTGAAATACAGATCAACTTCAAACATTTAAATTTTTAAAATCAGTTTTCATATTATTATCCTTCTGATGTAGAGGGAAATGCCTGGTGGTGCGGTTGTCAGCTGGTGCAGTGGGGCAAGACCTGTGAGCAGTCCAAAGTGTGAGCCCTTCGGGCTGGCAGGTCCACTTCTGAGAGCGTTTCCAGCAGAAATGCCCACACACGTGCCCAAAGAATTTGTAATAGTAACAAACTGCCAGCAGTCCGCATGCCTTCCCACAGGGAAGAAGTGAAATTGTGGCATACAAACATTGTGGATTGTATGTCAGTTACATGAACATCGAGAAATATTAAATAAAAAGGAGTTGCAAAACCAACATATAGGATGATCCCACTTTTATCTTTAAATAATGACACAAAAACTATTAGTAATTGATTATTTTTGAAGAGAGATATAGACTGGTGCAGAAATAAAGGGGGATTTAAAATTTTTAAATCTATGTCCTTTTGCATTGTGTGACGTTTTTAAAAGCAATGCTTTTGTGATTAAGCTTTTATAAAGTATTTTCTGACATTCATGAGAAAAAATGTCAAACAACTGAAATGCTTACAAGTACCAATGCTTCCTAAGTCCTTCCTTCCTACCTACTTGACTTCCTTCTTGAATAAATAATTTTTCAAATTTAAATAATATAAAAAAATTTTACAGTCACATTGTACTCCCCTTGTCCCATCTATCCTGTTTTGCTGCACTCTGTCCTCCCAACACTCAGCGTACACAGATCCCTGTATTTACTGTTGTCTTGTGAATCCTTCTAGAGTTTTCTTTAAGTCGATAAAATCACATAGGAACAAATATTTTTCTTCCTCCTTTTTTTTTTTTTTTTTTTTTTTTTTTTTTTTTTTTACAAAAGGGAGCCATATCTGTGTGTATTATTCTCTTCTTTGTTTTTCTTTTCTTCCACCCACAATTTACCTTGGCTGTCACTCTCTAGAAGCTATCTCATTGTCTTATGCAGCTGTATAATATTTCATTGTATGAGTGAGCCACAACTTTTCTAAGCACTTTATATGAAACTTCTCATTTAATCCTGTTATTAGCCTGATTTTCTAGATGAGGAGCCTTTATAGGTCAGAGAGACAGAGCCTTAAAAAAATGAGAAAGTGACAAAACAGGATTCCTAGTTTTGAGTCCCTTAAATACTGAAAGATAAAAATCTCAAGTCCAAAGCTGAGGCTAATGATACAGATATTTAGTGACTTCTTTCTTCCTAGTCCCTCTGTCTAAAGTAATAAAATCAAATAGAGTTAATATCTTTAAACTATCTGGGTTAGTCTTTATGGGTTGCCATGACAAAATATCATAAACTAGGTGGCTTAAACAGCAGGAATTTAGATTCTGTAGTTTCTAGAGGCTGGAAGACAGAGATCGGGGTGCATGCAAAGTTGGGATTTAGAGAGGGCCCTCCTCCTGGCTTGCAGACAGACACCTTCATGCTGTGTCCTCACATGGTGGAGAGGGGGCAGTCAGGCTCCCTGATATCCCCCTTTTTTAAAGCAAGTTGAGTTTGTTTGTTTGTGTGTGTGATTTTTATTGATTTCAGAGAGAGGAAGGGAGAGGGAGAGAGAGATAGAAGAAACATCAGCGATGAGAGAGAATCATTAATCGGCTGCCTCCTGCACACCCACTACTGGGAATTGAGCCTGCAACAGAAGCATGTGCCCTGAGCAGGAATTGAACAATGACCTCCTGGTTCATGCATCGACCCTCAACCACTGAGCCACACCAGCTGGGCTATGGTATTTCTTCTTTTAAGGGCACTGATCCTGTGATGAGGGCCCCACCCTTAAGACCTCATCTAACCCTCATTATGTTCCAAACACTCTACCTTCAAATCCTGTCACACTGGGGGACAGGGCTTCCACACGTAAACTTATGAGGGCACACAGACATTCAGTCCATACTACCGTCTATGTAGATTGCTTAACTTCCAACATTTATTAAATACCTGCTTTGTGTAGCACACTATGAAGTGCTTCAGGGAGGTTGCTCCTGCCCTGGGAGGTTTTGAGAAGGTGTGAACATTATCATCCTGAGCAAAAAGCTTGACTGTCCAGGGGCCAGGCAGGCCCAGCCAAAGGATACAAAGATGGTTTATTTGGATTTTTAGAAATATTCGTTTGTGGGAAAAAGCCTATCATGTCTATCTAGGTGGTAAGACCAGCATTTTTCTTTTTTTCGTCTTTCTTTTCTTCCTTCTTTTCTTTTTTCTTTCCTTTCCTTTCCTTTCCTTTCCTTTCCTTTCCTTTCCTTTCCTTTCCTTTCCTTTCCTTTTCCCTTCCTTCCTTCTTTTCTTCCTTCCTTCCTTCCTTCCTTCTTTCCTTCTTTCTTCCTTTTTCTTGCTTTGAATTTTTTAAATTTTTATATTACAGTTGACATACATATTATATTAGTTTCAGGTATACAGCATAGTAGTTAGACATTTATGTCACTTATGAAATGATCACTCCATAAGTGCCAATACCCATGTGACACCATACACAGTTATCACAATATTATTGATTATACTTCCTGTGCTCTGCTTTATATGCCCATGACTGTTTTTATAACTTGCAATTAGTACTTCTTAATCCCTTCACGTTTTTACGCAGCCTCTCAACCCTCCTCCAGTCTGGCAACCATCATTATGTCTCTGTATCTATGAGTTTGTTTCTGTTTTGTTTGTCCATTTATTTTGTTGTGGTTTTTTTTGATTCCACATTTAAATAAAATTATGCTATGTGTCTTTCTCTGTCTGACTTATTTCACTTAGCATAATACCCTCTCGGTCCATCATGTTGTCACAAATGGTAATGTCTCATTCTTTTTTATGGCTGAGTAATATTTCTTTGCATATATGTACTACAGCCGCTGGTAATGAACACTCAGATTGCTTCCGTATCTTAGCTGTTGGAAATGATGCTGAAATGCACATAGAGGTGCATATGTCTTTCCACATTAGTGTTTTAGATTTCCTTGGATAGATACCTAGAAGTGGAATTGCTGGATCATACAGTAGTCATATTTTGAATTTTTTTTGGAAACCACCATCCTGTTTTTCATAATGGCTTCACCAATTTGCATTCTGACCAACAGTATACAATGGTTCCCCTTTCTCTACATCAGCGATTCTCAACCTGTGGGTCGCGACCCCTTTGGCAGTTGAACGACCCTTTCATAGGGGTCGCCTAAGACCATCCTGCATATCAGATATTTACATTACGATTCATAACAGTAGCAACATTACAGTTATGAAGTAGCAATGAAAATAATTTTATGGTTGGGTCACAACATGAGGAACTGTATTTATTTATTTTTTATTTTATTTTTTTAATATATTTTATTGATTTTTACAGAGAAGAAGGGAGAGGGATAGAGAATTATAAACATCGATGAGAGAGAAACATCGATCAGCTGCCTCCTGCACACTTCCTACTGGGGATGTGCCTGCAATCAAGGTACATGCCCTTGACCGGAATCGAACCTGGGACCCTTGAGTCCGCAGGCCAACGCTCTATCCACTGAGCCAAACTAGTTAGGGCAGGAACTGTATTTAAAGGGCCAGAAGGTTGAGAACCACTGCTCTACATCCTTGCCAACACGTGTTTTGTCGATATATTGATGATAGCTATTCTGACAAGTGTGAGGTGATATCTCATTGTGATTTTAAGTTGCAATTTCCTGGTAATTAGTGATGTTGAGCATCTTTTCATACGTCTATTGGACATCTGTCTGTCCTCTTTGCAGAATTGTCTGTTCAGGTCCTGTGCCCACTCTTAAATCAGATTGTTTGGTATGTTTGTTTTGTGTGTGTTAAGTTATAGGAGTTTCTTTCATATTTTGGATATAAACCCCTCATTGGAGGTATCATTGATGAATATCTTCTCCCATTCACTAGGTTGTCTTTTCACTTGGTTGATGCTTTCCTTCACTGTACAAAACTTTTTAGTTTGATGTAGTCTCATTTATTTATTTTTTCTTTTGTTTCCTTTGTCTGAGGAGGCATATCAGGAAAAGGGAACCAAGAGCAATGTCAGAGAGTTTACCACCTATGTTTTCTTCTAGGAGTTTTATGGTTTTGGATCTTATATTTAAGTATTTAATTTGAGTTTATTCTTGTATATAGTGTAAGAAAGTGATTCAATATATATATATATATGTATATATATGTATATATATGCTTCTGTTCAGTTTTCCCATCACCATTTATTGAAGAGACTGGCTTTACACTGTATATTCTTGCCTCCTTTGTCATATATTAATTGGTCATATAGGTGTGAGTTTATTTCTGGGTTCTCTGTTCTGTTCCATTGATTGATGTATCTGTTTTTATACTAGTACCATGCTGTTTTTATTACTCGCACCTTGTAGCATAGTTTGATGTCAGGTAGTATGATACCTCTAACTGTGTTCTTCTTTCTCATGATTGATTTGGCTATTCAGGGTCTTATATAAACTTTAGGAGTATTTGTTCTATGAAAAATGTCATTGATATTTTAATAGGGATTGCATTGAATCTGTAGATTGATTGGGGTAGTATGGACATTTTAGCAATGTTAATTCTTCCAATCCATGAGCACAGTATATGCTTCCCTTTTTTGTTGTTGCTAATCCTTACCCAAAGATATTTCCCATTGATTTTTAGAGAGTGGAAGGAAGGGGAAGAGGCAGAGAAAGAGAGAGAGAAACATTGCTGTAAAAGATACACATAGATTGGTTGCCTCCTGCACGCACCCTGACCAGGGCTGGGGATTGAGCCAACAACCGAGGTATGTGCCTTGACCAGAATTGAACCCAGGACCCTTCAGTCCGCAGGCCGATGCTCTAATCACTGAGCCAAATCGGCTAGGGCTATGCTTCCATTTTTTTTTTTGTCTTCAATTTTTTTCTTCAGTGTCTTGTAGTTCTCTGAGCACAGGTCTTTTACCTCCTTGATTAAATTTACTCCTAGGTATTTTTTAATGCAATTGTAAATGGGATTGTTTTCTTAATTTTTCCTGATTCATTATTGGTGTATAAAAATGCAACCGATTTCTGAATACTAATTTTACATTCTGCTGCTTTTAAGTTTTTAATTTCTTATTCTCCTGAGTATTTAAAATTAAGCTGGATATCATAATCTATACAGTTGAGTGACATTTTTTCCATAGCTGTACATTTAATTTGCTGATTCTTGTAGGTGGTGTGACATTGTCCTGAAACTCAGAAGAATATGAGTTCATTTTGGAGGCACCTAGTTAGTGCCAGCCCTGACCAGGGAGTTGTAATGTATAGTCATTTGAAATCTAGGAACCGGTGCAAATACAAAACCTGCAGGTTCCAAGCGTCTCTGGGTTTAAACTTTTTTTTTTTTCCAGTGACTTTTCCAGGTACAATCGTTATTGTTGGTGAATTTACTTTATGAAAATTAAAAACAGATTCTAAAAGTTAAGAACAACATCAAGATTTACTGAGAGTTTACGGTGTGCCAAGTATTACTGTAAACATTTAAATTTAATTACAGCAGCAGCAACCCTGTGTGGTAGGAGCCTTTATCCTCATTTTGCATATGAGGAAGCTGAGGTTAAGTAAATTATCCAAAAGTCTCCGTTGCTAAGATTCAGATCTGGCTGTCTGGCTCTGGAGCCTGGTCTCCATGGCTGCCCTGTAGGCCCTCTGTTTAAATTAAGCCTGTAAATACTATTATCATCAGCGTATTAATGTGTGCCGTTCCATTCTGACAATCAAGCCCTTTTGCAGAGCTGTGTGGGTTTTCATAATAAAATTAAAGACTTTAAAGATCAGGGATGCTGTGGTCTGATATCATTCAAGTCCTAAAATGCATAGCTAAGGAAAATCAGGGCCCGCCCAGGATTGAGACCGGCCCAGGCAGTCACAGGGCGGTGGCACTCAAAGGAGAACTCGGCTCTTCGGACTCCCAGACCTCACTGGTGCTCTTGACAGACATTCCAGAAACTCCATTTGGAATTTCTGTGTATTTGAATATTCTCACCTCCTTTGTAATAGTGGATGTTATATGCTACAGTGTTGAAGGTATAACATGCGTAGTAAGCAGTGAGCAGAGCCCGTAAGCCACTCTCTGCAGCAGGCCCTTCCTGCAGGGACCTCTGAAACGCCTTCCAGGCCCGGGGTGGTGGGGCAGGAATATGAGTGGAAAGCGCTCACTTGTGGAGCGGGCTGACTCAGGCCGAGCTCTTCTCAGACCTCCAGGCCATCAGGCCTGCTTCCTTTGGTGGCTCTGATTGAACATATGAAAAGATGCCCATATCCCACATTGAGCACAGCATCTCATTGTTTTATTTTAATGCTATATAACTTTTGAAAGGGCTTTTGTAATTTTGCTTTTGAAATTATTTGACTGTAACTAATTCATTTAATTTACAGTTGATTTTTCTGCGATCATCAGGTAAACTCAGGAATTCTTGGGAAGTGAAAAAAAAAAAAGTCTAAGCAACACATTATTGTCTAGTGTAATTGAGTTTTGTGAAGTATAATGGATTTTTAAGTGAATATTAAGTGGAACAATAAAAATTACTTCATATGATTTTTGCACATTTAATTATAAGCTTGTATTACTTTTGACATTATAGCTTTCTCTTTTTGTTTTGGAGCTGATATATTTTCCTTCTTCAGGTCTCATGTATTTGTTTAGGACCTTAAAAAGCTGGTAGACTTTAAACCCAGTGCCTAAGAGATAGGATGATCCTGAGCCCAGATACAAACCCTGACTCGCCCGCCTGCTAGCTATGTGACATGGGAAAAGCACCTTCAAACTCTGAACTCGGTGTCTTCATCTTTAACATGGGGGGGATCTCATGTGTACTGCCTTGGTGCTGAGTGAGACAGCCACCTGCACCTGTCTTCCATCCGTTACAGGGACACGGTGGGAGGTTCAGTAGCCTGCCGGGCCCACACCTGAAATAGGGTCAAGGAAGTCTCTCTTCCAGTCTCAGCATCCCCAAAGCCGCCCACTGCTGCTCCCTCCTGTATTAATCATGTGTTTTTATTGTGTGTTTTTGGTGCTTTGATATCTCTGGGCCAACTGACCCTGGGGGGACTGCCCCTCCCAAAGCCAGCTGATTCCTAGAGATAGTACATGACTCCCAGCTGGGAGTGCACCTTTCAGATGCAAGCCAACTAACCCAGATCCTCCTTCCCCAGCCACCTCTTTTATCTGCCCACCATCTCCCTGCCCCACTCACTCCAGGACCTGGTACTAGGGAACTATGGACATCGCCTGACCTAGAGCTCTAAAATCATTCAAACTAGCCAAGCCTGAATCTGCTTACCCGTCCGGGCTTGCTCCTTCCCTAGAAACTACAATAAAGGCTCTTGGTCACTTCCCCCCAATCCCTCTGCCTCCTGACTGACCCTGGTGCGCCCCCAGGTGGCCCCACCGTGCGGTGTGCTCCTTTCTCTCGGGATCTGTGACTGACCATCTGTTTCTTGGCAGTCTCCCAATCTTCTGCCTCGTATCCCCATACCTGAATAACGGTAAAACCTACATGTAAAAGACACAGGCCCAAGGCAGGCCCCAGTGAGCCAGGGAACTAACTCTCAGCCCCCTGGCTCCCATGATAGAGGTGGGGACGATCAGTGCCAGGCCTTGATCCTGCACCTGGTGGGCCAGGGGCACACGGAGGTCACGGCTACCCAGACAGAGTAGGAACACCAAAGCCTGTCTCAGAGGCCCCTGCTGTTTGAAGGCCGGGGAGGGGCTGCTGGTGAGCGTGTGTGAGAACACAGAGGCTGTGAGAAAGCATGGAGTCAGAGGCGGCGTGCCTCCTCCCGCCCGGGCCTCCGCCTGCTCTGGCCCGTGACCCGGTTTGCCTGGTCAGGCTCCTGGTGCCCTAGGCAGGCCGTGCTCCCTTTGTGTCTCAGTTAAAAACCAGGCGCCGGCACATGTACTTTAATCAAGTGTGAAAAGCCGGTGATTTCTTCTGACTTCCTCTCCATTCCTTGTTGCATTTCTGATGAATTTTCCATTGAAAATTAATACCAGAAACAAATGATGAGAAGCAAAACACGTAAACGTGTAAAGCTAGTTCTGAAAACCCTGAACCTATGCCTAATGACAAGACTGTCAGTCCCCTAAATCGTGTGAACAGCAGAAGGCACTCCTTCACCGCTGTGCCCTTCCCCTGGCCTCTTTCCAGGGCGCCTGCAGTTTTCCAGGGTGTCCACGGAACACCGTGGGCTGAGTGGGTCCCCCCGCTGCTCTCACCAGGCCCACTCTGGCGATGGCACAGTGTATGGGGGGCAGGGGAGGCTGCTGGTCTTGAGACCAACGGAAAAGCCCAGCCCATTCGGAACTCGCCCCTGGACAAGCAGAAGGACACTGGTGTTTTCCAGCGGATGAGGCAGGGCAGCTTTCCTATTAAATTAAGCTTAAATCTCAGGCTCCTGGGTTGCATGGTCCTCTTACAAGGCCCATACCTAGTTTTTCCATTTTTAAAAGCCGGCTCGATAGCCTTTCAGACCCACACAACCTGTGTCTGCCCCTAGGAAGGGGTTATGTGGTTATGTATGTGTTAAGATGACACGTGTCAACATGGTTAAGAAACAACTGCACCGGTATTACTGCTGATAAACGATTTCAAATATATTATTCATAGTATCTTAAAGGACTCGAAACCTCTTGCTCTTCTTTACAAGATTCAGATCCGTTAGGGCTGTGAGAAAGAGAATTGATACACAAGTGCTTTTCGTTCTCAGCTATATCTGTCCTGGGCTTTAAATCTAAAAATGATTTTTTAAAGCCTTCAAGCACACAGTTGGATCATTACTTCTGTGACAGTCAAATTAATTCTTCCATCCTCCACTGAAACCAATGGAGACTGAAGGCCCTGTTTTCTTACTTTAATGATATAAACCTCATTGAAAATGAAGATTCTGGGGGATAAGGAAAGGTGCCCTGACTGCTATTGATTAACCGTCCCGTTGGCTTCTTGGTTGGGCCCTCATTGGCCTCGGCAGCAGAGGGAGGCCCCAAAATAACAGTGCTGGCATTTCCTTGCGAAGATGCAGTGTGTTGACAAAGACCCTGCATGCTTTAAGGTACAGTGTTGATGCACATGCCTTAGTCTTTTCAGAAGTAGTGATTGATTACAGTGCATCAAGGAGAAGTCTTCAAGTTAGGTTGGTTAAATGTCCTTCCTTCTGAAATACTTAAGTATAAAAGTCATTGTCAATGGTGACTGTTAAACAGCAAACTGCAAAGTAGGAAGAAATAAGGGAAAGATAATGAACTTACCTAGAGGTACTAGGGTAGTTATAGCATTAATTTAAATAAAAATTTCTAGTCTCATAGCTGTGAAATTCTGGATGTAGTTTTCAATATGATACAGAAAAGGAAATGTATTTTTAAAAATTCTTTATTGCTTAAAATGTTACATATAGTGTTACATATGTTTCCTTTTTCCCCATTGACCTCTCCCTGGCCACTCCCACCCCCCAGCACATGCCCTCACCACCCCCCCAACCCCCCAGTGTCCGTGTCCATTGGTTATGCTTATATGCATGCACATAAGTCCTTCGGTTGATCTCTTACTCTGCCCCACCCCCGACTTCCCTCTGAAGTTTGATGGTCTGTTTGATGCTTCTCTGTCTCTGGAACAAAAATAGATCCAGAAATGCCATTTTTTAACGGCAAGTTCAAATATGGTACGTATGTTAAAGCTTCTATTTAATTAACAGTTTCTATTCACTTGAAATTACATATAATGTCATCGATGCCTGTGCTTTATAGGGGAGATTCCTTTCACGTAGGCCAATACTTCCATCATTTCCTCTTATCATTTGTTCTTAAGTTACAGTGAAGTTTCACTATATTTCATTTTTAGAGTTATGCTTTCCCATCCATGTTTTATTGGGAATATACATTTTCATCCCTTGTTTTGGAATTATATCTAAAGCAGCGGTTGCCAACCAGTGGTCCACGGGCCACTGGTGGTCCGCGAGGTCCAAAAGGTTGGTGACCGCTAATCTAAAGTATTCACATTAGGTTCATTACCAAAACATGAGAAGCAAAGTTTTGACTGTACATGACAGTGTTTGTCAAGTTACTGATCTAGTACTGGCTGAACTTGGTTACCAGTATCAGCGCAGGCCGTGGCTCTTGGAGTCATATGTGCTCACGGATGTTTAGTGCGGCTCAGTAACCTGTCTGCCTGGAGTTGATGCCTGTCTCCTCCCCTTCCATCTGTGAATGGAGAGAAGGAATACCCATCTCATAGGGATGTGATGAAGGATTAAATCAGATGAAATATAGAAAGAGTTTAACATAGTGCCTTTTACAATAAGTATTCAATGCTTGATAACTGTTAAAATAGCTTAATAATTATCAGTACACTAATAAAAATATATGTGTACTGAATGATAATTGTGTTCCAGGTACTGTATTATGAATTGGAATGGAGAAACACACACACACACACACACACACACACACACAGAATAACTCCTACCATTGAAGAGCTTATATTTTCTAGTAAAAGTACATATATGTAGGTAATAATTATAGCAGGTTGTGATAATCACATTACTGTTAATACACACTGTGGTGCTCTGTGAGCAGGATAATGCATTGCTTTAAAAAACAGCTTCATAAAACCGAGCAGATGCTGAATGAACAAGCACGGTGCTGACACCGGGGCCCTGAACACCAACTGTAAAGAGGACTCGCAGTCCAGGAAGCACCCGTCGTCCTTCTTACAGATGGTCTTAGGAACAAGGGTGGGTTTTCGCCTCTAATTTTGTGTTTCTAAAAGTGAATTGTCAGGAAACTGTATTTTAACCTCTTCTGGATTCAGAGACAGGCTCTCTGACTTGGGGCTGAGTCTTGCTCATTGCTCTTTCCCTTAGACCTCTGACATTCCGGAGACTGAGGCCAAATGTAGCATGATGGGGAGGCACAGGTGCGTGGATCAGCTCAGCCGGCCTCCATCCGCACACCTGTAGCGCTGAGATGCCCTGCCCACCAGAGCAGGGAGGCGCTGCCACCTGTGAGGGCAAACACGGAGTTCCACCATTTCTGTTTCAAACACTGACTGGTCATACAGCCTTAGGTGCATGAGCTAGCTCAGCCACCCGCAAAGGGAAGTGGGAGAATTTCACTGATGTGATTTTTAAAGTGAGGCGTCACTGGAAATTTAGTTAAGAGAAATTTGCTACTTCCTATAGCATTGGGTATAAAAGTGGAAATGAATCGATGTTTTAAAATAATTTATTTTTCATTTATAGTTTACATACGCAGTCTTGGCGTAGCTTCTCCTATGTATTCTTAGAGCTCTTCTGTTCAGCTAGACTTTGGTGTTTCTTCATGATGGCCAATCACAGTTCAGCTGTAATTTTGATGTGGTTGAGGGAGGTGCGAGCACAGTGTTCACTCCGCCATCTTGACGGGCAGTCTCTGGAAGTCAGTAGATTTTA
Organism: Myotis daubentonii; assembly: GCF_963259705.1. NCBI lineage: Eukaryota > Metazoa > Chordata > Mammalia > Chiroptera > Vespertilionidae > Myotis > Myotis daubentonii. The sequence goes on along the minus strand of NC_081851.1, from coordinate 17,729,603 downwards.
AAGATGGTTTTTCTAAGTTGAAGTCTTTTTAAAAATAGAATCTTTAAGAAAATATCCCAGATTAATACAGTGAAACCTTTTCATGAGTACTGTCATTCTTTCGCCATTCAGGAAGTCTACAAATCTGATGTTACCCTGGGATGTCTTCTGCAGCAGTCACTTTGATGACATGCAGGGTGGCGCAAAAGTAGGTTTACAGTGGTTCCTGTAGAAAACAATACAGTAATTAATAATAATACAAGAATAAACTCTGTGCTTCCCATACTCACAACTGTAAACCTACCTGTATATGTCTGCCTTATTGTCATTAATTTTTTTTCCAATTTGGCTAATAAGATTTCTTCCATGGAGCATGGTATACAGAACCGTTTTAAAAGACTTTAATCCAATGGACTTGAAGTTAAAATAGTCCAAAAGCAATTAAAGATTTTCCTGATAGCAAACTTGCATCCTTTCCTTTTTTCTAGTCGGGGGAAGGACACAGGGGACTCCCCCCAGACCCAACATCAAGGGAATGTGTCCATCCTGCTTAATTAAGGCGGCTTCTCTGACCATGTATGTCCCTCCTGTGTTCTTGGCAAAAAATGTTGGTGTCATGACTCCAGTGTATTAGCTTTAATTTAGCCATGGGCATCGTGGGGCATGCATGTGTTCGTGTAGCTGAGACCGATCTGAGGAAAAGGTTCCCCCGCAAGAGCTGCCGAGGGGTAAGACGAGTGTGCTCCCAGTTTGGGATGTGTGGGTGGAAAGGAGTGGTAAGATGTCACTAGTGTGAGGCTGAGCTCCCTCTCAGTGTCTTGTTACCTTTTCGAAGTAGCAAGAGGTAGCAAATCCGAAAGGCCCCACATCATTGAACAAAAAGTGACCAAAGACTGGCTCTCCGGCAGAGGGTGCAGAAGAGGTATGTTTAGGGGAGATTTTTACATGTATTTTCAAAACCTAAGAAATAACTGCACTTCTGGTTAAGGCCTTGTTCCCCCTTCTTCAGATCAATCACTAGGAGTAAACTGGATCGATAAACTTGTACTGCCTACATGTCCACTCTTCCGGTGTCTACTGGAACTTCTCTGGACAGTTGGAGACGAAATAGAACTAGTCAGTAACAGGTTCTGATAATGTCTCTGGGCAGGGTCGGAGGAGAAGCCCGTCACCTGATCGATTCCAAAGCTGGTCCTGTAGGTTACATCTGCTCAAAAAGTGAGGTCTTCCCGCCAAATGAGCTTGTTCAAATGGCCCAAGCAAGTGATTGCATTTCTCGCCCAGATTCACTACAGAAAAATTGGTGATCACTGCAAAGGACCCCAAAGGGCTCCGCATCTTTACTCTCCTCTAAAACTTACAAGGGGCCAAGGATGGAATTTTTAGGGTTTAAAAGGCCTCTGCACCTTCACTCCTGAGACCAGCAGCTACTGACCACAAACACCCGCTTAGAGGTCTGGAGTATCTCTGTGAGATTCATGTTTCCTCCAGTTAAAGGTAGAAGCAGGAAAAGAGTTTTTAAAAGATGATTTATTTTATTTAGTCTTTACCATGGGTAGGCTACATGCCTGGCAATATCGGACATACTTCCTACTCAGAGATGTTGGTAACACTTAAGCAGGTGGGACATTAAATAGCTCAGAAAGATAGGAAGGAATGAGTATCAAGCAAGAGAGGTGTAGACATAGGGTTTGGGGAGGAAGATGTGAGAAAGACTTCATAGATGAAGTAGGGTTTGAGCAGACCTTCAGAGGAAGAATTTGAATGGGGGGAGGAGGAAGGAGGAGCTCCCAGCAGGAAGGGACACTGTTCAGAAGGAAATGCCCAAATGAGCCACACAGGAAGGCTTGGTGTGGGGCTGCACTGGGCTCTGTGGACTGTAGATTTATCCTCTAGGACAGTGGTTCTCAACCTTCCTAATGCCGCGACCCTTTAATACAGTTCCTCATGTTGTGGTGACTCCCAATTTCGTTGTTACAAATTGAGCATAATTAAAGCATAGTGATTAATCACAAAAACAATATGTAATTATATATGTGTTTTCCGATGGTCTTAGGCAACCCCTATGAAAGGGTCGCGACCCACAGGTTGAGAACCGCTGCTCTAGATGATGGGGAGCCACTAGTGGTGGGTAAACATGAGAACTAAATGGTGAGAGCTCTATTTTAAGATTAACCTACAAGTACAGGATAGAGTTCTTTAGCGGTGGGTAGCAGACTAACTTTATAGGAGTGATTTCTGGCTGAAGAAAACCAAAAATGCAGGAATACACATGGATTGTTCCAGTGAATACCCTTGAAGCACTGGGGTTGGAGAGAGTAGGAGAAGAAATACAGTGAACCCAACAATCCCTAACCCAGAATAGGTCTCCTCTAGGACTTGGCTTATGTGCTCTTCACAGTGAAAGTTGGGGATAGTCTAGTCATATTCTGCTTTAAGTAAACATCCAACTTTGAAAAATCTGGAATAATAAGCAAATAAAGGAATGGTTTTCTGCTTATGAAGGCATTACAGTAGAATTATTTCATAGACCAAGCTCTCCTAATGTGTTTAAAACATTATGTCTGTAATATCATACACATCTGGTGAAATGAGGCAGCATTTATCCTGACTATACACAGACTTCATCCCTTCATTTGGCCTGTTAAATAAATAAACATTATTAATCTTTGGTGGTGACACTGAAATAATCAACTGAGTTTGGTTAATTGGATAAACAAGGCCCCTGCAATCCTATATAATAAAAGGGTAATATGCAAATAGACTGAATGGCAGAACAACCAACCAAACCAATCAAAGTGTAATATGCTAATGATATACTAAAGCTGCTCCACCGCTCGCTATGACATGCCCTGATCACCAGGGGGCAGACAGTCAACTGGTCAACCAGCCGCTGTGACGTGCACTGACCACCAGGGGTCAGATACTCTGACCATTAGGTTAGCTTGCTGCTGAGGTCCGGCCAATCAGGACTGACCGAGATGGGCCAGACATGCCCTGGAGCCCCCCTGCAGTCCCTCCCCAGCCCGATTGTGCACCAGTGGAGTCCCTCGGCCTGGCCTGTGCCCTCTCACAATCTGGGACCCCTTGGGGGATTTTGGAGAGCCAGTTTCAGCCCGGTCCCTACAGGCCACTGCCCTTGGGAGGGTGCCAGACCAAGGGCTCGAGAGTGCTGCTGCGGCAGTGCAAGCCACTCCCAATTGGGACTGATTGGGCGTGAGCTCGCAGCAGGCCCAGTAGGGCCGGGATGATCGGGAGCGGCAGGTAGGAGTTGCAGGTGGTGTTGGACTGTGGGTTTTGGCCTGATCCCTGCAGGCCACCCAGAGGGACCCCACCGTACAGGAATTCATGCAACAGGCCTCTAGTAGAGAATAAAATCCCAACTCTGGCCAGTGTTGCCCAGTTGTTAGAGCATCGGCCTGCACACCAGTTCCCGCTCAAGGACCTATATCTGGGTTGCAGGTTTGATCCCCAGCCCCATTCAGTGTGCATGAGGGAGACGTGTGTGTCTCCCTCACATCAATGTTTCTCTCTCTTTCTCCCCATATTTCCCTTCTACTCTTTCAAAAAAAAAAAAAAAATCAGCCCTAACTGGTTTGGCTCTGTGCTTAGAGTGTCGGCCTGCGGACTGAAGGGTCCCGGGTTCGATTCCGGTCAAGGGCATGTACCTTGGTTGCGGGCACATCTCTAGTAGGGGGTGTGCAGGAGACAGCTGATTGATGTTTCTCTCTCATTGATGTTTCTAACTCTATCTCTCTCCCTTCCTCTCTGTAAAAAATCAATAAAATACATTTTTTTTAAAAATCAGTGGAAACATATCCTCAGGAGAAGATTAACAACAAAAACAAAAAAGAAGAAAATCCCGACCACTTTTTTAATCCTCACCTGAGGATATGTTTTCATTGATTTTTGAGAGAGAGAGAAAGTGGGGTGAGAAAGGAACATTGATGTGAGAGAGAAGCAACAATTGATTACCTTCCACATGTGCCCTGACTGGGCATTGAACCCGTAACCCTTTGAAGTACAGGGTTGTGCGTTCAATGAGCCACCCATCCTGGGCCCCGACCATTTTCAGTGTGGCAAAATTTTATTAACTATAATGCGTCCTTCTTCCGAAATTGTTAATAATTCCATCTAGCTTTTTTTTCCCACATATACCTAAAACTAAATTTTAGTCTCTTTCTAGATGTCTTTTGATTTTCGATCTAGGATGTTTCAGTTGAGAAGGGAAAAGAAGTCACTTAGGGGTGAAAATGGGGAAATGATATCAGGAAGAGCATGTTTTGTGCCTTCTCTCCATGAAATCCTGGTTTGCCCACAGAAAATAGACCTTTGTGAGATGCAGTTCTCTTCCCAAGGAAACTGAAGGGTCACGCCAAAGAGTAATGATCTTGGGCTGTTAATTCAGAAGGGGATTTATTTTTGAAGGCAGTGATGTGTTCTGAGCCAGAGGATCCCGAGTTCAGCTGGGGGACTAATGAAGCATGTGTTTTACTTTGTGGAGCTCCTAGCGGTGCTGTCAGCCATTTAACATGAGGCCCATTTACAGGAATTTTAAGATCTGGCCAGAAGTGTGCATTCAAACTGTGAGATCCTTCCTCATTGGGAGTTTTCTCAGGAAACATTCAGGGAGTCGCTTATTTCCTTTATACTTGAAAGGTTTTATGTGTGAGAATTTATATTATTGGTGTGAATTTATATTATTAACGTACTGCCAAGGTTAAAAAGCATGCTCACCACAGTAGGGCACTTTCCAGTTCCTGTATTGTATGTTGTGTTTACCGCCTGCGGGTGGAAAATAAAACAGTTTATTACTCCAGATGAGGCTTAAATTCCACTTTAATATATGTCTCTCGGTGTACAGTGCTTTTTCAGAGTTAATATCTGTATAGAATAATACCTTGTGTTGCTTTGTCAGGATTAACATTGACTTTATCACTCAAACTGCTTTCCTTCCCTGTTCCTTGTCCCCAGTACTTCTCAAGGCCAATGGATACATAGCATTAGCTTCTCTCTTACTAATTAGTGCTGTTCTTAGATCATAACCCAATCAACGTGCCCATCAGAATGTGCGTTATTAGGAAACGGAGAGGCAGAAATGAAACAGCCCCAGCTTGGGCTGAGACCGCAGTTTCTTTATGTGGCCAGCTGTCATGTTGACAGTCCTGAGCCTTGTATTGAATCAGCTCGATCATGCTGAAAAGAAAATTCTCCATCAAATTACCTGGAACAGTATGTTCAGTGGAATATGTAGGCTTAACGTGAGCTACCATTAGTCATGATGCGCTCTTTCATTAGCCAAACCTTCAAAGAGAGATGCCGCTCGCTGAGAGGTGGGCCGTCGCTGGGCACTGTGACAGGGCAGGGGTGCTTCCCACAATCAGCCATCCCAATGATTCAGACAGGGTTTGGGGGTTGACCTCAAGCCGGACCAGCAGTTGATCCATCGCCACTAAGAACCCAGGCTTTCTTGTAATGCTGTTCGCCGGCTTGCTTCTTTCCCAGCTGGATGGTTTCAGCTCTCCCTCTGGGTTACTTCCCCAACATTTTGACCCCATAAAATATAATGTCTCTAGAATACCTAGACTGGTTAATGATAATTTATTCTGCAGATTGGGGCTGGAGGAACCCCCTTGGGCAGATTAATGGCTGTTCCCTGGACAGGAGGTAAACCTCAATAGGGCAATTATTTGTATCTTCATTTTATATACATTCACTCACACACAGAGCTAAGAGCTGGGGAAGACACATGGGTAAGCTGAGCTCTCGCATGCACAGGGACAGCCAGAGAATGCAAAGAATGATTTATATGTTGCAATAAGAGAGGATGGGGTGGGGGTGGGAGAAAGAGAGACAGAGAGAGGCAAATGAGAACCAATCAGGCCAAAATGAGACATGATTTGTTGCTATTTTCCTTTCTCTGTATTTTTCCTGGATCCCTCCCTAGCTGCTGCTCAGTCCCTCCTGTTGTGTGTGCTCATGCATAAATTCAGGTCAAGTACAAAACCCTGATTTCTCTATTCACCCCAGGAATGGGTAATGTTCTTATCAATACATAACAAGAAATCACAACTCATTTGTCTCATGACCTTAATCTTTTATCATTAATGGCTGAAATGGTGTTTGCCCAGCCATTACAGCATTGGGCTCAGTAAACTAAAGCTGTTTGAAATTTTCACTAATCCTTTCTCATTGAGGGCCTCCCTTAGACCAAATCACTTCTGAATAAAACAAGAAAGCAAATGCATGCCCAGGATCCTAAGATTTTCCAGATCAAACATAATTTACAGGGCACAGCATTTTAAAATGAGATTCTGTTTCTTTGAAATTGCAGATCCCAAAGTATTGAAGAGTGAATGAACGGTTTACTGAAAATGTGAATTGCATGAACTTGCCCCATAAAGTGTTCGAGTATCGAGGGCCCTTTTTTCCCCCCAGTGCAAAAATGAAGCCCTGTCTAAGAATAAAAGTAGAAAAATGGTTTCACACCTCGCACAAAGATGCTTCTCGAACGAATCCGTCTTTGCTGTTTAATTTACATTTTGAGGGCTCATTAGGATGATGAATGGCACGCCTGGAGAATGAGGCACACTTCCTGAACAAAGGACGGTGTCTGTAGCCTAATAACATTTTATGCCCGCACTTACATTTGTCAGAAGTGGATGCTATTTATCCCTATGATTATTTAAAAATCATTTTTATTGTCCTTTGTGCTGTGTCCTCTTCTGGGAATTTTAATTCAGAGTTTGACACCTACTTATTAACTTCGGTGAAGTATGGAGTACAAAGGCGGATGCTCTATAAAGAATTCTCAACAGCCATGTTGATGTTGCCTGCAGCTGCACACAGGAGCTCACTTCGGACTTGTCTCCATCAGAAAGGGAAGGCCCCTGGGAGAGCACGCAGCCAACCTGGGCTTCCTCGCGAGGCCGGTGCTCTCTCCCTCTGAACCAAGCAGGACTTAGGAGTCGACAGAAGGGGATGTTTCCTAATTATGCTCCTGCCCTTGCATTCCCCTTGCCTCCTCCAACTGCTCCTCCCAAACAACACTCTGTCATCTGTCACCGCTGCTGTCCTTCCTCTCCTCTCTGATCATCGCCCAGCCTACACCTCCGACTCCCACACCCTCACTATTATTCCACATTGCTGCTTCCTGAGCCATCTGTTTGCCTGCCTGTGTTTTTTCACAGCTCCTCAGTGGGCTAATGTGGGGTTTTTTTTCCAGGGTGGGTAGCACCCTTTGAAATTGAGTAGGAGTCCTGTATATATGATGAGATCCACAGGGATTCTCCCTGTGGCACAGCCGTGAAAACCAGCCTACGCTGCCAGGGCAGCAGCCACAGGACCACATGGTCTCCTTTCAGGCCTCATTTCTACCCGCCACCTCCCAGTGCCAGCTAGTTTTGCTCATGACTCATCCTAGAGGTTTTTATAAAGGGCAAGTGTCTGGTCCTTCCCCAGAGGAAAAACAGCCCTGGTGCTGTGAGTCAGAGCCTCAGAGGGCGCCCTGTCCCTGGAGGCCTCAGCAGACCCGCGGAGCTCTCCCAGGGCTCCTGTCGACTGCATCTGAGGCACACGTTTCATCAGACTTTCACTCCTCCACCCTAGACTCACGCCTGCTTGCTTCAGGTGATCTTACTTTTCTTTTTAGCAAGCTGGAGATGAAACAGCCAGCAACATAAATTCAAAGGTGAATTTTTGGAAAGTAAAATTCTGATACTAATTTTAAATCTCTATTATCAAATGATGGTACTTTGCTGATGGTCCTTCAGATCGATATTCTACGGGGAACTCAACTTTGAATGATTGGTTTGGCTTCATTAGCAATTAAATGAACATATAACCATCTTGCCACTTTCATTGTTATTTTAAGTGCTATTAAAAAGGGAAACTATTTCTATTGGGTCCTTAACTGCTTTAATATTTTAATTGAAGTTACAATGGTAATTGATGGTAGCTCATACTTGTTAAAAGAGTAGCTACTTTATCTGTTTCCATGGACATTAATAAAATCAAAGAGGACGTGAAAACTCCAGAAGAGGTGAAGACATTAACCTCAGGGTTTCCCTACTTAGGGCAAGAACATATGTGGCCCTGAGACACATTGGCAAGACCCAATGCCGTGTGAACCTGGCCATGTCTGAAATGTTGACCAACTTCTTTTGCAGAATATAAGCGATGATAAAGACCAGTTGTTTTAGCCCAGTTGACTGAGTAAATTGTCCAGAATTCCAAATTACCTTCACAGAGAACCTCTGACTGTTCTCCTCCTGTGAAGTAATAGAGAAATTTTATGAGGGTAGCTTGCTGTATCTCAAGGAAATGGAAGAAAAACTGATGTACACTCTGTAGTTTTTATGCAATGCTTCATTAATATTTTTAATATTGTTATATGGACATTTATGGAGCTACTAGAAGTTGATGAGCACGACTAGAAGATATAAAAATAGTCCCTGCTCACAGTCTGAATGTAAATAAGCTTGGGGATGGATAGTATAAACAGAATTCAGCTAAAGGGAATGACTTCAAGAAAGGAATTCCATGAATCTGCAGAACTCATTATGGACTGCGTGGGGAAGTCACTGATTTTTTTTTAAAGCATAAATAATAGGTATCTTTAGTTAAAGAACACAGTCTGGAAAACAGCTTTGGAACTGCACACTCTGCGTTTCCACCACAGTGACCCGCCCTGCAGGTTGCCCAGCCCCAGCCCCGTGTTACTGCCTCACTGCTTCTGTCCAGCAGACTCCTGGGCTCCCCTGAGTGCAGACGTCCCCTCACAAAGAAAGCCTGGCGTCTCGAAGGGACCTAGTTTCATGGCCTGGAGTTGTCTAGTTTTCTTTACCTCTGCCCACGTTTCATTCAGACATTTGAAAGATTTTCCAAACACTTAAAGAATCAAGTTGTGTAAAAGAGGATTACAGCTTAAATCCAGATGAAGTGTATTGACCAGGATGCTATTAAATCGGAGTGAAGAGACAACGCTTGCTGGCAGACTCGGGGAATCACCCACCCACCTACTCTTTACTTGAAAGGCTTCTAAACCAAGAGTTCAGGGATAGCTTCTTAAGTAATTAGTTAGGATATCTTGCATGTTCTTAAATTTATACTTATCATGGATTATTTTTAGATTGTATCTGTTTTCATGGAAGTGTAGCCCCAGAGAGCCTGAGAATTGGAAGAAGTATAAGTCAGTGCCTACTGACAGAACAGAATTGTTTGCCTTTGTTTTTTATTAAAATCTACTTACTGTAAAATAACATATTAAAGAAAGAAGCCATGATATGTGGAAGGCTATGAGTGTTCAAAAAGCCATAATTAATGAGTAAAAACACGTAGTGTATCCAAATAAATAGGTGATTATAGCATGGAATTTTCCTGACTCTGAAGTACCTAAAAACAAAAATTGAGAGTAAGACTAATTACACAGGAAAGAATGTCCCATGGCAGAAACTATTGCTCCCAAAAGTTGTAATTTAGCCACTTAGAATTCAACCAAAATAATTTTGTTCCAGGATCAAATTGCCCAGCTTTGATTTTTTCTTCTCAACTCAAACAAAGTTCACTGTTGACCTGGAGAATATTGCCATAGAGGTTATGCAAACTTCCTCTTCCTGTTTTCTCCTACATCTATACTAATAACAGGATAATATGCTAATTAGACTGGG